>NC_140993.1:260183788-260263811 GCF_052327205.1 Somniosus microcephalus
TATTGGTGGCTTTTCTGAATAGTGCTGGAATGGGTCAGTGAATGCAGTGTCACACGTACAGCTTGTCGATACTGACACGGGGCCAAACAGCAGGAAGATAGCTCTTTTCATTCTTGTCAAACTGTGCTGTGACAGGAGTCGGTGACAGTTACTGAGAGGGGAAAGACATGAAACAACATGAGCATAGGGGGGAAAAAATATCCTTGCAAGTGCATTCCAAAAGCCCAAGGCTCCTTGCAGTTAAGCCGCGGAGAATCAATGGACAGGGCCTTATGGAACAGTTTTTCTGACTCAGATCCAAGTGGCGGCTCCCGCCGATATGCTGAAGAAAGTAGAAGCCGGACTAATCACTGCTGCACTTCCACGGAATGATGCTCTTACGATAAACATTCGCGACAACTTGTGACCAAAGTACTGTTACAACACTAATTGTGCATGAAAGGTGACCTGCAGCAAAGCAGCAGAGTTCAGTTTCGATAGGCCTGGCTCTCAAGTAAAACCATGATTGCTTGTGACAGAAGACATCCATGCATCAACCATCTTTTAAGATTTGTGACATTACTTTCTGCACTGTAAGATGATGCAGTAATACAAGTGATGTGCCACTGGTACAATTGCACTGGGCTTAAAAGCAAACACCTAAATTGAACTGAACGAAAGATTAACTATTTTGGGTCTGTTGTACACAAAGAGCAGTATTTACATTAATAACTATTAGAACTATTTCTAACCCATTTAAAACAGGCAATAAGTATAGTCATTACTCATGAGTTAATGGTATGCAAATTTTGCAAAATGAAACAAGATTAATATCAACAGCCATCAAGTATATAAGAGGGATAATTTTATGAAGCCTATTTGTTATGTCCCATACTGGTAGTGTTTTAGTGTGTGCTGCACACTTTAAAAGATTCAGCAAGAGCAAAAGATATATGCACCACTGGATCTCAAGGGAAATTCAAGGTACTGTATTTGTCTACCATGTTCCTTTAATGACTAATGGCTACCAACCTTCAATTAAACCTTCTGCTCAAAATGTGTCTTTGTTGTTAAAAACTCTTGGCACCATATATCATTCCTTGCTATTCCTGAAGGACACTTTGTATGTGGGGGGAAAAAAAAGTGAATGAATTTATAATGGTCTTACAGCCTAATAATAATCTCAAGTCAAAGGTTACAGCGGGCAGTAGCCACTTGAGAATAATACAGCTTGAAAACCAAAATAATGGTTACACTCTATTACATATAATCAATGTTGGGCTAGTACAGCATTACAGGACACAAGAAAAGGCCCATTACCAGTGACAATGGAACGGTAAGTACGAGCTAACTCGACCACAAAATGAGGTAAAAAAGAAATAGAATTACTGTAAGAGGGAAACTCAGGCTGCGAAAGGCTGGTCCTTTCTCTGCGTCTACCACAGCACACAGCAACCACACTGTTCCCCTCTTGACAACAGACTGCAAGTGTCAAACTTTGTGGGGTAAACCATTTGTCATCTTATCTGTCCTTTAGAAAAAGGTGGGCAATTCAGGCATTCTAATATTGATTTCTAAAGTAATGCTATCATTTTGCACAGGACACAGACTAGTGGAGTCATTAATGGGAGACATGGTAAATACACTCCAGAAAAATATAAAACTGGATACCTATAGAATCCCCATTAAAACAAGCTAACGACATATTGTAAAAAACGGTAATCTGAACCTGGTCATATCAATAAAACAAAATGAAATAAAACAAGCAATCTGGTATGCCACGTACATTTTAAACACAATTGTTGGCAAAATTTGTTACTTTTTTTTTTAGTGGTATCACATTCCGTTAGAACGATAGTGTTCT
Source organism: Somniosus microcephalus (assembly GCF_052327205.1). Taxonomy (NCBI): domain Eukaryota; kingdom Metazoa; phylum Chordata; class Chondrichthyes; order Squaliformes; family Somniosidae; genus Somniosus; species Somniosus microcephalus. Next base: position 260,185,632 of record NC_140993.1, read on the forward strand.
GCAAAATACTACTTTGTCACCTCCGCTTAACAAATCTTAATTTGATATTTTGCGTCACGTATAAAAATATATAATTTTTCAATCTTTTGTTTGCTTCATTCATCCCTTGTTCTTAAGGAAAAAAAAAATCAGAGGACCTGACAGACAGCAGAAATATGGATAATCATCATTATGAGCAATAAGTGAATTATTTTCCTGTTAAACATTACGACTCAAAGCAAACATACCCAGCGAGAGCTTGAATTAATCATGGTAAATAGAACTCAAAAGACTAGTTGCTTAATCAATGCCAGGCTTCCTCTCATCTGGCATCAAATCGCTCTGCACATTCAAAACAAGTGCTGCAATCTGCCAGTTTAGTCAAGCCCAGAGTGCTGCAAAAGGGTGGCACAGAGAGAAGAGGCCAGATAATTACAGAATCATTTTTACACTGACAACACAGCCTGCATGAAATCGGAGCTCATTCATTGATGAGAATCAATAGTTAGTATGGTTCCCAGCTTCATGTTTTATTTATCATGTTTGGGTGCTCCTCCCAGCAAAACAATCCTTGCAAACCTGCTTGACGCTAGGTGGAGGATCAACTGAGACACACTGGCAGGCGTGTAGTGTTCCCAACTTTTGCAAAGTTGCAAAAAGACTACCGGGTTTAAAAATAACAAACACACAACCTTGCAGAGACCACTTTAAAAACATTTTTTTTTTTTTTAAAGATCCTGTATGTTCTCGACACTGAGCAATTTACCGCTCATATGCTCGTGGAAAGTTATTTTTCAACCATCCAGCAGAGAAAAAAAAAAATCTAATCGGAATACTGGATATCTATCATATTTTAGATTTACTCATTATCAGTTCAGAAACAATTTCATGGAAACTAAAAATGTATTTTTTTTCAATAAAGTAACTATTTACTATTCAGCAATTCGCAAATGATTCAAATTTTAAGACAGAGAATGGTGCAGTTTCCATTATTCGACTAGACTAAAGTTTTGTTCCATATCAAATATCTAAGTTTTGTTATAGCTGCAATGATGTACTTCTTTGACTTTGATTATTTTAATCTTGCATTTTAATTCTGAAGTGGAAGATAATACAGGTTACACTCACTCACATTCAAAACCAACACACAAAAAGGGTGCAAAAATTGTTAAAGGAATTAAGTCAGTTTTCTACATTACTTCACACAAATCATACTTAAGGCATTAAGTTAACAAAGCAAATGAAAAATACTAACAGATAAAATGACAGTTATCTGCAAAAACTCATAAATGCTCTTTCTGAACAACTGTAATAATTGCATTTCATTCTGTCATTTTGCATATAATTGCTCACTACAGTACTTTTCTTCATAGAAGCCATCAGTTCCCCACAGCGCCCGATGCCAAATATAAAAAACATACTGTGACCAGAGACTTGTACTTCAGTTAGCTTTCTAGAATGGAGAAATTGACAAGTTAATTTTTGTTGTAATCGTGCTACTTCCACAGTAAAATAAGATTGTACAGCTGTACCAAGTTATCTTGACCACAATTAAATAAAGTCCTTTGTGAAGATTAATTGTACTAAAGCAACTACAAATGCAAGGTTAATGTCTTCACATCTTTACATTAAGCAAAACACCCACCTCTTTTCAGCTCATCCGCTGCTGAAACCCTCATCTGTGCCTTTGGTAGACTAGACTATTCCAATGCTTTCCTGGCCAGCCTCCCACCTTCCGTAAACTTGAGCATATCCAAAACTCTGCTGCCCGCACCCGAACAGGTTCCATTCACCAATCGCCCATGCTTGCTGGCCTACATTGGTTCCCGGCCTGGCAACACCTCGAATTAAAAATTCTCATCCTTGTTTTCAAATCCCTCCAAGGCCTCGTCACTCCCTATCTCTGTAACCCCCTCCAATCCTACAACCCTCCGAGATCGCTGCGCTCCTCCAATTCTGGCCTCTTGAGCATCGCCGATTTTCATCGCTCCATCATTGGCGGCCGTGCCTTCAGCTGCCGAGGCCCCTAAGCTCTGGAATTCTCTCCCTAAATCTCCCTATCTCTCTCTTCTCCTTTAAGATGCTCCTTAAAACCTACCTCTTTGACCAAGCTTTTGGTCACCTGTCCTAATATCTCAAGTGGCTCGGTGTCAAACTTTGTTTGATAACGCTCGTGAAGTGCCTTGAAGGGCATTTTACCATGTTAAAGGTGCCATATAAATGCAAGTTATTGTTATTGAATAATGCAGTCCGAAAGCTATAATGCTGAAGTGTGGAAACTTTGACTAAGAGACTCAAACTCAAAATCCCACTCTCAACTACCATTTGCACTTGACCTTCCCAGTGGAAGAGTGTGTACTGGTCTTGGTCAAGCTGTCTAGCGTAAATGGAAAGAACTAACAGTGGTGGGGAAAGTACCTTTCTGACAGCCTTCTAGTGGAAGGAACAAGGAAGATCGTGAATAAGATTTAATGGAGATATTTTAAACCCTACAAACTGGCTGAAGAACATAACCCAGAAAGGGAGAGAAAATGAAAAAAATATATTTTTTCTCCAAAATTAAACAAACTGCAGTTATTTTACATTGCTGCTTGCAAAATTAAGACCATCGATATGGATATTATATGAAACTTCACGCCTGTTTATGCCAATGTTCTAATAACACTCCTATGCAAAATGCATTTCTAACCTAAACCGGGGGAGGGAGAGAGAGAAAGACTGTAAAAAAAATAAAACTGTGTAAACATCTTTCGATTTTATTTGAATTATTTTAAATTTGCACCAAGATGGAAAAAAGATGGGTCAAGCTTGCCCATCCAGACAACAGTGCAATCTTGTACACTGTTCACCCGCTCTATAACTGTGCAATCTGTTCGAAGAGGCAAGAAACCAGAGAATTTAAAAAAACCTGCAGCCAGTTGCGGAACAACCCTGGGAAATTCTTCGCCGATTCCCTAAGGCAATCAATCAAGGCTCCAGGAGACTGGCATAGCTCCTCATAATTCCAGCTAACTAGTAACTTACCCTCTATAACTAGAAATCTCCTCATCTCCACAGGAGATTATCAAGTTCCCTTTTAAAAGGACTGTAGCAAAACCATACCTACGGCATGGTTTGCTAGCCTGTTCCAGAGGGCAGTGGCTTTTATGAAAATAAATGCTCCCTGGCATCTAATCCAATTCGTTACCTAAGGATTTTGCATGCATGCCCTGGAGTTCTACCATCCCTATCGACCTCAAATAATTTATCTAATTGAATTCGATCCAAACCCTTCATTTTAAAAGCTTCAATCACCTTCCCTCTAAACCGGCGTATCTCCAAAGTAAATCTCTGAACTCGCAGAGCCCACCCTCGTAACTAATATCCGTGAGCGGTCTGCACAGAGCGGCATTAAACGGAGTGCACTTAAACAGAGTGTTTTATTTGGGAATTTGAAAAGAGTGGGAATTTGGAGAAGAGGGGGAAGGGGTTGCTGCTTTTTGCCTACACTACTTGTAGTGCTTTGTGTTACAGGTAGATATTTAATTTCAGTACCCATAACTTGATCAAGTAAGTAGTCAAGAAATTGAACTGTAAACTAAGTTACTTAAATACAAATTTAATTAAATTTAATTAAATAAAACAAGGTCATATAGGAATGGCAGTGCAGGTAGTGTGCTGCAACTGCAGCCTGTGGGAGTTTGTGGGGAGCATACAAAGGTAGGTGAGAAAGCAAGTTGTGAGGAGGTCTCCTTACCTAAGGAAGGATATACTTGCCATAGAGGGAGTGCAATAAAGGTTCACCAGACTGATTCCTGGGATTGTCCAATGAGGAAAGATTGAGTAGACTAGGCCTATATTCTCTAGGGTTTAGAAGAATGAGAGGTGATCTCATTGAAACATACAAAATTCTTGCAGGGCTTGACAGGGTAGATGCAGGGAGGATGTTTCCCCTGGCTGGGGAGTCTAGAACCAGGGATCACAGTCTCAGAATAAGGGGTCGGCCATTTAGGACTGAGATGAGGAGAAATTTCTTCACTCAGAGGGTGGTAAATCTTTGGAATTCTCTACCCCAGAGGGCTGTGGAGGCTCAAGTCATTGAGTATATTCAAGAGAGATCAATAGATCTTTGGATATTAAGGGAATCAAGCGATATGGGGACAGTGCAGGAAAGTGGAATTGAGGTAGAAGATCAGCCATGATCTTATTGAATGGCAGAGTAGGCTCGGGGGGCCGAATGGCCTACTCCTGCTCCTATTTCTTAGGTTCTAATGTAAGGTTAGCTAATAACCTGGTGACATACCCTACTTTGCATGTTCTCCAGAGCCTCAACATCCTCCACCACGTGAGGGGACCAGAACTGGTAATATCTGTTTGGATGTACCAGAGCCTTATACAGCCCATGTACAGTACTTTTCATTTTGTACCGGATGGCCCTTGTAGTACAACCTAAAATCTGACTTGCATTCCCTTTAGCCACCTCACACTTCCTATGCACCTTTAATGATGATCAACTATTACCCACAGACTTTTTTTGGATCCGTTATCCTTAACAGGCATTCCCTGCATAATACGGGAAGAGGATTTCCCCCATTGACTTTTGGACAGTCACAAGGAAATGCTGAAAAATGAAAAGCCAGGGAAGGAACTGAAACATTGCGTACTCAATAGGTATTGAACCTTTTGAAAATAGCAGGACCCCGATACAAACTTATGCCCAGAAAGAATCTTCAAACCTTCCAACTATACTTCGTGATTTGTCAGTTGCCATTGCTTAAAAGAAACTCAAAAATCCTGCCCTTTTCTGTCTAAATGAACAGTGCGGGTTCTGATGCACGTAATGTTCTTTAGGTGCAGAAAGACATCTGTGAGGTAAATTCAGCCATCCCATTTTCCCAGTAAGGACCTTTGCTCAAAGGCAGTGCGCTTCTGAAAATCCGGGCAACAGCACTTCCTGAGGGCTCTTTGATGTGGCTTGTGCAGTGGATGATGTGGCTTGTGCAGTGGATGATGTGGCTTGTGCAGTGGATGGTGTGGCTTGTGCAGTGGATGATGTGGCTTGTGCAGTGGATGATGTGGCTTGTGCAGTGGATGGTGTGGTTTGTGCAGTGGATGGTGTGGCTTGTGCAGTGGATGATGTGGCTTGTGCAGTGGATGGTGTGGCTTGTGCAGTGGATGGTGTGGCTTGTGCAGTGGATGGTGTGGCTTGTGCAGTGGATGATGTGGCTTGTGCAGTGGATGATGTGGCTTGTGCAGTGGATGGTGTGGCTTGTGCAGTGGATGGTGTGGCTTGTGCAGTGGATGATGTGGCTTGTGCAGTGGATGATGTGGCTTGTGCAGTGGATGATGTGGCTTGTGCAGTGGGTGTGTCGGAGTGTTGGATTTACCCTAGCATGCTACGGTTTGTAGCTCTCCTCCTGTTACATTGGGCTGGAGAGTAAATACAGTATGCAAACCAAAAAGGCCCCGTTCAATCTCGGTCCGTGCAGAGTTAGATCATCTCAGCCAAAATAAAAAGGTAGGAGCAACTGGCATTAGCGGGGATTCCTATTGTCCAGTGATCCTGGCTGGAACTGTGCAAGTGCGGGTTTGGGTGGCAAGACTGAGCTTGTCCATGACGCCCTCCATCATGGGGGCGGGGATCAAACAGTCAGTCAGTTCGCACCATCAAGCCGCGCACATGGACAATGGCTACCTGCAGAAGATACCAATGTGGGACTGGCACAGTGGAAACAGACCCCAACAAGAAGTCAACACCTTCAGGAGACAATGGTGGGGGGGGGGAAATTGGCACGGAAAAGATAAATTGACAAGAGTAAATATACGGCAACGCAAGAGCTGGTGACAAGAAATAGTCAGAGTATTAAGGTTACAACCAATCAGAAACAGCACATTGAATCTGCAGGTTCCTTCCCCCGCACCACTATAACCAAAAAAAACTATTGTTGAGGGCATTTTTTTTTGCTATTGCCAAGTTCTTTTGCTATGAAACTTCAAAGGCTCTCATACTGCAACTGAAATAAAGTTATTCAATATGGTATCTTTAGCACCCACCTGCTTTTTTTTTAAAATTTTTTTTAAGTTTAATGCTGTGCCATCTTCAAACTAATTATTGTTTTATTCAAAACTTTATGCTGTTGTGCAGATGTAGTTGATAATAGAGACTGCAGTTTTTGCAAACGTATTAACTTCATTTGAATTTTTATTACCTTGTGCTCAACTGAAGTGCAATTCATTTGTATGCTTTTAAATGAGGGTTAAACATAAAACCGGATGATATATGGTAAAGACGATTAAACAGATGTAAACTTAACTGTAGAAAATATCTTAACCACTTGTGGTGGTAATGTAATTAAGTCTAATGATCAGAAGAGGGGAAAAGAAATTGTATAGTATAAATAGAGACTTTCATAGTTTTATGAAGCAATTTTAATTGATTTCAAGTCGAGTTTTAAGTAATTCAAAAGTCATTATGGCAACTGCTATACAATCAAGGGATTACATTGCAAATAATAGCCTGAATAATTTGGTGACCATAAAATGATATGTGAGTATTGTATACGGTGTGTGAGCGAAGTTTAGCATAACATATATAACATATACCAACACTAATTGTATTCTTAAGCAAGACTGTATTTTTAAATTCAAGGAAATAATAGTAACATTTTATGCTTAATCACATATAAAAGGCTAAAAAATGCAAATGATGAATAAAAGTAAAATTAAAATGTTGTTAATTAAGTCTCACTAACAGTTTAATTATAAAATAGAAAAAATCTAATGACTACAGCCCACATTTTATCAACCACTTTCAATATAACTAGTTCATCTCCCTGGCATTGCTAAAAGAAAAAAAAGAAAAATAAATTGTCTCTCTCTTCCCATCTTCCACTCTCTAATTCTTTCAGTCTTTCATTTGTTTGTATTGCACTTTTTCTCTCTCCCTTTTATCTTTCTTTGTGTGCTTCTCACACACTTTCATTGTCATTTCCACATCTGTATCCCACTCGCTTCACATTCTTTAAGGCTTTCCTTCCCTGTCTCTACATGCCTCTCAAGCACCGGCTCTGTGTGTTACGCTTCTTGTTGCATGTCTCCAACCATGCGTGCCTCTCGCAGTTTCTCACTATTTCTCTGCATGTCTGTCTCTTTCTTCCTTTCTGTCTCTCACTTTCTCCTTTTTCTCACAACTCCCACAGAGATCTGGAGCCAGATCCAAGGCCCTATAAGACCCACTCTTCCAGCCCTACAACCCTCGGAGATCTCCGCCCTCCTCTAATTCTGACCTCTTGAGCATCCCCGATTTTCATCGCTCCACCATTGGTGGCTGTGCCTTCAGCCACCTAGGCCCATAACTCTGGAATTCCCTCCCTAAACCTCTCTCCCCTACTTCCAAGACGCTCCTTAAAACCTACCTCATTGACCAAGCTTATGGTCATCTGTCCTAAAAGATCCTTTTGTGGCTCTGTGTCCAATTTTGTTTGACAACACTCCTGTGACGTTTTTACTACATTAAAGGCCGCCAATGGTGGAGCGGTTAAAATCGGGGATGCACAAGCTGCCAGAACTGGAGGAGCACAGAGATTTCAAAGACCCGTGGGGGCTGGAGGAGGTTACAGAGATAGGGAGGGGGCGAGGCCCCGGAGGGCTTTGAAAAACAAGGATGAGAATTTTAAAACTGATGCATTGCCGGACCGGGAGCCAGTGTAGGTCAGCAAGCACAGAACTGACGGGTGAGCAGGACTTGGTGTGCGTTAAGACACGTGCTGGAGAGTTTTGGACGAGCACAAGTTTATGGAGGGTGGAAGATGGGAGGCCGGCCAGGAGTGCGTCGGAATAGTCCAGTCAAGAGGTAACCAAGGCACGGGTGAGGGTTTCAGCATCAGGTGAGCGGAGGCAGTTAGCATAAGCAAATCATATGAAAGATTTATTGGTCATACATGATTTCCGTGGACCAGATTGCAGCAAACGGGAATTTTATATACATCATGGTTACAATTTGATGTTAGTAATCATAAATCCATCTACTTAAAATTATTGCACGTTCCTCAATTAAAATACAAACAATTTTCTTTGGAATAAATTGAGATGAAGAAGATATGCTTATAGTCAATATAGTTGCAAATAACAGAAGTCATATTTCCATCAGAAACAAATTTGGACTTGGTTATTGCTTCTATTACACGGTCAGAATCATAGGCTTGTTAAAAGCCTATTAAAAGTTTGTTTAGAAAATTTCAGTGTCAAAACACTTATACCAATCTTGACATTTAGTTGAATTTAAAAAAGTTAAAACATAATTTGTAAATGTTTGTGATGAAGAATAATGTAAGCTTATATTTATATAGGAAGATTTTCTATGGGGCATTTTTCCAAGTATGAATGAATGAACTTGCAATTCTACTGCGCCTTTCCCGACCTCAAGACGTCCCAAAGCGCTTTACAACCAATGAAGTACTTCTGAAGTCAGTCATAACGGCACAGAAGGGGGCCATTCGGCCCATCGAGTCCGTGCCGGCTCTCTGTAGATCAATCCAGTCAGTCCCATTCCCCCGCTCTATCCCCGTAGCCCTGCAAGTTTATTTCCCTCAAGTGCCTATCCAGTCTCCCCTTGAAAACATTGAGTGTCTCCGCTTCCACCACATCCGTCGGCAGCGAGTTCCAGGTCCTCACCACTCACTGAGTAAAAAAGTTTTTCCTCACATCCCCCCTGTATCTCTTGCCCAAAACCTTAAATCTGTGTCCCCTAGTCCTTGTACCATCAACTAGTGGGAACAGCCTTTCCCCGTCTAGCCTATCCAAACCCGTCATAATCTTGTACACCTCTATCAAATCACCCCTCAACCTCCTTTGCTCCAATGAAAACAAATCCAGCTTCTCCAACCTGTCCTTGTAGCTAAGATCCCCCATCCCCGGAACCATTCTGGTAAATCTCCTCTGCACCCTCTCAAGTGCCTTCACATTCTTCCTAAAGTGTGGTGACCAAAACTGGACGCAATACTCCAGCTGTGGCCTAACCAGCGTTTTATAAAGGTTCAGCATAAATTCTCTACTTTTGTACTCAATACCTCTATTTATGAAGCCCAAGATCCCATATGCTTTGCTGACCACCCTCTCAATATGTCCTGCCACCTTCAGGGATATATGCACATTAACTCCCAGGTCCCTCTGTACCTGCACACTCTTTAAAACTGTGCCATTAAGTGTATATTGCCTCTCCCAGTTCCTTCTGCCAAAATGCATCACCTCACACTTCTCTGTACTAAACTCCATCTGCCACTTGTCTGCCCACTCTGCCAGCCTCTCTATGCAGTCGATTGGCATCATCCTCAGTTTGCCACACCCCCAAGTTTGGTGTCATCGGCAAATTTAGAAATTCTACTCTGTATTCCAATATCCAGGTCATTTATATATATCAAAAAAAGCAGTGGCCCCAGCACTGACCCTTGGGGAACACCACTGTCTACCATCCTCCAGTCTGAAAAACAGCCATCTATCACAACTCGCTATTTTCTGTCCTTAAGCCAATTCCTTATCCAAGCTGCCACTGACCCACCTATTCCATGAGCCTCAATTTTGTTAACCAGCCTTCGATGTGTAGTCACTGTCGTAATGTGGGGCCCCAAAACAGGTGCAAAGGTCAGAGAAGTAGCCTGAACTCGTTATATATACAGGATTCTTTATTGAAGCTCTCTATTTTTCATGGTGTGGAGATGCCGGTGTTGGACTGGGGCGGACAAATGTAAGAAATCACACAGCACCAGGTTATAGTCCAACAGCTTTATTTGAAATCACAAGCTTTCGGAGCGCTGCTCCTTCGTCAGGTGAAGTGGAGAGATGCATAAAGACACAGCTTATATAGTCAGAGAATGTCAGATGTTTACAGGTAATCTTTCTAACTGCCATTTATCACACCTCGGCAGAGAGATAATCACAGCAATCAAAGGTGTAAATGGTGTCCAAACAGGTCAGTCAGGAAAACATTACATCAAAGAACAATGAGGTGGGGTCACAAGGGGTCAAATGTTGCAGATGCTGGGGTCTGTATGAAAAACATTTTTTTTGCTGGAAATCACAGCAGGTCCGGCCGCATCTGTGTAGAGAGAACAAGCCAACGATGACTCGAGTCTGGATGACCCTACGCCAGGTGGGGTTACATGTAGCGTGAAATGAACCCAAGATCCCGGTTCAGGCCGTCCTCATGGGTGCGGAACTTGGCTATCAGTTTCTGCTCGACGATTTTGCGTTGTCTTGTGTTTCGAAGGCCGCCTTGGAGAATGCTTACCCGAAGATCGGAGGCTGAATGTCCTTGACTGCTGAAGTGTTCCCCGACTGGGAGGGAACACCTGACTATATAAGCTGTGTTTTTATGCATCTCTCCACTTCACCTGACGAAGGAGCAGCGCTCCGAAAGCTTGTGATTTCAAATAAAGCTGTTGGACTATAACCTGGTGTTGTGTGATTCCTCTATTTTTCAGGTCAACTCGAATTGACACTTCGGTATCCCTAGAGAAGAAATTTCATCAGCTTTAGTCAATTTTCTTTTCTGAATGAAAACATCCAGGGAAGGTGTTGGGGGAAAAAATTAAATAGAAAATATTTGTCCAACCAATAACTATACGGTGCAAAAATGTGATCACAATTTCGTCTTTCTAAAAGGATGGTCTCCTGCATTGGTTCAGCGACAACATGATTTATTCATCATTATTTAAAAAGGAAACAATCAGTCTCGCGACGTATCACTACTGTATTAATAAAGTCAGTGCACCATTGACACTCGCCTGAAAAAAAAAATCCACTTCAAAAAAAAAATCCTGAGTTTCTTATAAAACAATAGGCTGATCAATCCAAGACTGTAGTTTTTGAAGTGATATGCAAACAACAGCTAGCATACACGTTGGGAGGTTTTTCACTTAAGCCAGCAAATTGCGTGTCTCGTTCTACAAAAATGCAAGTCGGATGCGGAAGCGAATCTGGACGACAATTAAGAACATATCACACTGACCGTGCTATTTTGGATTCTTCTATGAGCAGATTAATGTTCCCTTTTCACTGCAAATCTAACATCTTAACTGCAGATTTGCATATCTCAGTCATTTTGCACAGTATCTTGTAAAATCGTGTTTATTTTTTTGGGATGACAACTTTGGGATTTTATTCCCCCCCTCCCACAACCCCCAAGTCAAGTACTGAAACGTAGGGATGATTATCAGCAAATCCTCTCCGACAGGCCCCAAGCCTGCTGAGGTAATGCAGCTGACAAACTTTGATGCGCCATGCCCGTACACATTATGTTCACGTAGTGTGTACATCTGGGCACCCTTTATGGCGATGCAGCAAGCAGCCAATCATTTATTCCACTCTAATTAGCACACATGTAAATCCCCGCAAATCAAGCTGCTCCCTGTGTTACCATTGTGGCAGCCATACAGCAAGCTGGCAGGACATGTGGAAAAAAAAAGTGCGAGGAGCAACTATTTGCTTTGATTCGAGCCTTCCATCATGCCATGGTAGGGCCCCCCTGATCCTGACTGTAACCAGCCCTCGCCTTCAAAATGCATCACAGTGATATAAGAGATAAAGGTCATCAGGCAGATCTTTGATTGGCCAAGATGCTTTGATTCTTTGCAAGCTTAGATAGTACACCTGAAGGGACATGCTTCCGTAGTTTAAAAAAAACAAAAATAGCTGTGGCTAGCAAAAGTCATCGTTATCCTTGAAATGTCTTGCACAGCACGCAGCTTATAATAAATTAGTGAATCGCTATTCCAGACTGTGCCCTGCACCAGCATGCACTGTAAGTAAACAGAACACCATTTTCCAAATTGTCAACTTTCCAACATATACAAGCCACGTGACTTTAAAAAAAAATACACATATGTATCGTGAGAATTTCTATTATAATTCATTAGAACAGCAAATACAGCATAGAAGCTCAGCAAATTTGTTGAGATACTAATCCAGGCTGCAAATAATCCTTACTCGCACTTTCAGTATGGCTCTTTCATGGCCCACCTAACAAATCAAATCAGGATCACGCTTGGTTACGACCGCTCAACGCGGGAAGTTTGAATTAAAGCATTGGCTTAAGGTCGTGTACAAAATAGGTTTTGAAAAATATAACTGAATAGATTTAAGTATCAGTCTTTGCAAACCTTAGCCTTTATAACAAATAGTTAACAACACTATTTTTATTTAAAAAACAACTTCTACACAAAAAGTTTTCAAACACATTAAATTTTAGGAAGCATTTGAAATTAATGAAAACATTTTTTTTTTTTTTTTTTTTTTTAAGTCTTTCTCCCATTTCCTCCTGCCAATCGCATTTGCTAATCTCCTGGTTTCCAGTCTGTCCTCAGTTACGAAGATAGCCAGCTCTCAGTAATACAGGTAGACTATCCTTTATCCGAACTTCCGAAAACCGAAAACCTCTAAAAACCGAAAGTTTTTTCGTTCAGCGTAAGTCGTGCGCACGACATGACCAGAGTGGCGCACGACTTACGCTGAGCAGGGCAGAGGGTCACAGAGTTCCCTCCTGGGTAGGAGATTGCACGCCGAGCCGGGCAGTGTGAAGAAGGTACCGGGAGAGTGAACCCAACAATACAGCGGCCCGTCCAATAGCTGCAGCGGCCCGTCCGATATTCTTTTCTCCCCCCGACCCGACCCGAACCGCGGCCCGTCCGATATTCTTTTCTCCCCCCACCGCCCCCCCCGACCTGAAACGCGGCCCATCCGATATTCTTTTCTCCCCCCCACCCCGTCCGCAACCTGACTCCCGACCTGATTTGCGGGCCAGCTTAGTAGGAGTCAGCCGATATCCGGCTTTCCAGAGAAGCAGGAAGGGGAATGAGACACGGAACAGTCGCAAGAGGTAGCCTGAACTTTTAAAATTTATATTAAATACAAATTTCCCAGTCTTATAATAATACCTTCTGAAATCCGAAAAATTCCGAAAACCGAAACTCAACTGGTCCCAAGGCTTTCGGATAAGGGATAGTGTACCTGTAATGCTGTTCCACAGTTCTGAGGTATGCTTTTTCTCGAATAAGATGGACAGTTTGTGACATGGTAAAATTTCCTACTAAGGATGCGAGACCGTTTGGCTGATGCAATTTGGGATATATGTTTAGGCGCCGGCGTGCAAGGGTCATCTGGAGCCAAGTGGGCTGAATCTTGGCCCCCAGTGGCAGCTCTACTCACAAAGCTTCATTAGTGAGCAAGGCTGCCTGGTCAGGTCATCAATGGTGCCTTGGAGTACTGCAAATACGCCTCACTCAGCTATTAAGTTTACTAACCTCCAGTCCTACAGCCCCCCCGAGATCTCTGTGCTCCTCCAATTCTGGCCTCTTGCTCATCCCTAATTTTAATCACCGCACCTTCAGCTGTCTGGCTGCTAAGCTCTGGAATTCCCTCCCTAGACCTCTCGGTCTCTCTACTCCTTTAAGATGCTCCTTAAAACCTACCTCTTTGACCAAGATCCTATCCTAATATCTCCTTATGTGGCTGGATGTCAAATTTTTGTCTGATAACGCTCCTGTGAAGCGCCTTGGGCCGTTTTACTACATTAAAGGCACTATATAAATGCAAGTTGTTGTTATTAAAGAGGGTTGACATAGTTACGGGCTTCCATCTCTTCCACTCCGTACAGAAGCTGCTTACCTCCTCCCATGAGGAGGAGCATCCTTAGCTGGCCATCCGACAAAGTGTCAACCGTGACTCAGTGGGTAGCACTCTCGCTTCTGAGTCAGAAGGTTGTGGGTTCAAGTCCCACTCCAGAGACTGGAGCACAAAAATATAGGGCACTCCAGGGCAGTACTGAGGGAACGCTGCACTGTCAGAGGTGCCGTCTTCCAGATGAGATCTTAAACCAAGGCCCTGTCTGCCCTCTGGATGTAAATGATCCCATGGCACTATTTCGAAGAGGAGCAGGGGAGTTATCCCCAGTGTCCTGACCAATATTTATCCCTCAACCAACAGCACGAAAACCCTATATTATCTGGTCATTCTCACATTGCTGTTTGTGGGAGCTTGCTGTGCACAAATCGGTTGCCATGTTTTCTACATTACAACTTCAAAAGTACTTCAAAATGCAAGTCTTTCTTTCTTCCTAACTGACAAGTAGAGGTTTGAACCCACACCAGGCGGACAGTGGTTACTGGCCGCTCCTCGTAAACAGCACCGTCAGTTGAACACCATGGTGAGCAGCACAACTCACCCCGAGATGTGAAGGAGCATTGCCACTATCCTCCTGACCACAGCATGGACACATATCATAGCCCACAGAACAGTGCTTCCACCAGTCAGACGTGCAGAACTTCACCTAGTTGCCTCTTTGCAACCTAATCATGCTAGCACTAAGCCCTGGATATACAAATGTGATTTCTCAGGTAACCAACGCCTCGATTTTAAAATCCTCATCCTCTTGTTTGAATCCCACCATGGCCTCGACCCTCCCTTTCTTTGTAACCTCCTCCAGCCCTACAACCTTCCGAGAACTCTGCGGTCCTCCAGCTCTGGTCTCTTGTGCATCCCCCCACTCCAGTCACCCCAGCCGTCTAGTCCTCAAGTTCTGGAATTCCCTCCCTAAACCTCTCCACCTCCACTTGCTCCTTTAAGACCCTCCTTTTGAGTCTATTTGAAAGTCTATTCAACACGTTGGTTCCTCTTTGTGTGTGAAGAATTTTCTAATATCTGTCCTAAAATTATTTGTTTCCTCATTTCATTGAAATTATCCCTTGTAAAGTTATATACCAGGCTCCTGGTCTTTGGTTCTTCTAAATCCCACATGCTAAACTTTATCATTCTGCATTTGCTGTCACCTAGGGGTGCTACAACTTCCATTTCGTGTACATTTCTGGGTCTTTTACGAATACCAGATTAAAATGAACATTGCCTCTCAGGGCTTCCTTCACACAAGTGTGTCAAGAAGTGGTCATCCATTACCTCTGCCAACTCTGGCTCTAAACCACTTGAATTTTTTCAGCTCATTTTAAGTTGATTGAAGTCTCCCCTTAAAATAACATTCCTGTTTGTACAACCCTTTCAGTCTCTTCATGGAGCAAACTACCCTTTTTTTTTTTAAAAACGCCAACCTGGTACTCTATCGCATACCCCACGGTTAGCTGGGATTTTTTTTGCATTAGAGTGATCTAACAACAGTGGTACATTCTATAACTTTCAACCTCCCAAAGGAACATATTTTAGCTCCATGATGTCCCTAGCAAATAACATTTGACCACCTCATTTTTTGTCCAATCTTGTCTTTTCTAAACAGTCTGCACCACTGAATGTTAAACTTATTTCTATTCTCTGCATTTAACCTGAAATAAAAGTCCCATGATATCAGTTATCTACTGCCACAACAGCCTGTATTTTCAGCATCTTATTTCTAATGCTTCTGCCGTT
Source organism: Somniosus microcephalus (assembly GCF_052327205.1). NCBI lineage: Eukaryota > Metazoa > Chordata > Chondrichthyes > Squaliformes > Somniosidae > Somniosus > Somniosus microcephalus. The sequence goes on from NC_140993.1 coordinate 260,200,995, forward strand.
CATGTATCTTCATCTTATTATAGATTTACCGCCTCTCACGTCCCCTTGTTTCTGCCTATTTGGAGTCTCGGGTACATGTGCATCTCTCTTAGGGTTACCAACCCTCCAGGGTTGCTCTGGAGTCTCCAGGAATTAAAGATTAATCTCCTGCTGCAAGCAATCCAAGTGAAAAATCATCAGGACAATAAAAAAGTGTATTTTTTTTTAATTCTCTTTGAACACTTTTGTTTACTAGTTAAGAAAATATTGGACATGGGAAAAAAGGCTGTTTGACTGACAGTCAAGAATCAGCCAATTGGGATCCAATTGGCCATGGGGAGGCGGGGCACTGTGAGGATGGACATGCTGGGCGGCCAATGGCAGGAGTGTGGGGGCGGGGCAGTTGGAGGCAGAGAGTCACGTGATGACACCTCCAGGAATATGCCCAACCAGAGTTGGCAACCCTAATCTCTCTTGGTAAGTGACCAAGCCTACCTACTGACTGCCTTCTACCCTATGATCGGTCTCATCTGGAATCCGATTTTCCCTGTACACTCCACTCCAACCTGTGTCAGCCGTGGCTCAGTGGGTAGCACTCTCGACTCCGAGTCTGAAGGTCGTGGATTCAAGTCCCACTACAGAGACCTGAGCACAAAATCTAGGCTGACCAGTGCAGTACTGAGGGAGTGCTGCACTGTCGGAGGTGTTATCTTTTGGATGAGACATTAAACCCAGGATTTGTCTGCCCTCTCAGGTGGACGTAAAAGATCCCATGTCACTATTTCGAAGAGCGCAGAGGAGTTCTCCCCGGTGTCCTGGGCCAATATTTATCCCTCAACCAACATCATTAAAACAGATTATCTGGTCATGATCACATTGCTGTTTGTGGGACCTTGCTGTGCACAAATTGGTTGCCGCATTTCCTGGATTACTACAGTGGCTACGTTTCAAAAGTAATGAGTTGGCTGTAAAGCACTTTGGGACATCCTAAGGTCGTGAAAGGCGCTGTAGAAATGCAAGTTCCTTCTCCTTCTTTTCGCCCGTCTCTTTTAAATGGTTTTCTGTTGCTGCCTCGATGCTCCTCGAAAGTGTCTATGTCCCTGCTTGGTTTAGGTGTAGCCCATCTCCCCTGTAACAGTCCTTTTTATTATGGAAGTTGCATTGTTCTGTCCTAGCCATAGTACCAGCCACTTGTTTAGCTTCTCAATGTTGTTGGTGAATCCCCTCCTTTCCCAAATATTGGAAATATACAACAGCTTGCATTTATTTAACACCTTCAATATCGAATCACATTTAAGGTGCTTTGCAGAGGTGTAATGAAACAAAAATGGACGCCAAGCCAAAGAAGGAGCTAGTAAGGGGGGGGGGTGGCCAAAAGCTTGGTCAATGGGGCGGGTTTTAAGGAAGGTCCTGCAGGAGGAGAGGAAGGTGTATAGGTAGAAGGCATTTAGGGAGGGTATTCCAAAAGCATGGCGTCTAGATGCCTGAAGGCATGGCCACCAATGGTGGGGCAAAGGGAGGGGGAGATGCACAAGAGGCCAGAGCCGGCAAAACAGAGAGATCAGTGGGGTGAGATTGTAGGGCTGGAGGAGGTTACAGAGATAGGAAGGGGTGAGACCATTGATGGCTTTTAACAGCTGTGCTGTGCCCAAGGCTTTGGCATGTTTAACTTGCTATTGTGGGTTCTTTTCTCCCGATGCTGATAAGCTTCCGCTGGAGTCTATGTCCCAACGTAATCCGTGGTATGAAGTTAAACAGTCCTCTATGCCCTTCTGCTTTGATATATTAGGATTAATAATTTCAGATTCCGAGGTCGCAGCCACACCAGTGATAAACATTAAATTGGCTGATTCAGTGCAAGTCATCATGCTCAGGTAAGATGGGAAAATAATGCGGGGGGGGGGGGGGGGGGGTGAAGAGTACAGAAGCAATGGATGTGTGTGTTATACCCTAAAGATTACATTTTAAAGTGAAAAAAACTTTGCTCCTAAGTAATGAAGATATAAAACAAATGGTGTTGGAAAAAAAGACAAATTAACTAAAAATAGGTACCAATTAACAATTCACATAAGTGCACTTGTAATGGAACAGTGTAAATTAACATGATCCTACTCTCAAACATTTGCCACATAACTAATTATTGACTATAGCAGAAGGAAAAATAAACCCCCCCCCCCAATCTTGTATTTTTTTTTTTTTTACACAAGATTCGTAGGTTTTCATTTTGTTTGTGCTAATTAAACACTGGCAATCCATTTCTCGGGGCATTATATTTGAAACAGAGGTTTTGTTCCTGCATCTTTAGTTTCTGCGGTTATAAATAGTATTAGGTGAAAAACACTTGACTATTCAAATTAGCGGAATCATTCCTGCTGTTCTTGACAGATGCTGCTGTAGAATGGTGAATGGTATTTTGAAAATATCAGATACTCAAAACAGCCACGAGACCCACAAGTGACCCCCTCATTGCTAATTTGCTTAACTGTTACAAGGAAACCTCCCTGAATGATCTTCTCCCTTATTTGACAAATCTACCATCTGAATTATTATTATTTTTTTTTATTTTTTTTTTTTATAAAGACTTGTTGTTCTACAGTGCCTTGCATGAGCTCAGGATGTTCCAAAGCGCTTTACAGCCAATGAAGTACTTTTTTGAAGTGTGGTCACTGTTGTAATGTGGGAAACGCGGCAGCCAATTTGCGCAAAGCAAGGTCCCACAAACAGCAATGTGATAATGATCAGATAATCTGGGTTTTTTTTGTGACACTGGTTGAAGGATAAATATTGGTCAGGACACGGGGGAGAATTGCCCTGCTCTTCTTCGAAATAGAGCCATGGGATCTTTTGCTTCCGCGTGAGAGGGCAGACTCTGGAGTGGGACTTGAACCCACAACCTTCTGACTCCGAGGCGAGAGTGCTACCCACTGAGCCATTACATAAAGAAATTCATCAGTAAAATTTTTCTTCAAATACTTTTTGAGGCATGTAATCTTGGATTAACGCTCGCCTACAAATTCCCCCGCCTCAGTGAGATGAAAACAAGACTTAGCAATGGGATATTACGTATAAACACTCTGCCATAGCATCTATAGGCAGGTGGTCAACTTCCATATGCATGTTGATTCACCAGCTGGACCTCTCCAGCACTTCCCAAAGCCCTGTGCTGTTGGACTGCCTGTGGGACATTAAGCTGCGATGAGTTAACATTCCCTCATAGTCATGAGTTGAACATAGGAACAGGTGTAGGCCTCTCAGCCCCTCGAGTCTGTTCCGCCATTCAATGAGATCATAGCTGATCTGTATCCTAACTCCATTTACCCGCCTTGGCTCTGTAACCCTTAATACCCTTGTCTAGCAAAAAATCTATAGCTCTCCCAATTAAAATTATTAATTGAGCTAGCATCTACTGCTTTTTGTGGAAGAGTTCCACACTTCTACCACCCTGTGTGTGAAGAAGTGTTTCATAGAATAGTACAGCACAGAAGGAGGCCATTCGGCCCAGAGTCTGCGCCAGCTCTTTCGAAGAGCAATCCAGTTAGTCCCACTCCCCCGCTCTTTCCCCATATCCCTGCAATTTTTTCTCCTTCATGTATTTATCCAATTCCCTTTTGAAGATTATTGAATCTGTATCCATCATCCTATCAAGCAGTGCATTCCAAATCCTAACCACTCGTTGCATGAAAAAGTTTTTCTTCATGTCATAGAAACATAGAAGATAGGAGCAGGAGTAGGCCATTCGGCCCTTCGAGCCTGCTCCGCCATTCAATGAGATCATGGCTGATCATTCAATTCAGTACCCTGTCCCTGCCTTCTCCCCATATCCCTTTAGCCTTAAGAAATATATCCAACTCTTTCTTGAATATATTTAATGAACTGGCCTCCACTGCCCTCTGTGGCAGAGAATGCCACAGGTTCACCACTCTCTGGGTGAAGAAATTCCTCCTCATTTCAGTCCTAAATGGCTTACCCCTTATCCTTAGACTATGAACCCTGGTTCTGGACTCCCCGGCCATCCGAAACATCCTTCCTGCATCTAGTCTGTCCAGATCTGACAGAATTTTATAGGTTTCGATGAGATCCCTTCTCAATCTTCTAAACTCCAGTGAGTATAATCCCAATCGACACTATCTCTCCTCATACGTCATTCCTGCCATCACAGGTATCAGCCTGGTGAATCTTCGCTGCACTCCTTCCATAGCAAGAACGTCCTTCCTCAGGTAAGGCAACCAAAACTGCACACAATACTCAAGGTGCGGTCTCACCAAGGCCCTGTACAACTGTAGCAAGACATCCTTGTTCCTGTACTCGAACCCTCTTGCTACGAAGGCCAACATACCATTTGCCTTCTTAACCGCCTGCTGCACCTGCATGCTTACCTTCAGCGACTGGTGCACAATAACACCCAGGTCTCGTTGCACTTCCCCTTCTCCCAATCTATTGCCATTCAAATAATAATCTGCCTGCATTCTTTGCTGGAGATAAAATTACATTCTCTTGGATATATTCACTGATCCCAACTTCAGACTGTGGGTCAAAACCTGGGATGAAGAACCTGGCTTCTATTTTAAAAAAGTGTGATGGCTTAGGTTAGTCAGAGAGACATTTTGATTGCTGTGTCAATAAGGTATTCTCTATTGTTTGTGGGGGTAGTTTCTCTGTACAAGAATGGCTACTGAGATCTTCAACAAGTGTTGGGAGCAAATTTCATCGAGGCTTTTGAAGTACGCTTTGGTCCGATAAAAAAAAAATCAAGATGATTTCATATTACCATGTACAATTCTGTTCTGATTGCAAATCAGTTGGAAAATAATGGAAACTTCATTTGAAGTTCTGGCAAAACATGAAAGGATTTGATGAAGTGGGGGTCTGTTTTTTTTCCCCAACATTAATAGGTAAATATGACAGATCAAGTTTTTTTTTAAATAAGTGGGTGTGCCATGCCATGAGTTGCAGAATATAGCCTGTGTCTTGTGTGTCTCAGATATCTTTGTACTGCTGATTTTATCAGTCATTCCTCGTCTAGTTCTCGGTGGGGGGGGAGGGGGGGGGTGTTTCTGCTCAACTCTGTCCTCTTTTACTTCTCTCTCTTTTAGTCTTGTGACTCAGAGCGTGAGGAAAACATGGTGATGGGAAAGGCACTGCACCTCCCTTGCAAGACATTTGGTGTTGCAGCATCGCAACCCGTTTCAGTCCCACCAGATGCGAGCATACCCTCAGTCTAAGTGCTTCTTCTACTCATAGAATGATACAGCACAGAAGGATTCCATTTGTCCCATTGTGCCTGTGCTGACACTTTGAAAGAGGTAGACAATTAATCCCACTCCCCTGCTCTTTACCCATAGACCTGCAAATTTTCCCCTTCAAGTATTTATCCAATTCTCCACTGAAAGTTACGATTGAACCAGCTTCCACCGCACTTTCAGGCAGCACATTCCAGATCATAACAACTCGCCACCACTTTCCGCTCCTGACAATAAGCTCCCACATCACCCTCCCCTTCCTACCTCATTCTCATTGGCCCAGAAATTCGGGTCGGGAGCTTCCCGCGGGCGCTAGCCTCCGACCTGCACTTACCTACCGCGCCGGCCGTTGTGCTGTGGGCCCGCGTGGGATTCCGATCCTGGGCCTGCTCCAGCTGCCGGCGCGCAGTGCTTGCGTATCCCAGGGGCGCAGTTGGTTCGATGCGTCTCCTGGGATCACGTGGGCCATGGAGAGCCAATGGTAGCAGGGAAATGCCCATTCATAAAATTGACAGGAAGAGCTGTCAAAACTATAAATACTATAAGCCCCAAAACATCACTAAAACTTCAAATAAATTTTAAAAAATCACATTTTTAAAATAACTATAAATTACATAAAATAACTATTTTAAACAATTTAAATTTTTGAAAAAATTTATTACATTTTCTAACGGGGCTAAAAATAAACTTACCTTTCTTTAAAGTATTTAAAAATAATAAACCTGTGGAAAAAATGTTTTAATTTTAATTAATTCACCACTTACCTTGTTAAAAGCAGGCCTTGCGCCTGCTTTTTATATGTGTAACTCCTGGAGACTTACCCTCCCAGAGAACCCTGCAAAAAAAACGTAAGTTCTATGCGCACGCGCTGCCTCTCCGGCGCACGCGTTCGACCTCTGAACCCTTTCCTTTAAGGGAACGGAAGTTCCGGTTTCCCGCGCATGCGCAGTGCATGCACGAAACTGGCACTTCCATTGGGCCTACGGGCGAGTACCCCGTGCGTACTCACCCGTGGAGACCCGAATTTCTGGGCCTATTATCTCTCAATTACCCCAATCATCTTTCTCCCTCTCCTCTCACTCTTTGCCCTCTCAATGGTTATTCCCCCTACCCCAGTCTTGGGACACACCAACAGGTCAGGGCTTGCTGCCTGCTATTTGCCAGTGCCAGCCTGCCCATAGTCTTCCCAGCACCTCTTGCAATCTCACATCACTCCCAAGCCTGATCTGCACTTTTCACTAAAAGAAGATCTTGCCCTTATTTAGCCCCTTTCACGTCCCAACATGCTTTAGAACCAACTAAGTACTTTTGAAGTGTAGTCACTGTTAAAATGTAGAAAATGCAGCAACCAATTTCCAAACACAAGGTACCACAAAGAGCAATGTGATAATGATCAGATAATCTGTTTTAGTGATGCCGGTTGAGGGATAAATAATGGCCCAGGACACCGAGGAGAACTCCCCTGCTCTCCTTCGAAATAGTGCCATGGGATCTTTTACATCCACCTGAGAGGGCAGACGGGGCCTCCGACAGTGCAGCACTCCCTCAGTGCTGCGCTGGCGTGTTAGCCTAGTTTTTTTGCTCAAGTCTCTGGAGTGAGATTTGAACCCACAACCTGGCTCAGAGGCGAGAGTGCTGCCCACTGAGCCACGGCGAACACCCAACAATAGCAAACCAACAGTTCAGTTCTCCAAGTACAATTCCTGCTGATTTTCATCCACGAATGTTAACACACAGGCTGGACGCACATAATGTTGCCGATCTGTTTCAAATATTGTCAGCCTAGCTCACTCTCCCCTCGGAGTCACAAGTTCATGGGCTCAAGCCCCATCTAGTGACTTGAGCTCATAACCTAGGCTGACACTTCAGTGATGTACTGCATTGCTGGAGGTACTGTCTTCTGGAGGAGACATTCAACCGAGGTCCTGTTTACTTGTTTCAGGTAGATGTAAAAGATCCCATGGCGCCATGGGAAGAGGAGCAAGAAAGTTCTTATGGTGTCATGACTCATGACCAAAATTCATCCCTCAACCAGTATCCACAAAACCATTTAAATGGCCATTATTTCATTGTTGTGTATGGGTCTTTGTGATGTGAAAATTGGCTTCTGCCTTTACCTACATAACAGTGACTGCACTTAAAAATATTTCACTGGCTGCAAAACGTGCAATATACATCCAAGTTCTTTCCTTCTTCCGTCCATCCGCTCAAAATTGCCCTCTTATTGTCCCCCACCCTCCCAGTTCAAGCTGCCACTCTCTTCACACCTAGCCTTTCAATAGGTATGCACATGGAGGAGTCATTGTAGGGTTTAGCAGCAGTTTGAGGTGCTAGGCTTTTCTTGCATAGGGGAAAAAAACAAATTCAAGCTTGGATAAGCAAAAACGCCTTGGCCTCAGTATTAACAGGGTGGAGAAAGGGTCCAGGGGAGCCCGATAGTGGGCGATGAACCTGGCAAGGCCAGGGCTGTGAAGATCCCGACGATCTTAACGGCAGGGCTATGTTTAAGTAAATTCTGCAGGGTCCCGCCCCACGCCGGCCAGATTGACTACGTGGCCAGCAGGCGTGAGCAGGAACTTGCGGCAGGAGGCCACAGCCGGGGAAACGGTCTCCAGCAGTTAGTGGGGGGAAGCCTCTGGCCACGATCGATGGAGCAATCAGGGGGGTGAGGGGGGAGGATCTGGCAAGGATCGGAAGGGAGGGGGAGGAAGGGGTTGGATTGGGCCATGATTAGAAGGGAGAGGGGGATGATTAGGCCCTGATCGGGGGGGGGGGGGCGGTTTGGAAAGAGGATTGGGTCACGATCCGGTGGGGAGGGAGGGGGGGCATCGGACCACAATCAAGGGGGTGGGGGGGGTGGGAGAGATCGGGCCACAATCGGGAGGGGGGGGGTATCCCGATGCAAGGGAAGCACAAGCTTTCCTCGTGAGGCCTTGGGGGGGGGGGGGGCGGAGCACTCTTGCCCCACTCAAGTAAAAGAAATAATGCTAAAAATAGTAACAGGGTGTTATAGGAAGTGATACAGTTACAGGAACTGCATGCATAGCCTACTTTAAGAATCATTTTCAAAAGATTATGATCAACTGTAAATACTGCCATTTAATTGCCATTTGGGTCACTGCCCTGAATGAACGAAAAGAGCAGGAGGGAAACCAGGGCAAAGGCTGGAGTTCACACCAAGTGGAAGGAATTCAACCGGATAGAATTCTGAAGAGAATTAAAATGGTAACCACTAAACCCAAGAGCACTTGTTGCAAAAGAAACGGCATCTTCAGGTAATGCAAGGATGCAAGGATCATTCCTGGAGATGCACAATTTGCCTTGTGCGATACACGTTCATCCAGTGAACAGAAGGAGCTGATCAAACCAGATGCATCATTCATTTTATAGCACCATCGCCACTCAGCCAACCAACCCCCCCCCCCCCCCCCCCCCTTACGCAGGGGGAAGAAAACATACACAGATATCAGTTCCCTGATGTGTAGCGACAAGTATGGAAATGTATTGGGAAACCTCCTCGGGCAGTATGTCAGCTTTCTCTGTTTTTGGTGCAGTCAGACAAATATGACTACTATTCAGAAATATTAAGGTCAAGAAGTTTCTTTGAAAAGGCCACATGCCAACCTTGTGTGAGATCTGAACAAAAGTCTGTTTCTCTGATTTACATCTACAGTTTGGTCGAATATGCAGACAATTGGAGCAGACCTGTTTTACACATTAAAGCTAGGATCAGAAATCTTGATATTATGTATTAAAAAAGATAAGGGGGTTAACCTACAAATTCCTGATTAAAGAGTCAACATGAAATCCTTGGGGAATTTTGTTTATGTCACAATCTTGGCAGAAAGTCTGACCAACCCTCCATAACTGCAAGCGTCAGTATATAATACCAAGCATAAAGGCATTACTGTAGGAACATGATTTATTCCATTGAAAATATGTCATCTGGTGTGATCAGTGTTAACTTTAACAATTCCCCAAGGAACTTTACATTTCGCTAATTAGAGTGGACCTTTGGTTATAGATTTTCTCCAATTAGGGTGGATTTTGTCTGATCAGAAAAACTCCATCCCAGATTAACAATCCATTCACACAATAGCCTCGGCTAATTCTGCAAGCATTAATTACTGTAGCTGAGATTTTCTGCACAGCATTAGTACCCCGGCATTAACCAGTTTAAAATAAATAAAGGCAGCCAAAGTAACGGCAAGTGGAAAAATCTAAACACAAGGCTTTCAGGATCAATGGTACTTCTGTGATTGCCTCAAAGGAATTGTGGAAAGAGCTGGTGCCCAAGATGAAGAGCAGCAAACGTAATATATTTGTGACGGCGTGCTGTAAGCTTAGACGTTCGGAAAAATTAGATGATGCTCTACAAATATTTAATGCACGCATGCACAAACCAAGTGGTGACAGACAAGTTCCTTCATCTCACCTGCAGCACTAAGAAGAGCTCAAGGCTAAAAAAAAAGCAACAATCACTTTTGTCAAGAACCACGAGTTTATAAGAAGGACTGACAACACGCTGTCGGAGGTGCCGTCTTTCGGATGAGACGTAAAACCGAGGCCCCGTCTGCCCTCTCTGGTGGGGCAAGGGATCCCGCGGTACTATTTCGAAGAAGAGCACTGGAGTTCTCCACCGGTGCCCTGGTCGGTATTTGTCCCTCAACCAACAATAGCAATGCTGGTCATTATCTCATTGTTGTTTGTGGGCTCTTACTGTGCGCCAATTGGCTGCTGTGGTTCTGACATTACAACAGTGACTACACTTTAAAAGTACTTCATTGGCTGAAAAGTGCTTTGAGACGTCCGAAGGGCGTAAATGGCACTATAGAAATGCAAGTTCTTTCTTCTTTCCGGGAAGTGTGCTTAATTGATAGAAAAACGCTGGCCAAGGCTAGTAAAACATCTCCTAAAGAATTGGTCCAATTGCAAGTTCAATGAAGACTGTCATTCAAACCCTTGTTCCTTCATGTTAAATTCTCAATTGAAAGAAATCCTACATCAAAATCCAAGGAATATTTAGTTGAGAAATGTTTCAAAACTATCACCATCAAGATTGAAGGATTACAATTATTTCAAGCAAAAGTATACATTTTTGTGTGAAAAATCCCACTTCATTCGTGGGGTTACTGCAAATTTAATTAGCTCTGGGGCCAAGAAGAACAAAAAGAGAGAGGAATTGTATGCTTTGTAGCCAGCTGAATTCATGACAAATGTGCAATCTCTCAGATTTGGATCAGATGTTCAGCTTTGCTCAAACCTTATCTTACATAAAACTCTGTGGAGTCTGTAACGTCCTTTATATAAAAAAAAAGTAGATTAACATTTGTACAGTGCATCAATTTAACAGACAAACAAGCAAAGTGAGAGATGGGCAGGCAAAAGAGGAGAAACAAGCTAAAGGAGAATCAAAACAGAGTCGAAATAACAAACACCAGGTTGTAATGTGTCTGAGTCACATTCTATTTAGCTTCGCTCAAAACCATTTCTACCTTAGGATCTGAAATAAATCTTCATAAAAGCAAAGTTTGTAAACACGTGTAAAAAGAGGAAAGAGGGAACAAGAGACAACAAGTGGAAGACAAAGAGAGGGAGTGTGGCCACCTACATGTAAACAAAAGAAAGAAGGAAAGTCTTGTATTTATATCGCATTTTTCATGACCTCAGGACATCCCAAAGCACTTTATAGCCAAATGAAGTATTTTTGAAGTGTAGTCACTGTTGCGATGTAGGAAACGCGGCAGCCAATTTGCGCACAGCAAGCGTCCACAAATAGCAATGTGATAATGACCAGATAACCTGATTTTTTAAAGTGATGTTGACTGACGGATATATATTGGACAGGACACAGGGGAGAACTCCCCTGCTCTTCTTCAAAATAATGCCACAAGATCTTTTACGTCCACAGGAAACAGGAAAGAAAGGCTTGCATTTATATAGCGCCTTTCACGACCACCGGACATCTCAAAGCGCTTTACAGCCAATGAAGTCGCTGTTGTAATGTGAGAAAAGCCACAAAGATAAAAATGGGTGAAATAAATGAAAAAGAGAGACAGGAAGGAGAGAAAAATTGCAACACTAGGCAACCAACGTTCCCTCTAAGCTATGCGGCTGCTCAGCTCTCTGCCGGTTCCGCGCAGCCCGGGACCAGCTTTCTCAATGTTAAATTTCACGCTAATCTGTGAATGAGCCGCACAGCCTTAAAGGGGGCGCACACCTGAAAGAAAATTAGGGGGAATCTATAAAGAAGAAAAAAACATTTTGGCACGGATGTCAAAAGAAATAACAAAAGCTCACATTTTCAATTAATTCAGTACAATCGATACAGTATAAACTTTGGAGATCTGAAGGAGGGTGTACAGACCGACCATCTTTAATCATCACAAGTGGCACCAATGTGGTGTGCAATGACACTGCAACTACAGCTCCCTCCTCCGTGACGAGAGAAAACCCAGCAATGCACATACCACCAGCGGGTATTCTTCCTTTGCATGTTTCTTTATCTAGGCAGTGGTGCACAAGCAAAGGGAATCCGCAGCAGGATTCAACATCGTGACTCACAGCCTCCCTGCTTCTACAGTGAAAATAAACAAAAAATGATTTTTGTAAAGTGTTTGGTACCAAGAAGATGCCACAATGCCACTGCTGAACGATGCCACAAAACTGTCTCCCAGGCACTAGGTTGTCCATCTCAGTTGTCCTTTTGTGGAGGAGAGGAGGGCGAACTGCAGAGAAAATCATCCTTCGAACAGATGTTGCACCTCAACTTTAGGGGCCAGCTCAAGAAGAGTACTACAGGAGCTCCAGGAGCAGGTAATTCCCTTCTCTTTACCCGCCATCCCCACCTTGCTTCTTGGCCACAGGTAGGTTATGGTATAGGAAAATTGGGAAGGGGAATCATGCCCTCACCAAAAGTATTGGGGAAATAAAAAAGAATAGAATTTCTGGTGCAACAGGAAGCAATGGTGCACAGAAAATCACTGCTGATGGGTTCCATCTAATGGCCTGCATAATTCAGCGCATGATATCAATGGTAATTCATGGCAGTGGGGGAAATAATTGGGAAAAATGCACAGGCGTGAATGAACTTTACAATGGACGGTAAGTTCATCATTTCCCTCCCCCAGACAATAAATGCAGCCATGACAGCACTTCACTGATTTCAATTCACCAGCACGTCAAGATTTCCCATTAACACGAGTCAACTCAAGCCAGTATTGTACCAAGAAGTGAGAATTTTCTTATTACATTGGCCCGGAATTTTCGGTCCGGATGACGGTGAACTGGCAGCGCTCACCATCATTCTGCCTCTGAAACCGACCGCAACTTCGGGATTTGGCGCATGCGGAAATCCCGAAGTTACGGTCTGTCATTCACAGCTCTGACACAGGCTGGGCTGTGCCCCCGCCCACCCCCCACCCCCCAGGCAATCAGTCTAATCTCTCAAATCAGGGAAACTGACCAAAACTTCGACTCTTCCGCAGCTTATGCTGTTAAATTCCCCACTAAAAGTTAGATCCAAAGGGATTAGGCGTACCTGGGGTTTTAACAGCATATTGACTGTTAAACACATGTTATGGGCCTGAAAAACTAATTTTAATTTTGTGCAGTTTATCCATTTTAATAAAATTTACATTTTTTAAGAAACTTTAAAAAAAAACATTTTTTTTTAAAGTTTGTCCATCTTTATTTCAGGTTTGCCTTTTCCCCAATCTTTGTTCTGCTCTCTCTAACATTTTTTAAAAGTTCGAATTTTAAGAGCTTACTTTCTTCCTGATTCGCTGTCTGTGAGAATTCAGCATTTTGATTGGCTGCTTAGACAGCCTGTTGATGTCACAGCAGCTCGCGCAAGGGGATCCCCACTAAACTCCGTTGATTTGAATCAAAGGTCGGAGAGCCCGAAGCTCTCGATACAGAGATCGCGAGATCTTTGGGCGAAGCGTACTTCGGGGGGCCGCGGCGAACACCTTCACTTCGCCGCTGACCGCAAACTCCAGGCCATTCATTTTTGACTTTATTAGTGGATTATGTTAGTATTTACTGTAGTGTAAATATTTATTCATATCAGGTAAATATTTCTACTGGTGAATTCCACTGAAGGATTTGTGAGTACCAAAATTAGAAGTTAGGTATATTTCCTCATGATGCTGATCACAGGTCCTGACTGGTTAGTTAGCACCTATTATATTTATCACCATTGAATGTTTTCAGAGGGGAAAAAAATCTGTATTTTCACAAAACAGGAACATAGGTTGAGGCTATTTTACTCATTTACTGTTTTAGTGCCATACTTGTGCAATTATGATTTTTATTTCCAGTCACTTCAACACAAGACGATTAACTGTTTAGTACTACTCCAAGCAGTTACCACATTAATGGGGAAATGCAAAGAACACAGTCACCCATCGAATAAACACAAGATGATTTTGTGCGCACGTAGCTTTCAGCAATTGTGAGCTCTTGACACAAAAGGCCATTTGCACAAAGCTGTGTTCAAAACTACAGCTGTACTCTAATAAATTGCCAGGGTCAGCAGAAATCTCTGGTAAAACTGCATACAAAAACCAGTGTGTACAAGCGGTGTAAAAAAAGAAAGAGTGACCAGGTGTGGTGGGCGGAGGGGAAAACAGGAGAGAAAAAAAAGAGACACACATTTGGAGGAGTTTTAAAAGGTGCAATCTGGATATACAATAAATGCCTGAATAGGCAACTGCTTCAAAAAAAAAATCACTATTGTAAATATTGCAGCACAACTAAAGCCAGCTTTGATACTCACATACAGAACATAGACAGTTTGTACACAGGGATGTCAGGCTTGCATGTCAGAAAATCTCTGCAACAATATACTGTACTTCAAAAATTTTCCAACAGAATTAATGAAGGGTTTATGAACTAACAAGTTCAAGGCTACACTTTGTCCCTCCACCGCCCCCCCCCCCCCCGATAATTATAAAAAGCACTCATTAGGTCAGTGTTTAAAAAAAAGTCTTGCGTAGCGCTTTGCAAGGTTATCATTATGTGAAGATGTTGCCAAGAAAAGCTGTGGTGCGGTGACAGTTTCTGCGACAACTCCTGCCTGGAACATGATTGCAGTGCGCCAGTGACATTATCAGGCCACCGGCAAGCTGCAACATACAGGGTCCTATTCTTAATGGATCGTGCTGGGGTGGGGGGTTGGAAATCACTTGCTTGGAGTCGAAAACGGATACGGCAACTTCACAAACAATATCTTTAGCAGCTGTACTTGTAACGCAAGTTTGACAATTGCAAGGCCGAGCCCCAAATAAGTGCACCTTGATCGTGTCAATTCTGCTGCCGAGATGTTTCGGAGTTGGGAGATTCACAGACACGGGGCAGGCGCTGCTTTTACAAATCACAGTGGGCTCGACTACTTGCAAGCTGATTTTGGTGTCCTCTTTTGTTCCGTCCTGTCCCCAGACAAGAGATGCTTACGTAACCCCCCGCAATAATATGACTTCTACTTTTAAGATCATTCCTGAAATTAACTTTTGAGGTGAACAGCACTTAAAATGCATTATTAATCGGCCTGAAATTGACATCTATTGTTTTCGTTTACTCCACATTTTAAGCATTTCATGTTTTAATGCATGGCTGCCCTGCAAAACATATATAAACAGATCCTAATAGTCAGCATTGCAGCATGAAATACTGAATCCATTAACCCCTTTTCCCTTTTAAAATAAAGCGCACACACTCAAGCTGTTGTCAGCATTACAAATTAAATCAATTTTCAACCAAACAGAAAATGATTTCCTACTTTTCAAAATATACTGATTTAGTACAAGACTCAAAGCTTTGGAAAAGAATTTGTTAATTCAGAGTGGGGAGGGGGGGGAAAGAAACTGAAGCTTAATTGTAAGTAATTACAGCTTTTCATTTTTAACATGATGAAATAATTTGATTTTTTTTTCTCCCAGAGGTCTGGCTTACCTCAAAAATAGACAACTGTTCAGCACAGAGGAAGTGCCCTGTTAAGATAGTAGAAATTGCATGTCACAGAAACAAACACGTGCATTACATAGATTTTCTTGAACAGAACCAGGTGATTCTATATAGTCTAGGTAGGCCATGTGCCACAGTTAAGTTAAAAAAAATTCTCATTGGTGCACCACTTCATTATTTCCCATAAGAGTCGGTAATGAAAGGGCTAGGCAAACAAGAAGGGAAAAAAATCAAGAGAAAAATGGTTTAAAGAAAGAAAGAGATTGAAATATATTATTTTCTTTCACACTGGGAATCAATTTTTACTTTCTATGTCCTTACACTACTTGCTGTAAGAAACGGCACCGTAACAACGCAAGTCCATTGAGATTTTGAGATGTTAAAGTCAAAAGTTTAATGAATTTAAATATACATGGCAATCGCTTTTTAATTCTGTGCTGCTGTTATTCAAATGTATCAGTCATTGAGTTATTGCACTGCGCAGCAGGAAATCACAACCAACTTTTTACAAATAACCAACTCCATATTCCTCATGATGCACAAAGAAAAACTGATTGCTGAAAATCTGAAATAAAAACAGCAAATACCATAAACTTCATCTCATCCAAAATGCTGCTGCCCGTATCCTAACCCGCACCAAGTCCGGTTCACCCCTGTGCTCGCTCGCCTACACTGGTTCCCGTTCCGGCAACGCCGCGAATTTAAAATTCTCATCCTGGTGTTCAAATCCCTCCGTGGCCGCGCCCCTCCCCATCTCGGTGACCTCCTCCAGCCCATCAATTCTCCGAGATCTCTGTGCTCCTCCAATTCTGGCCTCTTGCGCATCCCCGATTTCCTTCGCTGCACCACAGGCGGCCGTGCCTTCAGCTGCCTAGGCCATGAGCTCTGGAATTCCTTCCCTGAACCCTTCCTCCTCTCTACCTACTTTAAGATGCTCCTTAAAACCTGTCTCCACCTGTCCTAATATTTCCTTTATGTGGCTCAGCTTCAGATTTTGTCTGATAACGCTCCTGTGAAGCGCCTTGGGACGTTTTATCACGCTAAAGGGAGCATATCCCTTTATTACTTGTTTAATGTAACCTTTAGACTTTCAGAATACAATTTTCTACACAAGTCACTGTTGCTGAAGTACACACCGAGCCAGTCAACATCTGAAAAGGAGGAGTTTCAGGGCAAGAGCCCTGGTCAGAACAGAAGTAACTGCGCTGACCAAGTATACCAACCCCAAAGTACTCGCTCTTTTCATCTGTTGATGACTCGCTGCATATTCCCAGCACTTTTTCTACAGATCCCCCTATTGTGGATTTGTTCTGTAGTCTGGATGACCGGGGGGGGGGGGGGGGGGCAGGGGGTATCAGTTGCTCAGTTGGGGGAGAAACCAAGTGCTTCTGCCAACAGGCTTATTGAAAATGTAACTGGTTGGTTCTCGTTAACACCTTTTAAGTTGCTGCAATCATTTCGGAAAGCTAAAATAAAGAAGTCAGGCTGCTTTTGAGGTCTTGCATTTGATTCAGAGTGCTTCCCATAATAAACAATTCTGACATAAAATCTAATCGTTTCATTTTTTGATTTTATTTTGACCAGTTTTATTATTTTTTTTAAAAGTCAAAAATGATTGATGGTATGCAAAAAAAAATGAAAACAAACTGCAATGAGGCAAATATTGAGAAAACATGCTTCAGAAGCAAGAGTAAAATGACTGCACTCAAATCTACTACAGTCTATAACACAGATGGCCAAAACCATTCTGGGGGAACAACACACTTCGCTAGACTAAAGAGCATACCCCTTTTCTACTTGTTTAATGTAACCTTTAGACTTTCAGAATACAATTTTCTAAGCGCTGTGACAAGGTGTGGTATAGTTGCATTTATTTATTCGATTTATACTTGGGAGCCGTGGAACACCACAGACAATGGGAAACGGGGGTCTTGCAAACACCCCTTTTTTCAATCGCAACCCTACTACAAACTTGTTTGCAAACAAAGTTGTCATTTCTTTTTTTTTAAAACCAAATGCAAATATAAATATTACAGCATTACATTTCCAACTCCGCCGGGGTGTTTAGCTCAACCGAACCACACATGACAACACATTGATTTTACTTCCATCTCCACACAGACAAAGATGTAAAGAAACCCATTAGGTTGACAGTTTGTATTTCCATTGACTGACAAGAGTGGCAATCAGACACTTTTCACACTACCAACTGACTGACAAGTAGACAGTGAAACAAGCCTTCAAGTTGCCAGAATCGCTTAGAAACAATTTAAATTATTTGAATCAAATAAGGCTGTGTGTCTCACAGGCAAATAAAATCTTTTCATCTACAGGTATCTAGAATTTGGTCTATATTGCCATCCCGGTAATCTTATGTCCCAACACAACCACATATCATAATGTATAATTAAATTCAGACTTTTAAAAATATTACTAGGCACCATCAGGCATGTCACTACAACACAGCCCAGCTGTATAAAGGCACCATATCAAACACTGTAACTACACTTAAACCGAAACTATACAAATTATTTTTGCCACAACAGTCGGTTCTCAAAAAGTAATCGGCAATTTATATTTCACCAAGAACTGGCTGGGTGATTACAGCGGGCTTTATTCAGCTACAAGGTTTTGCACAAGACTGATAATTTGTAATAACTATAATCCATAATCTTCCCACGAAATATTTTCTCCACTTAAATGTTGAAAAAGCAGGTCGTTATGAAGTGTTTCGTTGTTCAGCAGGACTCTCCGTTACTGCTTCTGCCGAGAGTGCATGCGTAATGTTACTGCAGCCTACATAGCTTAAAAACTAATGTCTGACTAAACTAACATTGCTTATGTTTACGCCCTAGACTGCACAAGCGTATTCTACAAATAAACAAGTAGGGTCAAGGTATGTTATAATTGGTTTGACAGAAATATAAAGAAAAGTCAGAGTCAGTCAAGATGTGTACAGTGAAAAGCACGAGGAAAGCAAAAGATTGTCTCCACAATTTAACCATTTCATCAAAGACAGTCACAACATTTTAAGGAAAGAAGTTAAGATTTGTATTAAAAAGCATTTCTTCTAAATGGAGGATGAAAACCAAATGTATAGGTCTTACATTTAAAAAAAAATACATTATAAAAGCGTTTAAAGATTTTCACCTCCATGCTGTTAAGACTTTGGAAACACAAACTATAATCAGCAGCTACATTTGGTGTGAAAAAAATTGTCAAAATCATGAAGAGAACGGAAACAAATCACAAGTACGTATTTACATTTAGGCTTCGCTTTTGAATTTCGTTTCTGGCTAATTTAAGATAAATATTACTTAAAAAGGCAAAAAAAAAAAGCCCAAATCTTTAGCCTAAAACAAAAGAGATGACTGTTTCTTGGGCAGCCCTTGTACTATTGCTGTTGTGCAGGGACATAGATTAAACAGTAAGATGGGGGAGAAAAACAGAATTAAATAGTAAAGGTTCAACAATGTTTCTAACTAAAGCTATTTCTTTTTTTTAAAGACAGTAAAAGACCTGGTTACATCAGCTTTAAATACAAGAAATTAACGCAAAGATTGGAACTGAATAATCAGAGTCCCTTTCCAAATGAAATTTTACAGTAGTACTTTTAACTGAATCATGTTACCATGCATGCAGGTCTGCTACTATTCATTACAAATTGAAAGAACTAATGCAGTAGTCAATAATGTGAGTAGTATGTAAAATGACTCTTTGAGGATAAAGTAGGAGCTGTAGACTTTAAAACAAATTGATTTTACGGAATAGCAGCTAGTTCTATAGCCTGTATTTAACCTAACAATGTAACCCTGCTGTACTACATGAGAAACATCATGTACATTGATTTTTTTTCTTCCTGATGACCGTTTCTTGTTCCAATTCTGCCTGAGCAGAAAACATTTATAAAGACTACAGTTCAAGCAGATTACTGGATTTCTTTTATCTTTTAAAAAGTCACAGTTACACACATACCATGCCTAGTATGTGACTGGTTCAGTTGCAAATGTACTTAATTCTGGAACATAAATGGGGTAGAGTTTAACTCTTTCCCAACTGCAAGTCAAAGGAAAAAGGCAAGAACAAATCAATGATAAAGAACGTCAACTTGTAACTCTTAACAGGAATTGTACGGAGTAAAACTGTGTTATTACTTGCAGGGATCAGAGGAGTTCAGTGAAGACAGAAGCATTGGCGTCACCACTGCTATCATGTACAGATCGCAACAATACAATGACATTATTCTAGCTGCACAACTGATTTCTAATACACTGCAAGTGATAAAATATTGCTCAAATGTATTTAATGGGAGCACCACATACTGTCTTTGCACAGAGTCAGCTTATATTTACCATGATGATCCGCATGTAATCATTATCATGCTTTGCTTTTCCTCTGCAGCAGAAGCATAAAACATCCCCGTGGCTACTTAATTCCCTTACCTGTAGTTTAACATATAGTTTCAACTCTCTGACTATATTCAATTTACAAAAGACAAGTGATATCTACTACCTGTGATATCTGGTTGGGTGTTTTTGATTAGGGTAAAGTTTTAAAGTAAAAAATTCAATAAAATACTCGCGGACATCAATGCCTTCAAATGCAAACGTCCGTTAAAATGAACATTTCCAGAATGGACTTAGGATTTTTTTTTTAAATAAACAAAAACATATTAAAAGGCAGATTTACTATAAGGTCACTAGGTATTATACAGAGTCAGTTTAGTTTATCATATTACATTGTGACAGGATGCTAGGCAAAAATTATAAATTCCTTCCCTAAATCTGTCCTTTTGTGATTTAGATGGATGAAGAATAATTAACTCTTAATTATTCAGATGACTTGGAGGCAGTTTCAGAATTCACTAAAGAGTGCAGTCATTTTTACCCAAGAAAACAGTCTCCTATCATTTATCAAATCCATGACTTGGTCGGTGATGAATAAAATTCTATGTTTACCCACAACATTTACCACTACCTTGGAGGCTGTAAGACGAGAAGAGTTCCCTAAAATTCTGCAATATGTAAATTTTTAGACGCTATTTTGCATTTTAAAGTATTTAACTACACATTTATTGGATTTTAGGGCCAAGCTGATCATTGATTTATGTGCTTCGGGCAATCATATTTTCATATTTGTATGCTTTTCACAACAGTAATAATTCAAATATGCAAAAAGTTGTTCTTTGAACGGGTATCGTTAATTATGTCCTCAAAGCATCATCGTTTCACGCTGGGTATTTTGACAACAAAAAAAATTGGTTGAACATCGGGAACAGCACCAGAGTCGAAGATGTAGGGAAAAGTACATTTGGCCTTTGCTGCCTGGCACTAAATGCAAGGAAAAGGCTTTCCGTGCGCTCCAGTCTTCAGCCCTAAAACATGCTGCAAAGCCCGGCAACCTTGCGTGTAAATACATTATTAATTCTGACACACTTTCACGACAAATTCAATCACAGTTCATAAAATTTGTGTTCAAAATGCAAAGCCTGCCCCATTTGCTTTGCTGCTAACTCGCAAAGTTTGGCTGCCATTTCTTCTTATTGGAGTTGTCATAAATTATGTGCACTCTTATGAAACCTATCAAGAATTGTAATCATTAAAGATCCACCACTGGTTTTTTTTTTTGGCCGACTTAGTCTGCAAACAACCGTCAAACGTGTCTCCTGTCACCCCTGTCTGAAATGCTTTAGCTAATATAGAAGCTGTGGATTCACAAAAAAAAATATCTTGGATCATTTAAACGAGTCTCTCCTGCGCACAATGCGGGGTGCGTTGCTAACAGGGCACACATTTAAAATCAACAAAAACAAAGTTGCAATATTTTAAGATGTTATTCATTTTGAAAGGGTGGCAGATGACACCTTAAAGCACTATTGTCCACATCACGTAAAATAGCACTAATGTTATGCCATTTTACTTGTTTTTTCAAAAATAGGCCATGCGGCAAATCGTTTCCATTTGCAATGATCGGTGAAAATATTTGGGGGGGGGGGGAGGGGGGCGCGATCACTTGTTAACTCAAATCGAAAAGAAATAATATTTTGGTGTTTTGTTCGTAAACCTCGGTCAAAAAAAAAATGCTTTATTCATGCGACTATGCGACCCAAGCAAATGTAAACTGAAAGCAGTTACTGTGCGTGGTGGTTTCAGCTATTTTTGCAAGACCTCCCCAGGCAAAAAAAAAAAGCATAAAAGACTAAACCACCAACACTGGCTATTCCAGCCTCCAATATACTTGCCAAGTGTTTGCTCTATCCTACGACTAGACACTGAAGCAATTCGCCTAAAACACTTCAAACCCCTGCAATAAAACTCACGGCGCTTAGCCAAAAAAATATTTTGTTTCTTTGTCGGTGGAAGCAATCGCATCACTGAACAAAAGTGTGGACAAGTGCAACAAAATAATACCATTTAAAATATACATCTTGCCGGTTTAAAAAAAATACTTTACAACAAATATCAAAAATTAATGGCACTTGTAAGAAATTACTAGAATTTAGTTCGACACGGAGGACAATTCTGAATTGCTAAAAAGGATTCAAAGGTGACATTATAGTACTTTGTAAATAGAGACTCGCACCGTCGAAGTAATCTGCTCTTGGTCCTCAAGACCTTCCATTCAGTAGTAATTGTTACCTGTTCTAATTTGGTTGCTCAGTCCTATTGCTGTTGCTACAGAGACTCATTATTGTGTATTCCATGTTCTCTGCCTAATTGTCCTCCTGGCACTAGCCACGTCAAGACGGAGATACTCCGTGTGAGACCAGGTACCGATTGGGATTGCCCAGACAGCCCCCAAAGGTTTCTGGAGGCAGAAAGCAGCACTTGTGTGCCCTAGTTAAAAGGACTGCCAGAAGGGACAAACCTATTAACGTTTAAGCTTTAAAAAATCATGTAGATTAATCCAAGAGTCCACATCTGCTAAATACAAAATAGAGAGGCTATAACCCAGAAATAATGCACACTGAAACACATCGGACATAACTATGAAAATCCCCCAAAAATATGGGGGAAGAAAACTGTTTAGAAAAATCCAGGTTATAGTTTTCAGGCTTACAACAAATCAAACGGATTGGTCTATGCAGAAAATATTGCGATTGATTTTTATTATTTTATTCTTTTTCCATAGTGTAACTTGTTTTAAAAAAAAGGATTTGCAAAGTAAGTCTGAATCGAAAGAACACTTTGGATGAAAATTACCACTGCTGTTATTTACTAAAGTTTCTGTAAAGTCCGTGAACAATTTGGAATTGTACTGGAATCGAACATTTATTTCAGAATTTAAAAATTTTTTTTTTTTTTTTTATATAAACGGAGCCACGGAAAATAAAGCTGTGCCAAATTTTAACAGCAGAAAAAAAAACAAATCGGCAAGTAAAGACGGAGTAAAAGGATACTCAAACACATAGGAAGGAGAGCATTGATCAGTCTCGTGCTGAAATGTAATACATAATAGCTGAGGTATTGGGAGCTAAAGGAAGATTGTTGATGCTATAACCTAGGTTTTATCTGAAGCAGAGTCAGTGATTCACATCTATTGCTTTCAATCTTATTTTGCCCTGTAGGAAAAACACTGCATTGGTTTTGATTTTATACATTTCAATATACAATCGATGATCGGTCAGTGTATCATTTGAAGACTGTAGGATATCTGAAGAGCTGCTCCATGCGCAGTGCGGTTTCTTGTTGCGTAGTTTTAAACATTTGTGAAATCTTAGGTATCTACTTTCACATAGCTGGACTTAATCTGACAGATTGCTTCATGTGTGATCACTCCTTTCTCTAGTTAACTAAAGGACATGCTGCACTGCAAAAAATACACTTAATTCAGCCAAAAATACCAAGTACTACTTCCATCAAGAAAACGAAGAACTTGCACTTTGACTCAGAGAAGAGGCACTTTCAAAATAGATCCTTTTTCAGCAGTGCAGCCTTTCCGAAACTGTACTTTTGCGAATTCTTAAACACTAAATTGATAAAAGTTGAAATAGAAGTAATGCAAACCTGCAATAACACTAAAATTAGGGATTGTTAATCATTTGAAAGCAGATGAAACCTTCATAAGGCATTTATTTACCTCATTTGAAATTTCACGTTGCTTTTATTCGATTGTGAAATTTTCTTTATTTTTGCTAAACCTTTGTTTTTGCAAATAAACAAAAAAAAAATTCTGAATAATATCGCTGCTTTAGAGAAGTTTCCCCCAATTACTCATCCAGTCTAGCCAAATAGGTGAACCATACAGAGCGGGAAGATTTTAGCTTTGAAGCTCGAGGCTATGCGGAGTCAGTTGATCTCAGCCTGGGTGGTAGTTAAAGCTGTATAATTGCTTTCAGTACCTTTAGGTTAGGGAGCAAAGTGGGGGGGGGGGGGGCGGTGGGAAACATTCAACCAAAGTTTCTGTTCTTGATCACTATCCAGGGATCCTTGCAATCTGTGGACGCCTGTGGAAATCAGATGAGGACAGGATTAGGCCGAGTTATAATGGGCCTCCCAGATGAAAGAGTCACTCCCAGAGATCGCATGTAACACGGAAGTGGTGGAAGCGGAGACACTCAATGTTTTCAAGGGGGACTGGATAGACACTTGAGGGAAATAAACTTGCAGGGCTACGGGGATAGAGCGGGGGAATGGGACTGACTGGATTGCTCTAGAGAGCCGGCACGGACTCGATAGGCCGAATGGCCTCCTTCTGTGCCGTTATGACTCTATACGTGTCGAGAGAAAATGGGTGACTAGAGTGCTTCCTACTGCTTTTACGTGTGTCCACGCTTGCAGTGGTGATCACTGGACAGCGTTCAGCAGCTGGCGCTCTCTGCCCCCCCTTGCCAATCTTTCCCCCACTTGATCCAGCCAATTGCGTTGCCATAGTCGTCACCTCAGCCGAGACCAGCTAACTCACCACAGTGAGCGGATTAAACCCGGGACCTTCTTAGTCTGTACGCGTCAAGTTATTCACTGGCGGAAGTCACTGAATATCAAGGAACCCTCTTCCCTTTTATATTCCCAACTTGGCTCTGATATTTCTCATAAGGCCCAGCACATAACACAAGACCCTTGCACATCAACACTAAACTGTTGCCAAGAAAGATAAGATAGTCCAAGTCCATAAATATAGTGCTGATGTTTATGGTCAGTCTCCTTACCTTCTCTTCCCAAAGAGAACATACAAAACTCTTGACAAAATGTCTCAGTCTCCAAGAAAAGCCCAATTGCTAATATTAGTCAAAAATTAGATTCTAATTAAGATCTTCAACTCAGGAACCCAAATGATGATGTTTGGCATTTTTTAAGCTACATCAATATCTTGGTTTTTTTTTGCTAGTAATACTATGAAGTAACAAAACGTACAGTATGTCAATAAGAAGGTATAGTGCAGAAAAGTTCCTCCAAAGTCCTCCATGATAACCACCACACCATGACTGATAGACAGGAAGTACGCGTTAAGTGGGGACAGGAAGTGTGGAGAGGAAATACTCGTTAAGTGGGGACAGGAAGTATGGACAGGAAATACTCGTCAAGTGGGGACAGGAAGTATGGACAGGAAATACTCGTTAAGTGGGGACAGGAAATATGGACAGGAAATACTCGTTAAGTGGGGACAGGAAGTATGGGCAGGAAGTACGCGTTAAGTGGGGACCAGAAGTGGGGACCGGAAGTACGTGTTAAGTGGGGACAGGAAGTGCATTTTAAGTGAGGACAGGAAGTAGGCTTTATGAAATGGCCAAGCTGAAACTACGGAATCTCTCCCAACTTGGGCAAAACAAGTCCGTACGTCAGCTAAACCTTCTCCACTTTATGCTTAAAGGGCAAGTGCTCAGCAACCTGCGCTCCTAGGTTACTGTGTGGGCCCTGCGGCTACAAATGTGACTGAGCACTTTAATGGACTCCCCTTATGAATTGCAATCATCAGCTATTAGCGCCCCCCAAGAAAACACACTGCAGAATGAAAAGTATCATTCCTCCTCGATGAGGGCAGTTAGAAGATTATTTGCAAAAGCAACAAACAGACCAGTGCATGCAGCAGTACTTTCATTACAAGCTGAAGAATGAGTGCTTCAACAACAACAACTTGCATTTATGTAGCGCCTTTGACATAGTAAAACGTCCCAAGGCGCTTCACAGGAGCGATTATCAAACAACATTAGACTCCGAGCCGCATAAGGAGATATTAGGACAGGTGGTCAAAAGCTTGTTCAAAGAGGGAGATTTCACTCACTCATTCAGTTACTGTGACACAAATCTGTCCACGCCAGCAAACCCTGGTTCCTCCTTGGACGGTGTATCCCTCCCCACTCACGTTTTGAGCTTTTAGACTAAATGTCCACAAATCTCACCAGCAAGCCCCATAACAAAATGACTGGGGGGAAAAAAAATCAAGTAAAATTCAAACACAATGTCAAGAGGTACTGTGAATGGCGATGTTAAGCGTTCTCCTGAAAAGATATACAGTGGTGAGACTATGTTGTTGTTGTTGACTTTACAATTAACCATTTGCGATATATTACAGAACAAATGTACCGTAGACAAATACACAAAAAACGATATTAATGTTTGCGTTGCATCGGAGAGAACAATCCTTCGCTGGTCAGCGGAGTAACAATAATTCACATGTGAATAACAAAACTGAGACTAACACAAATGTGAATTTTCACTGGAGGATAAATGCTTCATGTTCTCATCTTCATTTTATTATTTTTTTCAGCTGCAATTATTTTGAAAATTGTGACTTAAGATCTTACCGTAGTGAAGCAAAGAAAACAATTAAATTATTTAATTAGGTACAACCACATAAAAGCAATTATTATGGTGGAGGCAATACTGCTCCTGGAAAGGACTGATAGCATATAAAAATAAGGCAGCGCAAGATACCTAAACATTTTATGATAAGTGATGTGATGATCTTGAAATACTATTTCAGGTTATCTTGCAATTTCTGCAATCACTTTTCACTCTCCTGCCACCTTTATTTGTCGTTCTGTTGTAATCGTCACATTTAATTTCCTTTCATTTTCTTTTTCTTCATCATTTAGCTGTAATGTGCCTATTTTATCCCCGTGACGATTTACTTTAATGTTTTTATACTCCCTGCCAATTTCCAATTCCTTCCCCCCACCATAATGTTCCTTTTTTTGCTGCTCTTTCTAATAAGAAAACATTTTGTCCCCTTTTTTAAATCACTCCCCCTTCCCCCTCGATATTGGATCAAGGGGACACTAGCCAGAGAAAGGGCAGAAAGAAGCAAGCTGAAAGGAGGAGAAAGGAAATATTTTTTTTAACAAATCCATGTTCTGTTGCCCCCTGGTGTGCACACACAAGATGTGCAATAGAAAGATGATCTTTCATCTTGAAAGTCAATGGAAGCTGTCTAGAATGAATTTGCAAACTGCTTTATGTGGCAAAAATGCTCTTTTGTAATACAATATTAATCTAATAAAGATCGCATTAGTTAATACACTAAGTTGCTGTATAATATGCATTGGAAAAAATGCTACTTTATCCTCATCTGCTTTTTTTTAATATACAATAAGGGGACAAACAATTAACAAATTGTATCAGGTCACCAAACATCAGTGTGCCACATGATCAGATCAGGTTCTTATTGTAGGTTATTAAAGTTATGTTCTGTGAAAAGTTTGCTCTATATTCAGACAGCAGAAAATGAGCACTGCTGCGCACCTCAATCAATGCAGCAATGTTTTTTTTAAATTCCTTTCACCTTGGCAAGCGAGACCATCCACTTATGACACCTGCAATCACGAATGACAGATTTCCTGCTCCTTGTGCGCGTTAAGGCCAGAAATCCATTATAGAAAGCTAAACGGAAGTGATATAAACCGAATACCTCACTGGAGACAAGAGGTTTCCCAGTGTTTTCTCAGCCGTACAAGCTGCGAACACCAATTATAGGCTTCGGATTCTTTCCTGGTGTTCCTTCACCTGAAAGGCTATTGTAATTGTGGCACTTGTGAGTTACTGACCCTTTCACGCTCGTAACAGGGGCACCAGTAACTCTCTGTAGTCACCTGTGAAGCAACCCTTCACTTATACTGGCTGGAATGATGAGAAAAAATAGAAAAAGGAAAAAAATAAAAGTTATTTCACAGTCCAGTTTTGATAAGTTGTTGTTTTCAAAAGGAGGTTCCACTTCCAGTCCGCAGCATGGCATTTAAACTGATGGGGGAGACTACTTATTACAAACATCACCAGCAAAGGTAGAAATGTTTATTTACAACAACATTTGTTCGGAGAAAAGTTTACATTTAAAAATAGAAAAAAGAACTGGCGTCATTCAAGACCTCTGGCTGTCCCAAAGCGCTTTACAATCAATGAAGTATTTTTGAAGTGTAATGTAGAAAACACGACAGCCAATTTACGCACAGCAAGGTCCCATAAGCAGCAATGTGATAATGACCAGATTATCTGTTTTAGTGGGGTTTATTGAGGGATAAATATTGGTCAGGAGGCCAGGGATAATTTCCCTGCTCTTCTTCAAAATAGTGGCCATGGGACCTTTTGAGTCCACCTGAGGGAGCAGACGGGGCCTCGGTTTAAAGTCTCTGAAAGACGGCACCTCCGACAGTGCAGCACTCCCTCAGCACTGCACTGGAGTGTCAGCCTAGATTTTTGTGCTCAAGTCTCTGGAGTGGGACTTGAACCCACAACCTTCTGACTCAGAGGAGAGAGTGCTGCCCACTGAGCCACAGCGGACACCTGAAAATCCACTTTAACTTAATAACAAGAATTTTTAATGAGTGTTCCTCTTTTAATATATGAAAAAGATACTTTTAGTCAATAAAGAATTCCACAGTATTAAATTGAAAACTCCTCAATAAATGTATGGTATATTTTTAATTGCTACTTCTGTGACTGCTGCGGACTGCTTTACCTGCCAAAACACAGCAACTCCAAGAGTTTGCTCAGAGTTCTTCATTTCTTTCCTTTTAACTGTGTCACTTTTGCACAGAGACAAGTCTCAGATTTTATTTTCGACCCAGTTATTGATTTTTTAAAAATTTGCTCAGACCAGTTGCTGTACTCCTGCTTCTCGTATCTTGCAACTGGAAGGTGACTGCACACCCCTCTCCTTCGCTGAAGCTATACTTTGGCTTTGCGGTTAGAAGGAACTTGCATTTATATCGCACCTTTCACAACCTCAGGACGTCTCAAAGTGTTTTACAGCCAATGGGGTACTTTTGAAGTGTAGTTTGAAACGCGGCAGCCAATTTGCGCACAGCAAGCTCCCACATACAGCAATGTGATAATGACCAGAGTTAATGGTGTTGATTGAGGGATAAATATTGGGCCCGGGACACCGGGGAGAACTCCCTTGCTCTTCTTCCACATAGTGGCCATGGGATCTTTTACGTCCACCTGAGAGGGCAGACGGGGGCCTCGGTTTAACGCCTCAGCCAAAAAAGATTGCCAGTTAGTGCCAAATGAGGGGCAGTTTTATGTTGTAGGCCCATGCCCATTCGAGCCTGTCCAAACCCATTCACATCGGAGCCTTACAGTCAGCAAAGAGAGACGTGGAACCAAAGTCCCTGAAATAAAAGGACAGCATCTAAGGGGAGGCTAGATAAACACATGAGGGAGATAGGAATAGAAGGATATGCAGATCGGGTTGGATGAAGAGGGGTGGGAGGAGGCTGGGGTGGAGCATAAACACCGGCATGGACTAGTTGGGCCGAATGGCCTGTTTCTGCGCTATAAAACTCTATACAATCCACTGTACCAACCTGCTCCCCCCTACATTTTTATTTAAAATTAATAAAATGTATTTTTTTTTTAGGTTGAACTATGAAAAAGGAAACACTGAACAAAATGACACGGGCTGTTATTCGCTCCACTTCATGCAGGCTCAGTCTCCCTTAACACAGCTCCACTATATTCCCAGATCCTGAGGAGAGGGGGGGGCAGTCATAAACAATCTTCCTTATCCTTCCAAGTCTAGTTTTATATGACAATGCGGCAAGTGGATTGGGAGTGACTAACAAGCACTGGGCTCCTGTACGCTTCATACTGACCCGATTCATTATTTATAATTACCAATTATTAAAAATAAAATGCTTAAAAAAAGATAAAATGAACATAATTATTGATAATGTATCCTTTTTAAAGTAAAATGAAAAAAAATCCATACGGTATTTCCATTCTGCTTTATTACGCACCAGGATAGAACAAAAACCATGAACAATTATTTCTCTATCGGTTGCTTGAATTTTTTCAGCACAAGAGAAATGATAAAATGTGATCAGTAACCTGATCAATTAACTGCAAGGCATCGTCCCTCTATAAGACAAGTCAGCCCTTCAGCCAAAAGAAAATATGGTCACGCAGATGAGCAATGACCAGGCGCCACCTGCTGGCCACTGCCTTACTTGCAGGGAATCGTTTATTCAATCAATTGGCTGCTGGCGGAACCTTTGCTAGAACTACACCTGGATCTGGACATGAACATAAATAATTGACTGTAAAACTGACCAAAATAAAGAAAACGCATGATAACTTTTTTTTTTTTTTTAAGTACATAAAACTTATCCATTAGATAAGAAAAATAGTGAATAAAGCAACTGCAAAGCTCTGGTTTAAAAAAAAGACTGAAAATGTCAGAAATCTGAAACCGAGACAGAAAATGTTGGAAATACACATCAGCACCTGTAAGAGAGCAAAGACAGATGAATGTTTTCAACTTTAACAAAGGTTTACATCCCCAAAAACATGGCCCTGTCTTTTTACAGGTGTGGGCACACTCGCTGTGTATTTCCAGCATATTTTTTTAAAATTTAATGCGAGCTTGCTTAGGTGACATCGCAACCGATGAGAATGATTGGGGGCCTTGATCGACATCCAAGAATAGATTATAGCCTGAAATTGCTCACCTGCCCCCACCCCCGGTATCTGGTATTTGAAATCTATTTCAACAAGTTATCCATGGATAGTAAACAAAAAATATGCAGGATGGTAAGGATATTAGGTGCTGGCGAACTTTTCCTTTTCTGTGTCTATTAAGGCCACTGCCTCCCAAGTGGACTTTTTAAAAAAAAATCATTCCTGGGATGTGGGCATCGCTGGCTAGGCCAGCATTTATTGCCCATCCCTAATTGCCCTTGAGAAGGTGGTGGGGAGCCACCTTCTTGAATCGCTGCAGTCCGTGTGGTGAAGGTACTCCCACAGTGCTGTTAGGGAGGGAGTTCCAGGATTTGACCCAGCGACGATGAAGGAACGGTGATATATTTCCAAGTCAGGATGGTGTGTGACTTGGAGGTGAACCTGGAGGTGGTGGTGTTCCCATGCGCCCGCTGCCCTTGTCCTTCTTGGTGGAAGAGGTCGTGGGTTTGGGAGGTGCTGCCAAAGTACTTGGAAGGTGCCGTCGGAAAAAACTCTTCTATCGTTTCCCCACAGTGGGGACACAATGGGGATTCCATGGAACAGCACTGGATTGCTGGAAGTTGATCATTATCAGGGCCATGCTTTAATAATTTCACATGAAAAATGACAATTGCTAGATTTCAATTTCCACTTAGATGTAGAATTATACATGTGTCATATATTCAATAATGAAGATTACAGTTCATCAGGAGTTTTAAGTCGATATATCCGATTTTAATTTTGTGTGGGGATGGCATTCAGGTTATAGTCAAATTTGCACCAGTAATGGCTCTCAGCGAGAATAGAAACTGCCACATGCTCGATGCCTGATGATGTTCGCACAAGAGGATTAACCGTCATAATATGATTATTGCAGGTTTGTGAAAAAAATAATCTTCAGCGGAAAATCAGGAAACTCTATGCCTGGTACAAAATTATAAAATAGCAAACCGTAGCTTAAAGGCCGCGCACAACAAAGACAATTTAGAGGGAACATTGGCCACCAGCCTTTTTATAAAACTTATGTTAAATTAATGAGGTAACTTTAATAAGCGTCATAACGGCACAGAAGGAGGCCATTCGGCCCATCGAGTCCATGCCGGCTCTCTGTAGAGCAATCCAGTCAGTCCCATTCCCCCGCTCTATCCCTGTAGCCCTGCAAGTTTATTTCCCTCAAGTGCCTATCCAGTCTCCCCTTGAAAACAGAGTGTCTCCTCTTCCACCACTTCTGTCAGCAGCGAGTTCCAGGTCCTCACCACTCGCTGCATATAAAAGTTTTTCCTCACATCCCCCCCTGTATCTTTTGCCCAAAACCTTAGATCTGTGTCCCCTAGATCTTGTACCATCTACTAGTGGGAACAGCCTTTCCCTGTCTAGCCTATCCAAACTCATCATAATCTTGTACACCTCTATCAAATCACCCCTCAACCTCCTTTGCTCTAATGAAAACAAATCCAGCTTCTCCAACCTGTCCTTGTAGCTAAGATCCCCCATCCCCAGAACCATTCTGGTAAATCTCCTCTGCACCCTCTCGAGGGCCTTCACATCCTTCCTAAAGTGTGGTGACCAAAACTGGACGCAATACTCCAGTTGTGGCCTAAACCAGTGCTTTATAAAGGTTCAGCATAACTTCTCTACTTCTTTCTCTTTGCCTTTATATGAAAGTAGCGAGTGCTGATGATACCATCGAGGGGGGTGGGGGGGGGGGGGGGCGGAGGCGGAGCCAGCATGAAGGAATTGTTGAGCCAAAGCCATAGGGGAGTTTAACTAACATGCACAGTTGAAGTGGAAGAACCCTTAGGTTCATGACTGCATCTCGACAATGTGCATTTAGCCCTTTCGCTGTTGGGCTCCGCAACTCCTTCAGACCTGTTCCCACGACGATACCGCCAGAACTCACCAAGTGTTCCAAAAAGACCCCCACAACTTAGAAACAAAAACAAATGGTGTTTATCATTCATCTGTATATAAATAATAGTTTTAATTGTCCTGCTACAGTAGCTTTTTATTTGCTGTGTTTTTAAATGTGATTTTAAATGCTCCACCATTGGTGGCCGTGCCTTCAGCTGCCCAGGTCCTAACCTGGAATTCCCTTTCTAAATCTCTCCACTTCTCTTTCCTCATTTAAGGTGCTCCTTAAAACCCACCTCTTCGACCAAGCTTTTGCTCATCTGCCCCAACATCTCCATATATGGCTTGGTGTCAAATCGTGTTTGTTTTTTGATAACACTCCTCGGGGCGTTTTATTACGTTAAAAGGCGCTATATAAATATAAGTTGTTGTTGTAGTATTAACACTTTTTTTTTTAAAGGGGAAAACTGACTGCGATAGAAGCTACTTAAATACTGTATCAAGCGGAATCTTAAAAAAAAAACTAGTGGATGAATTTAGAACGTTTAAACTCTTCCCCAGCACAATCCCTTTATTTAATTTGAATAAAATCCGTTCTAGAAGGTAGTCATCTTGGTTTCTATTTGTACTTTTATGCTAGAACAGCACCAGAATATTCTGGAAACGCACAGATCAATGAGAGAGAGTGAGAAGCTGATCGACCTGCTCTGTACTTCCAGCATTTGTTGGTTTTATTCAGGTTTCCACTGCTCCTGGTTTCACTTTATTTGCAGTTTAACCTTTGTTTTGTCCAGTATTTGAATTAATTGAACATGCAACAGTTGAAATTTTGAATTTTGGAGCATGTGGGATGTGGGGAAAAGAAACAAAAAAAAAAAAAATCACAAAACAATATAATTAAGGTATAAATTTCTGCTCGGTAAGGGAATGAAGACTCTACATAATTCAGCAGCCATGCTCTTGTTGATACCAATTGAGGATTAATGTCAAGATTAAAGAGAAGTCACCATGACAGAGACAGCAGACCTGTTCTTCAATAGACTTAGTCCATATCCTTTAGACTAATTACAAAATATTTAAGTCATTATTATTGAACCTACACTGGCTCCCAGTCCGCAACGCCACAAATTTAAAATTCTCATCCTTGTTTTCAAATCCCTCCGTGGCCTCGCCCCCTCCCTATCTCTGTAAGCTCCTCCAGCCCTACAACCCTCCGAGATCTCTGCGCTCCTCCAATTCTGGCCTCTTGCGCATCCCCGATTTCCATCGCTCCACCATTGGTGGTCGTGCCTTCAGCTGCTGAGGCCCCTAAGCTCTGGAACACCCTCCCTAAACCTCTCCGCCTCTCTCTCTCCTCCTTTAAGGCGCTCCTTAAAACCTACCTCTTTGACCAAGCTTTTGGTCATCTGTCCTAATATCTCTTCATGTGGCTCGGTGTCAAATTTTGTTTGGTATTCGCTCCTGTGAAGCGCTTCGAGATGTTTTACTATGTTAAAGGGGCTATATAAATATAAGTCGCACTTGCTGTTGAATTCCGAGTTAAAAATTTGTATGTGATTAACTGCAGCCTATATACGGTAAGTAAATAAGTTGGTACCCCTCTTTACTACCCTAAGATATAAAACGCGACACAGCATGCTATGAATTTGCTGACTAATCACACGCAATGATCCGCAGGTAGGGAATTTTTTTTAAATGCTATTGCACGGATCAAAAAGGTCTAAGCTTCCCATAGTGCATTGTAATAATACATCTAAATGCCTAAAAACCATATCAAATTATTATTTACAGCTCACTGTTTTGAAACGTTTGGCGATTTGCATCAATATGCAAATAAGAGAAACTGCAATTATGCAGTGACTAATTCATAATTCTACCCGGAGCCCCAGTAAAACCAGCCCCTGTGCAGAAGTGTTCGACGTGGAAACCAAGGTCATTTCTGCTTGTTGAACAATCGAGTCGCACAACAACAAAATATGACCACTCTCAAAATATAACTCGCAACACGAGTCTCCTCCAGCACATGAGATTAACCCATTGCGTTCTGAATTGCAGAAATGTGCACAATCTTTTGATCGGAGAAGCAGTCGCAGCATCGGATACGCCGGATGTCTCTGAAATACGGATTATAATAGAACGTACAGAAACTCTTACAATTACACTGAACTCACTTAAAAAAACACCAGATGATCTGGTCACTATCACACTGCTGTTTGTGGGATCTTGCTGGGCGCAGATTGGCTGCCGTATTTCCTACCTTGCAACACTTCAAAAAGTACTTCATTGGTTGTAATGTGTTTTGGGACATCCTGAGATTGTAAAAGGCACTACTGAAATGCAAGTCTTTCTTTTTGGACAGAATTTGGGGTCAAAAAATGCTACTCGTCTTCAAAAGGGTTAAAATTAGAGATTAGTGATCAGGTCTTGGTTCAGTTCAACTAAATCCGACCCTGGTCAATTAAACACTATGCCAGATCTAAACAGCGAGTCCATGAGAGGCTTTGCGGAACACCTCCGTTCAGTCCATAAGGGTGACCCCGAGCTTCCGGTTGCCTGTCACTTTAATTCTCCGCTTCACTCCCACTCTGACCTCTCCGACCTCGGCCTCTTACACTGTTCCAATGAAGCTCAGCGTAAGCTCGAGGAACAGCACCTCATCTTTCGATTAGGCACTTTACAGCCTTCTGGACTCAACATCGAGTTCAACAATTTCAGACCATAACCCCTGCCATTTTTCAGGCTGTTTATTATTTTGCCTTCCCCATTTGCAACATTTAATCTTTCCTGCCTCTACTCTAGCACAGAATGTTCCTTCAGATCCTCCCCTCCCCCTGTCTCTGCATCGCTTAAAACCTGTTACATCTCTAGCCCTTTTCCAGTTCTGAAGAAGGGTCCCAGACCTGAAGCGTTAACTCTGTTTCTCTCTCCACAGATGCTGCCTGGCCTGCTGAGCATTTCCAGCATTTTCTGTTGTTATTTAAGAATATTCAAGGGTTTTGGTGACTTGGATTTCTTTCAAAACAGAAACTCACACATATAAAATGATTTTTTTTTAAAACCAAGTCAATGAAAGTTAACCAATAAAAACAATGGACTGGCAATAAAAGCATCAAGATATCTTCTTCAAAGGAGAAAATTTTCAAATTGGACTTGCTGATATATTAAAGCACGTGGAGGTTTTGTTTTGAGCTTTGTTATTCTGCTTAGTATTTCAAATGTAAGAAGTCACACAGCACCAGGTTATAGTCCAACAGCTTTATTTGAAATCACAAGCTTTCGGAGCGTTGCTCCTTCGTCAGGTGACGAAGGAGCAGCGCTCCGAAAGCTTGTGATTTCAAATAAAGCTGTTGGACTATAACCTGGTGTTGTGTGACTTCTTACATTTGTCCACCCAAGTCCAACTCCGGCATCTCCACACCATAGTATTTCAAGGTAGTAACTAAATGTTCAAAAGCAAGTTTAAAAAGGATGTTCAGCGCACTTTCACAGTGACATGCTGGAATTCTTGAGGGAGCGTTGAGAGGCCCCAAAATACCTGGTCACTTCCTTTCTGTGGCAGCTGTGGCTCAGTTGGGTTCAAGCCCCAGTCCAGACTCTGGAGCACAAACATCTAGGCTGACCCTCCCAGTGCAGTACTGAGGGAGTGCTGCACTGTCGGAGGTGCCGTCGTTCGGATGAGACGTTAAACCCGAGGCCCCCCCATCTGCTCTCTCAGCTGGCATAATAGATCCCGTGGCACTATTGGAAGAAGAGCAGGGGTGTTCTCCCCCGGTGTCCTGGCCAATATTTATCCCTCAACCAACACCTAAAAAACAGACGATTTGGTCATTATCACATCGCTTGCTGTGTGCAAATTGGCTGCTGCGTTTCCTACATTACAACGGTGACTACACTTCAAAAAAGTTCTTCACTGTCTGTAAAGCACGATACAAATACAAGACTTAAATGTAAATACAAGACTTCCTGTGTCCCAAATTAATAAAGTGAGATCTTAGTTACTATTTTTTAACATGGGATTATACAGCACAAAAGGAGGCCATTCAGCCCATCGTGTCTGTGCCAGCTCTTTGAAAGCACTCTCCCAAATCGTCCCACTTCTCCCTGCTCTTTCCTGATAGCCCTGCAAATCTTTCCTCATCAAGTATATATCCCAATTCCCTTTTGAAAGTTACAGCTGCTTCATCAAGATCAAGCACGCACAAGTTTAAAAAAAAAAAAAAAAAATTTCTAACAATCCCTAATTGATATGAAAGTGCTCATTTTTAACGGAGGTGCAGTTGAACAAGTGCTGGCAGGCAGCCTTCTGGAACTGTGTTCATTTCTCATATGTCAGCCTAGGCAGCGAATTTTCTCATTGTTTTCACCGCTTCAGTGTCCTTAAATCGGGCAAGCAAGGGTGGGAAATCAGGCACTGGCGGGCACTGCACCGTCAAATCCCCGGCCATTCTCTAGCCCACTGGAGTTTCCAACAGAAATGAAGCCAATCCGAGAAATCGCTCAACCAAATATTCAATTTAGGTGATAGTGACATAACATTTTCTGTCATCACCTTAGTGACACTGAACGCTCTACAACAGGCATCCAGCGTTGCTGGGGAGAAGCGCAATGGAATCCAGTGTTTAAATATTTAAGCAAGGATGACCGATGGACTGAGATACAATGGAGTGGTAATTCTACATGGGTAGATTTTGCCATTTCAAACGCATCAGGAATAACGTATATAAAAATAAAAGAGGCTGACGTAAGAAAACTACTAGGCACTTGGTCTAAGCGTTAAACAAAGCTTTAATCAACTGTTTTACAACATGGAGGTCTAGTTGTGTCCTTCACTAGTTCCTGTTAAAGAATGTCCTGCGCAAGCTGGGCCCGTGCCCGAGTATTTATACTCTCCCTGGACAGAGCCACCCGCAGGCCGCTCAGTATTATTTCATAAGTCTTTCTTTCATGAATGACTGATTCATGTCAGAGGCTAGCTGCTCTTTTAAGTTGCTGGAGATGTTAGGGCGCTACAGCACATGGGGGTTCACGCTTCCTCACCGCCCCCAGTGGAAAGCTCACCGCACTGAAGCATGTTAATGGTAGCAGGCTGGAGATTATGGACTGCGAAAAGCAGGAGGCCCATAAATCAGAGACACACTGACCTCTGCGTCCGCTTCTCTGATCTGTGCACCCATTGGGATTAGACTCCACTCCAGGGGTAGTCTTGCAATTTGATGGTTTCGGTGTCAGCATTAAGCAGGGCCACGTCAGATATAATTAGGTCCCTCTACTCCATTGTAACAATCTGCTTTAACTCAACCCTCAGAAGGGTAACCACCCCCCCCGCCCCTTACTGTGACATTGCTATTTCCCATATCATACATCACCATGGCTTCTCTGAGTGAGACTGCCAGTTGATATTTCGTGCCAAGTTAAGCAGATAGCAGAAGGTTATCCCAGTGGGAATTAGTCCAGGAATTGTTCATTAGTCTGTCCCTGGGAAATACTCGAGCATCAGTGGCAGTCTTGTTGTGGGGGGGGGGGGGGAAGCACAGAGCACACACTGCCAAATAAACACTGGGGATCCCAGCTACGTGGATATCTAGGCTCGAGTCGACAGGCTACTCGATCGCAGAGAGCACCACAGAAAAGTCCAGTCCTATTCTCACCCAACGTCCACACGTGTGCTATTTCCAGCGGTGGAATCCCAAGCTGAGTTTATCCCCTCCTTAGCTCACGGGTGCAGAGGCAAATTTTCCTACCCCAGATTACATAGCATATACATCAGAGAAACCGGCCATCTGGCCCAACTAGTCTATGCTCCACACGAGCCTCCTCCCACCCCATTTCATCTAATCCTATCAGCATAACCCTCTATTCCTTTCTCCCTTATGAGTTTATCTAGCTTCCCCTTAAATCCATCTAAGCTATGTTGCCTCAACTACTCCGTATGGGAGCGAGTGCCACATTCTAACCACTCTCTGGGTAAAGGAGTTTCTCCTAAATCCCCCCATTGGATTTATTAGTGACTATCTTATATTTATGGCCCCTAGTTCTGTTCTCGCCCACAAGTGGAAACATCTTCTCTACGTCTACCCTATCGAACCCCTTTCATAATCTGAAAGACCTCTATCAGGTCACCTCCTCAGCCTTCTCTTTTCTGGAGAAAAGAACCCCAGCCTGTTCAATCTTTCCTGATAGTTCTGACCTCTCAGGATTTAAGTCAACACAGGTTACTCCCATGTACTTCCTAGCGCCTGACCCCAACAGAGTAGGGAGAGGCCAAGAAACTTAGCTGCCCTTCCTCTTGACTGATGAGGTCAGTTAACCGAGCACAGACCAGAAATTGAGCCCGAGACACTCTCTCTCTCTGGTGTGTGCCTTAGTATGTCTATAGGTCTTTTCAAGTGGGGGCGGGGGGGGGCGGAGGTGAAAATAACGGTAGTCAAGTGATCTTCCCAACTCTGCTATAAGGCTTCATCCTTTGCCCAGAAGCGACAGCATTCACAGCCGGATTAAGAATACTTGGGGTCCTGGGCACCAAGAATATTTGCGGCCCCTCCGTGCCACTCTCCCATCCATTAACACGCAAATGTATGAATGAGTCGGCCTGTAAAATGTTCACACGCTGCATTAATAACAAAGCAAATCATACCACAAGATACTATGCCCCAAATGAAACTGATCCAGAGGTGGTGTGTTTTTTTTCCCCTGTATTATGGGTACCAGGGGGCACACAGGCCCGTGCGCTATTCTGCCCCTGACAGCACCGAGACCTCAAATAACAGCAAGAGCACTGAACCATAAACCAACAAAAAGGCAAAAATAGCTCCAAACCACACCAGGTCAGAAAGGAAAGCAAAGGGCCGGGCAGGAAGACATTTTATATGTAGAAGTTAAACATCTTTCAAAGGATAAGAAAGATTACAACTACGGGAGGTAATTCTTAATCTTCCAACCTCCGCACGTAAAATGAATATGTACTGCAACACAAAAAGAATATGGTCCTGAGCCCGTACACTTTCAGGCTGGCTCGGAGGACAACAACAACTTGTATTTATATAGCCCCTTTAATGTAGTAAAACGTCCCAAGACGCTTCACAGGAGCTTATCAGATAAAATTTGACACCGAGCCACATAAGGAGATAATAGGACAGGTGACCAAAAGCTTGGTCAAAGA
Organism: Somniosus microcephalus; assembly: GCF_052327205.1. Classification (NCBI taxonomy): domain Eukaryota; kingdom Metazoa; phylum Chordata; class Chondrichthyes; order Squaliformes; family Somniosidae; genus Somniosus; species Somniosus microcephalus. Next base: position 260,240,063 of record NC_140993.1, read on the forward strand.
GGTAGGTTTTAAGGAGCGTCTTAAAGGAGAGAGACGTGGAGAGATGGAGAGGTTTAGGGAGGAAATTCCAGAGCTTATGGCCTAACCAGCTGAAGGCACGGCCGCCAATGGTGGAGAGATTAAAATCGGGGATGCGCAAAAAGCCAGAATTGGAGCAGTGCAGAGATCTCGGAAGGTTGTAGGGCTGGGGGAGGTTACAGAGATAGGGAGGGGTGAGGCCAAGGAGGGATCTGAAAACAAGGATGAGAATTTTAAATCAAGGCGTTGCTTAACCGCACAGCAGCGCAACGGCACTTATCAACTGGATTGGTCAGGCCAAGTCAAAATGCTTTGTAAAAGCGCACTGTTCCAGGTCACTGCCTTTGAGGAACCCTCCATATACTGGCCCAAGGGGTGACCCATGAATGATCAGAATTGGGTTGTACCTTTCCCAGGTATGTCCTGCTACTGAATTTGCTAACATCAGTTTGGCATGGGTTCATCTAAAGGTTCATGTTCCCAGAGAAGACATTTTTGAACGTCATCGTCTAACGTCATAATTTCAGTGCCATGAGGAAGAAACTGCAGAAGCCACAACTTCCAGAGACAAGTGGAACTCGGACACAATCTTAGGCGATGCTTCAGAACTGCACTGCGTACCAAAAAGATACGGTCGGTCTACCAGCCTTGAGCGAAAGGAGCTTAAGGTCATAGAGACTACGAGTTAAATGGGCTCGGCGTTAGGAAGCGCATTTACACCCAACAGATTTCCATGTCACAAACTCAACACCAGGATGCAGCAGAGGTCCAGGAACTCCTCCATAAGAGGAGTCAACTGAGGTGACTGTTGTGCATCTCCCAGCAGGTGGCTGCAGTACAGGACTAGCGGAGGACTACGAATTGTCAGTTGGAGAGATATGCACCAAGATGAGCTTTACTGAATAAGAAATGCCTTTTTTTTTTTAAATTGAATAGGAAACTGCACCGATAACACTGAACTGGGCCACTGCGCCACAAGATTTCCATTCACGCTAAAAAGTTCATACTCAGAACCTCAGCATTTTGTTGACAAATAGGAAAGACTACCTTCTGGACCAGCGGCTCAGTGGAAATTTCTACCTGTAAACATTTTTAATAATTATTAATTAAACTCATTACTTGTTGGATTTATTCATATATGCAACTGTGCAATACATGTGGGCAAAAGAAAAAGAAAAAATCAGGATTTTTTAGTCAACATCGTACTTCGGTAGTTCAAATATTAGCCAAGCCTTTTTATCTGCACGCAGATTCTCTAAGTTTCAACTTTGGACAACCTCCCATTGACCAACTCTGCCGCTCACTCCCCCCCCCCCCCCCCCCCGCCCCCGCCCCACCCACCTCCCAGAAAAGCTGTCGAGCCTGGGGGGTCAACTCAAAATTTCAAGAGTGAGATTGATAGATTTTAGGTCAGGGTATTAAGGGTTATGGAACCAAGGCGGGTGGATGGAGTTAAGATGCAGGTCAGCCATAACCTAATTGAATGGCGGAACAGACTTGAGGAGCTGAATGGCCTCCTCCTGTTCCTACTACAGGCAGGATTTGATACAGAATGTTTTTTCCATTGGCAGCTGACATAGTGGTACATTTTGTACAACAAAAGAAGATAGCATCTTCTAAGAACATAAGAAATAGGAGCAGCAGTAGGCCAATCGGCCCCTCGAGCCTGCTCCGCCATTCAATAAGATCATGGCTGATCTGATCCTAACCGCCAATCTACTATCACAGAACCATCTCCTGAATCTAACAGAATTAGACACACGAAATAGGAGCAGGATCAGGCTACACGGCCCCTGGGCCCACTCCGCTATCCACAGGGCCATGACCGGTACAAACCTAGACTCATGTCCAAATTCCTGCCCGCTCCCCATAACCCTTTATTCCCTTTACTTCTAGGAAACTGTCTATTTCTGTTTTAAATTTATGTAATGATGTAGCTTCTACAGCTTTTTGGGGCAGCATATTCCATGGACCTACCACCCTCTGAGTGCCTCTGTTGTTCTCCTAGTGCATTATGTTTTAACCTGCTAATCCATTATTGTAATGGACACCAATCTATTAAACAGTGGGCCGTATTTTCCGATCCCTGCGGGTGTGTACGAGCTGTGTTTACACCCGTAGGGACATCGGAAATGCCGATTTCAGGCATGTGAAGCGCATGTGCTGAAAACCGGCATTTCCACTCTGTCAAGAATGCTCTCGACAGATCGGACGCCTGCCCTGGAGAAGGGCCTCTGCGTGCAGAAAGTTCCGCTTTCTGCAGAACCTCCACCCGCAGAAAACCCTTAGAAATCTTATGCCTGGTAAAAGCAGATGTAAGGCCTGCTTTTACCAGCATAAAAGTTTAAAAAAGTTAAAAAAATATTTTTTTTCTACTCATTTATAATTTTAAAATACTTTTTAAAAAGGTAAGTTTATTTTTAGCCCCGTAAAAAACTTCAATTTTTTTCCCCCAAAATTAAATTTTTGTTTAAAATGTTTAATTTAATGTAATTTTAACTCATTTTAAAAATGTGATGGTTTTTTAAAAAATGTATTTAATGTTTTAGTGCCTTTTTTCAGTGCTCCCCATTGATATATTTGACAGGTCTATCTGTCAAAAGTATGAAGGGAGATTCCCTTCTTTCATTGGCTCGCCTGGCCCACATGATCCCAGGGACGCTTGCGAACCGCCTGCGCCCTTGGGATATGTGGGCCCTGCGTATTTCGTCGTGGACAGGCCCAGGAGCAGAAGAGTCCGGACCTCGGGAGCCCTTGGGTAAGGGCGTAGATTTTTTCCCCAATAGGAGGCTTCCGCGCGCAGGAAGCCTCCTATCTGAAATTACGGGCCACTGTATACCACTAGTAACCAATGTTCCCTCTTCATTTGTTTTACTGGGTGCGCGGCCCCTTTAACAGGTTGTGCAGCCCATTCAAACTTCAGCACATGCACGGTTTTTCCCATTTGAAAGCCGGGGTGCCAGCCTGTGCGGGGCCTCCAGACTGCTGCGCAGCCACGCAGCTCAACAGGAACATTACTAGTGACAGCGGTTTACTTATTCCAGTGTAATACTGCAAATTATATTCATTCTATACAGCATTTCTTGAGTGTTCTGCATTTCAAAAGGTAGCAATGGACAAAATCCTTACACTCATGCAGAACATACCAGACTGACACTTCAGTGCCAATACTGAGGGAGTGCTGCACTGTCAGAGGTGCTGTCTTTTGGATAAGATGTTGAACCAAGACCCCCGCCTGCCCTCTCAGTAAAAGATCCCAGGGCACTATTTCGAAGAAGAACAGGAGGAGTTCTCACCGGTGTCCTGGGCCAATATTTATCCCTCAACCAGCATGGCTGAAACAGATGGTCTGGTCATTCTCTCATTGCTGTTTGTGGGAGCTTGCTGTGCTGCAAATTGCAACAGTGGCTACATTTCAAGAGTCCTTCATTGGCTGTAAAGCGCTTTGGGACATCCTGAGGGCGTGAAAGCCGCTGTATAAATGCAAGCTCTTTTTCTTTCTATACATTGGTTAAATTGCTGGTGTCATCCCTGGTGAGTGCGCAACACAGATCAAGGTGCAAAAACAGAAGAGATTGTACATAGCAGGCTACATGCTTTAAACATTCATAATGCAATTTATATGTTCTATCCAGTATATACAATTTATATGTTTCTATCCAGTATATACAATCAACAAGAATGCGCTCTGGCTGCTACTTTCAGAATTTATTATATCCATAGTTGCCAGAACAGCACTAAGTTCAAGTGTTCAAGGTGTTAAAAGCAGGTGCCACTCTCTCCGCTATCAAATTACGAAGCAATTTCATCACGAAATAATCTATTTCTACAGGAAGCCAATTAAATTGTGCCATGAGAGATTAAGGGCACTGCATTAACTTACAGTGGTCTGGTTCAACAGCAGAATAATAATACTATTAAAAATATATACTGAATGTTCAAAATCTTGGGGGTCAACTTTTATTCTGAACAGCTTTCAAATACAGTGTAACGCTTGTTACAGTGAACTTACACCCACCATCAATTAAATCATAGACTGTCATTCTGATTGCTTTATTTGTTAAGGGACAGCACATTTCCATCCAAGGATCAGCTCGGCTTTATATCACCATAAGACAATTCATAATTCTGAGCAGCAGAATGAATGCACAAATTACATTCTTCAACCTTTTACTCCCACTAAATCTTTCCTTTTTCCACTTTGCTGAGCTTGAATATTTTATTCCTCCATCAAATATGCATCCCATTAATTAAGTTAAATTACTTCTGACTGCCAAATATTCGCTGTCGATGACTGTCAACAGAAAATACATGGCTGTGAACTTCTAATGACACAGCCTCGGTTAAACATGAGTTACAACCTTCAAGCAGGCATCTACAGGCAAATTATCAGTCTCCTGTTTAAAACGAGACTAAATTAAATGCTGGTTTCTTTCCTTTTGCTTTTAACAACTATACAATAGATGACACGCTTGCTTGACAAAGCAAGTGCTGCAATTTTAATTATATGCCTTTTTCTCATCTTTTAATTGCTGTTGTTAATCAGTCATTAACTTCATCTCCTGAAAAACTGCAAGTACAAGATTCACGAATCTTCTCAAAACATTTTTTCATAACCAATGTGCAATTTCCACTATTTTAATGTCATTTTCAAAAAACATGGTATTTTAGATCTGTCTTTTAAAGATGACAGTAAAGACATTATTAATCACAACTTACATGGATTGTCTCTCTCAAGCCACAGCAAAAATTGTTAAAAAAAAAAAAAAAAATTTAAGTAAAGACAATGAATTAGTTTTCAAAGGTAAGCCACCTAAATTTCCAATTAAAAGCTACGAGAGAATATTAAGTCTTCACACAAAGCATTTAATAGTATGATGTCCCTTCATATGTCAAGCTGCAGTAAACTGTACTGACAACACATGGTAAAACCAAAGGTAAAAATGGCCTATAATCCAGACATTGCTGTCTTCACATAGATTTTTCCTAATTACCACACAATGTGGATTTTTTTTTTTTTTTTTTTTTAAAAGCTGATGCAAAATATAGGCTCCTGTATAATCCCCACACTGAAAAAAAAATCAATCTGATCATATACAGATTTTGGCTATATTTTATTAAATAATAATTCCTTCTGAGACAATGTTATAGGTCCAATGCAACACTGTTAATTAACATCTACAAATTCTGTTCCCTATTCACAAGAATGTCTAATACCTGAGGAATCCCAATCAGCTACCTCTTACATGTATCAATCCAGGTACAATAAACACGAAAACATCAGTACTTCCTATGTGGTTAATATTTCATTTAAACCGAAGATCTTCAAATCAGTTTGGGTATACAGGAGTGACTATATTTTATAATTCAAATACAAAAAACAACTTCAGTTTTTGTGGCTGACTTCATGTCAACATCAATCTGTTGAGGTTTTGTCTTTACTTGAGTCTTATTTAAAAAAGTCAAATTTTTAAACATAAAATAATTCTAATGTATTCACAGAATTAAAATAACAGCACGCTTTATACTGAAGTACTGATGTCTTTAAAAGAACAAAATGGGTTAATTCTGTATCACCGAGGTTTTGATGAAGCTGTATTTAGTAAAGTTGCAGAGTTACTAAAGTTTCTTCAGTTTTGATTGATTTCAAAATTATTGAGTTCTTCCAAATTACATGTTTTCTAGCCATTAGAAATCCATTCATTTTGATGTGTTAATATACCCTTGATGCTTTTGCAAGACTCACGGTGCTGCCAAAACATCACTTGCAAAAGTTGCACTGACATTCGGGGAGGGGGGGGGGGGGGGGGCTGTGGGAGGGGGGGCTGGCAGGGGGAAACCGTAATTTAAATTATATTTGTACAGAATAAAGTGCAATTATATTTTCATAAAACGTGAATACCGCTCGTTTATATAATTGAGCTCCCTTATGATCAAACACAGACAAATGCAGGATATTAACTCCGCTTACACCGAAAAGCCTTCCGCATACACCTTCTCCCCGATCAGCTCCAAAGATTCACCTACCTGATGTAAACGCTAAGCTTTCTTGTGATCGCGTTCATTCAATCAATCCAGATATGGAATATCATTGCATCTTGTTATTATAAAAATTGTTACATCTTCCAAAAAAAAAAATTTTTTTTTTTTTTTTTTTTTTGCAGGAGGCAATTATTTTGAGGAGCACGCCCAAAGTAACAAAAATAAAAACGGAGCGAGGTCGTGCAGCTTTAAATGTGCTCTATCATAACATAAATTGGGTTAAATTATATGGAAATTAATTGAAAATGGTTTGCCATTTTGGAGTTCTATGATAATCAGATTATGATATAAAATGATGTGATAATAAGCATGTTTCACTGTATAACACAAATGCAACAGTCTGGGAAAATTTAAATTTGATTATACCTTATCAGAATCCAGTCATCTGATTGAGGACACCTGGCAACCAATTTTCAAATTGAGGGACAGCGAGAACAGACTGGAAACATCCCCACACAACTACCAACAGCAGCAGCCCCTATATCAAGATGTTAAAAAAGTTGACCTTTCCTTCTCTACGGAGTTGGGGTATTTTTCCCCCCCTCTCTTCCCTTTTTCTCTCCATTACAATTTGCAGTTTGGTCTCCCACTCTAACTTGCAACAGAAGTGTAGATAATAATCATGGCTTTCTTTCAAAATTAGAATTTTTATCAAATAGAATACTGCACTATCTGCTGTGATGCTGAACTATAAAGGCAGGAAAGGGCCCAGGTTCTTCTTATTTTTTGGGGGTCTGTGTTGCATTAGCTGATTTCTGTCCATTGGTTCGAGGACTACAATAGGCTCTGGGGCTAAGGGGCAAAAGATTTTTTTGATATATTGTCAGGGTTCCAGTTCCTTATAGCCATTTTATGATTCCTGCAGATGTAAAGAAATCAGATGAGGAGGAAAAGATCAGGCTCAGTTTTGATACCCTTGTAGATGAATATTGAGCAATTACTGTCTAGACTACTACATGAAGAATAGTCCTTTACGTGAGACATCAGAGGGCTGTTCATGAAACCATACCACAACATTAGTCACCACTTTTAGGAAAGGGGGGAAGAATATTATAAAAATCAAACAATACATTTTTTTTAAGTTAACACTATATGTTGTGTAGAATCGAGGATATCTGCTTAGTTGGAAGGATTTGATCTATTAACCACCTTCTTCAATCAACAAGCATCAATTTTGTCCTTAAATAAAACAATATGCTGCAGATGCTGGAAATCTGAACGGGTCAGCCATGGCTCAGCGAGTAGCACTCTCGCCCCCGAGTCAGAAGCTTGTGGGTTCAAGCCCCACTCCAGAGACTTGAGCACAGAAACCAGGCCGACACTCCCAGTGTAGTACTGAGGGAATGCTGCACTGTCAGAGGTACTGTCTTTCGGATGAAATGTTAAACCAAAGCGCCATCCGCCTCTCAGATTGATGTAAAAGATCCCATGGCACTATTTTGATTCATTCCCCACGATATCCAAATACTGCCGAGTTCATAACCTCAGCGACATTTGGTGGGATTAAGTAGAGACCAGGCACTTTCTTGCAAAGAAGCCAGTTCAAAGAGCAACAGACCTGCCGGCAGCTGGCCCATCATCATGGCTGCAACTGTTGTACTACCAGTGAGATCAAGTAATGGAGAGAACAACAAAGGGAGTACTAAAAAAAAAGAAAATCTGTATTTTTTTTAATCCTATTATCGTACACTGGTGCTCAATGGGCTCGTTGTATGCTCCTGTTTGCACATGTTCAGGAGTCACCACGAGCTAAGTTTTCCATCTAAGGAGTACGATTAGGGGGAAGCAGGGGACACAAAAAAGGCAATTTCCTATGGAGAGAAGAGTGAAATCTGAGCGGGAAGGTCTAAGCCACACTTGCAGCTCGCAACAGCCAGCTCAAAAGCAACATTGGCCTAAGCAGCAAGTCAGCTTTCAGCCCTGGGCTGCATAGTGTGAGAAACTGAAGAGAGCGAGAGACACCATTTTAAAATAATGCAACATAATTTTATTACGAATTTGGAAAAAACAGAACTGTTAATCCCAATCTATTACAAAACCAGGGTTTTAAAAATCACATACTTCAGTATTCTCCAACTTGCTAACACAGACACAACAACAACAAATATTTATATATCGCCTTTAACGTAACAAAACGTCCCAAGCCGCTCCACAGGAGTGTTATCAAAAAACAAACAAGATTTGACACCAAGCCATATATGGAGATGTTGGGGCAGATGAGCAAAAGCTTGGTCGAAGGGGTGGGTTTTAAGGAGCGCCTTAAAGGAGGAAAGAGAAGTGGAGAGATTTAGAAAGGGAATTCCAGGTTAGGACCTGGGCAGCTGAAGGCACGGCCACCAATGGCGGAGCAGTTAAAATCACATTTAAAAACACAGCAAATAAAAAGCTACTGTAGCAGGACAATTAAAATTATTATTTATATACAGATTGAAAAGTGATGATAGCGGTACGTCTGCAATTATTTTGGGTTTCAAATCTGCATTTATTCTAAGATGTCCAACAATCCTTCTCTAGAAAAGAGAAGGCCGAGGGGTAACCTAATAGAGGTCTTTAAAATTACGAAGGGGTCTGATAGGGTAGACAAGATGTTTCCACCTGTGGAAGAGACTAAAATTAGGGGCCATAAATATAAGATAATCACTAATAAATCCAATAGGGAATTCAGGAGAAACTTCTTTACCCAGAGTGTGGTTAGAATGTGGAACACGCTACCACAGGGAGTGGTTGAGATGAATAGCAGAGATGCATTTAAGGGAAAGCTGGATGAGTACACGAGGGAGAAACGAATAAAAGGATGTGGTGGAGGCTCGTGTGAAACATAAACACTGGCACAGTTCGGCCGAATGGCCTGTTTATGCGCTGTAAATTCTATGTAATTCTGTGTAATGCTGAATCTAGGTGTACCAGTGAGTTTTGCCATGCAATAGTTATTGACAATCCCAAAGCTATTATGATCCACTCTCATTGGCACCTACGTGGCTTGAGCTCTGACCCTTTTAACCTCCCTCAGGCAAAACCCAGTGGTGCACACGCTCGGTGTTCCGATCAGAGCCTCACACGCACATCTGATCCATCGCCAAGCCCTGTTTCTAACACCTCCAGAACATTGCTGGCTCTGCTCACAAAATGCTCAACCATGCTCTCATCATCTTGAGGATATGTATCTGCAATGTCCTCCTCCCTGGCTGCCCCAACTCCTTCCCCAGTGTCAAATAATCCTTAACTCTGTGACCCAAGTCCACTCCAGCACAAAGGTCTCATTCACTTGCCAAGCTCCACTATGGCTCTGTGGATCAATTTCAAAATTCTTGGACTTGCTCTCAAAACTGTTCTGACAAAAGGTCTTTGACCTGAAACGTTGACTCTGTTTCTCTCTCCGTGGATGTTGCCTGGCCTGCTGAGTTTTTCCAGCGTTTTCTATTGTTCCGAACCATGCGTTATTGCATCTCTAATATTCGCCTGGTCCCAGCCTGCACTTTTCTGACTTCAGTTCACCACTTGTTCCACACTCCATGTGATATGCCTTATGATCCACCTATAGGGGTCATTATTTCAATGATCTCATCTCTCTTCCTCACTTCCAAAGCCTCCTTAAGACCTTCAACTATGCGTTTGGTCCTCTAAATCTCACTTGCTGCACAGGTCCACCATTTTCCTCTTATTCAGATGTCCTTCCACGTATAAGCTGCTGTTGTAGCATTTGAGTTTGCCTCATTGAGTCCTGATGGAGTTCACAATCATACCTGGTAAGAATGTTATGCTCCAGTTTAATCATAAATACTTATCATGCCTCCAAGGTTAGATGTATAAAGTTCACTGCTCTGCTAGTAGATCCAAGTTATACTGACTGCACCTCACAGTGGACTTTGTGATAACAGAGTATGTACTTGCGTGCGCAAGTTACACATCCTGGGCAGTAAACTTTTAATATTACGAGCATGAGCTGCACTTGTGCTCATAACATCAGCAAGAGTCAGAAGTGAGTTTATAAACTTGCCAGATGGTCCAAAAGGACTGTCTGGGCTCTTTTTAAAATGTGGCTTGGCATCAGACGGGAGTTATAACGAACCCAGTACAAAGTGCGAGTGGTGCAAAACTAGGCGGTTTCTCAACTCTTCCTATAGCATAATTTACAACTCCTCCCTCTCCCATGTCTTCTTTTTGTTTTCTCTCCCTGTTTCTTGACCTTTCCACTCATACAGCATTCCCACAGTGATCACGCAATGTGTTTGCCCAATTCCATGACTGCTGCTCTTCAAGTCAATCGGAAAATGGATGAGAGCAGCTTAGGATGGTCACCTACCAGTTTCCCTTTTGCCCCTTTCCCCTTGTGGAGAAGCACATGACCTCTGCTTGCCCCCTCCAGTTGGTGACATTGCTGAGATTGGGAACACACTGTGGAGAGGGGATCACAGCCACATCTTACTAACATCACTAAAACAGATTGGTTAAGTGAAAATTCTTTAAAAGAATTGAAATGCATTGTAGATATATGTTAACTCAAAGATAATATTGGTAAGAATTTTTAGTTTTGTCCCTTCTGTACAAAACAACAGCCAGTCAATTGAAAATTTAAAAACTGAGATTGATCAGATTTGTGTTAGGTTTAAGTTAGTATTCAGGGTTATGGAACCAAGGCAGGTAGAATGAGTTAAGATACAGATCAGCCATGGTCTAATTGAATGGCGGAACAGGTTCGAGGGGCTGAATGGCCTCCTCCTGTTCCTATGTTCCGAAAATGGAAAGGGCATTCAAGTGCAACAAAAAAAATCAAACAAGGAGGTGTTATATCCCTGCAATATCAAGCCATCCAACCTGAAGTGCTATTAACACAGACCAGCTGAACTGCAATATCGCTGTATGTCAGACCGCACAACTATTTGATGTCTCTGTCTCCAAGTTATTCTGTACACAAGATTTTTTTTGAACTCCTAGTTCTTTTAGCTCTGCGATATCTTGCTGCAAAACAATGTACGGTTATCTGGTTCGAAAACTTTGATGTAAATGAATTATGCCCTTTGGGACTGCCCACTTCATGAAAATCTCTGTGTTGGAACAGTTCACGAGAAATAAGTGACTTAAACCATTGAAGATTTAAATAATGCGACGCATTTCATGCCCAGCCTGGTGCCAGATTCCAATGAAGTTGTTAATGCATGTAATGATTAAGTGTAACTCAAATACTAACTGTGTTGTTGAAAACATGACAGGCAATAATTTGGTCTATTATATTCTACCATTTAATTGCCTAGTTCAGACATTCTTTGACACATTATGAAGCAATGATTTACAATTATTCAAGCTGCAAAGGTCAGAAAGTGACATTATAATCATCTTCAAAGAGATCCCCTCACATCCTCAAAACAAGGTAATGCAACTAACAACAATTTTACTGCAGTTGTAACTGTTTACAGCTGTATTTTATCTACAGTGTAACAGTCATAAGCAGGAGAGAGAAAAATATACATTAACCTGCCTGCATCAACTCAGGTATGGTACCTGCGTTTAAAAAACAAGTCATTAAAGTACATTTATACACATATATTCAATACTATTAACACTTAAAACCAAAAAACAGATTAGCTATACCACAAATATTCCACTTCAACACAATTTATTTTAGTGTACACTAAAGAAATATAAGCCGCTGCAGCAAAGCCAAGTGTCCAAACTAGATTGCTGCTTTTCACTACAGTTAATGTTGCTGAAAGATCACTTCACCCTTTAGAATACAATCCTAAAAAAAATTATGGTAATAAAGGAATGCAGCATGAGCTGATTATGTTGAGGAACTAATGGGTCCATCGAGCATTCTCTAAATTATTTAGTCATTGATGATAATGAATTGACATTGTCATGGTATTAATGTAACATGTTGCATCATTGTAACCATCGAGCTGATACTATTGCTTAATTTACATATTCACTTAATTAATGTTAAGCCTCAACAAATGCTGAAGGGGTCAGTTCTCCGAGCATTGTAATATCTCCTGCTCCTTTGGTCTCTGCCCCCCCCCCCCTCCACTCTCACTGACCAAATTAAATATCAGTGTTTTCCATCATAACCAGCGTGACCCAACACCATAATTATTAATCCTTACAAGCAAGAACTTGTACACTGGAAACCATTTTCAAGATTTACCAGTGCGCTTTTTCCTCGGTATTTAACATGCTTAATAGTTGAGGTTAATGCAAGCCAGGCTAACAGGAAACCCAGACTACAGAGTCAGAGGCTGCATTAGAATAGGTAAGCTTTGTACATTTTTAACAAAATTGCTGCAATTAAAGTAAAATGATGCTCTGCTACAAGAATGAAGTAAAATAATTACTCTGAACCTTTTGTGATCAGATTTCACAGATATGTAGCAAAAATCTGTCAGTCAGTCAATTAGAAAAATCAATACAAACTTTCACAGTAGGAAAAGGCACAGTACAATGACTAAAGATAGTCAACTTGAGAAACAGTCTCAGAAAATGAGAGAACATGCCGACTCTGAATAGCGCACGCTAAATTATTGAAACAAACAAAATGGGTCGTCCTTTCTGGGTTTTTTTTTTGAAAGTACACATGATAGCAGCTGAATTGAACAAGGTTAATTATTCATTTATCGCAGCCTCTTCTCAAGCAGCAATTTAGTACAAACTTATTTAATTCACTACCAACAGGTGCTGCTTAATGGTAACAATTTGATAAATGGCATTTTTTTTTCTTTTACCAGGGCATCCAAATTAACATACTTCCAAAACACTCCAGCTCCTAGCCAGCAGTTTTGTAACTTCTACTCAACCTAATTCAGATTTTATCCCACAAGCTTTTCTGAAGTTTGCTGCAGACTGCACCAGGTATACAATTGCTGAGAAATTTCACACTGGTAATAGTTTCCACACCAGATCCTGGGCCAATATTTATCCTTCGACCAACATCCGTAAAACAGATGATCTGGTCATTATCACATTGCGGTTTGTGGGAGCTTGCTGTGCGCAAATTGGCTGCTGCGTTTCCTACATTACAAAAAGTGACTGCACCTCATAAGTACTTCATTGGCTGTAAAGCGCTTTGGGATGACTGGAGGTTGTGACAGGCGCTGTCGAAATGCAAGTCTTTCTTCCTTCCATGAAGTCAAATGCTTTCATTTTAGATTTACAAACGTTGGTTAGTTTTCCTAGGCAGAAAAGGATTCGTGAAATGGTTAACAAACCCATTTTCTTTTGTAAATTGAGAACAGGGGCTCATTACCCACCTTTATTACAATCAGTTGAAAAAGAGGCAATTCTAAACAGACTCTGTACAATTTGAGAGAGGAGGCGGCCCGGTTTTGGGAGGGGGGGTGCGGGTGAGGAGAAACATGCCACTAAACAGCAAGTAAATTAACAAAATATACGTATAAAAAAGGTTACTCAACTCGCTTTATTTTTTATTTTACCCATACCATATCTCCATTGCAGAAGTTTGATGACTAAAATATGATGTTAGTGACAAGTCTGCCACAAATTACAATTGCTTCAGTTGTTACATTAGTGCATAATTATGCAAAGCGTTAAGCTGTCAAATCACTATTCCATTTAATCAAAGTATAATTAATAGCATGGTCATGTTAACAATGGTCACTTAAACCAAAATTCCCACATCACCCACCACTTTAATTTCTGGGTCAGAACGTGAAACTTCGAATACATATTTACCATCTCCCACCCAATTACTTTTCAGTAATTCTTCCCTAATTAACCAGCAGATACCCAATGATTAAACACAAGCAGTCTTTTTCGTTATGCGGCTGCACAAACATAACTGCTGACCTTTTTTTTTGGCAAATTGAGAAGAGTTTTATTTTGGAATTTTGCACGAAAGAGGGTTAAAGTCCAGAAAGTTAAAAAAAAAAATCTGCAGTGTATTTCAAAACAGAAAAAAAGTGCACCAAGTTTATAACAAAAACTGGATTTTGACGACTGCGCTCGCATGTGTTCTATTAAACATTTATCTCTACTAACAGCAATGGGATGCATTACACAGTATCCCGTAAAGTTTAAGCCCGCTATTAAATAAGTATTGCTGTAAAGACTTTACGAGGAGACATCCCTAAAGCTGTAGCTTTTTAATTCGTTTTGTTTTCAACCTCCAGCATAAAGACCAGAGCTGCTGAGTTTTCACGTTTGTTATTAAGATCTCTGCAGATGTGTGCGCTGCCAACAGCTTAGCATGAAAAGCAGCAGGCTAATGGGATTAAAATATCGATTCTGTATTGATTACAAATTGCCACCAATGTCCAAATGTCCAAGATGGTAGCCATTAGTACAAAGCCAGGCAATCATGGTGCATGTACGTGAGGAACCTGCTTTTATTAGGTTTGCTTTTCATAAAAGGAACCCTAAACCTGTAATCATCTAAATGGTTAACAGATGTGACATAAACACAAAAATGTGCTTGTTGAACCTACTCACCACTCATTATTCCATTTGCAACAGGCAATAAACAGACTCAAAACATCATTTATAAATAAATCAACTCATTTTAAAACATTCTTTCAGTTGGATTTATCTTGGAAATCTTAACATACTATTTCCACTCCTCCAAGTTCAGTAATTGTTTGATTAGCTGAAAGTAGCTCGATCCAAAAGGAAATAAACGGGTTCGAGTCTGCATTCTCAATTAGTTACCTTTTAGCTAAAATGAAACAAACTTCACCAAGTATGTATTCCTTTACTTCTTATTGTGCTCCATTTATGTAATAGAGTGGATGTTCATTTACTAACATATACAAGGCTGTAAATAATAAAATCAACCGCCTTTGTTAAAATAATAAACATTCATAATTTCCATAATTAGATGCCTTTTTCTCACCATCTTCCTTGGACAGGTCTTGTTCCTTTAGTTCTGAAACCAGCCCAGTTCCTCACTATTTACCAGAGGCAAACCTTTAATCCAACTACTGTTTTACTAGCTTCTAAAATAAAATGAGGATTTGTCTTTGCAACTACTATTTAATTCAGCTAATTCCTACATCACAGATTGAAATGAAACTCGTGTGTCAAAAAATATTCTCATGCTAGATAAGCATTATAATGACTAGCTGCTGTTTACAAACTTACTGAAGCGTAATGGAAGAAAGCAAGATATACAGCATTTGTTACAACGAATAATATTTGCAATCTATAATAAAAGCTGCAAGCTAAATGCAGAGTTTTTTTCTCCAAATTTTCCAGTACTCTGGACTTTTTTTTCTTCTCAGAAAAAATACGATCCAAGTACATTCCTTTTGGAAAACAGAAAAGCATTGTTGGAGCACTTACCCACACATGTGACACTTGTACTCGCGAACGCCAAGGTGCCGTTTGACGTGATTACGGGCATCTCCTAACTGTGCTGTTGCAAAGTTGCAGAGGGTGCATCGGAAAGGTTTCGATCCTGAATTTAAAAAAAAAATACAAAATAAAAAAAACAGCGTTAGGTAAAATGATAAAAACAGACTGCTCAGCACTGTTGCTTAGTGCATTTCCTCTCCACCTCTGGAAGTTCAACTTTAATTCAGCCCAGGTGAATTGGACGAAACTCTCAACTCTGCGCTGTCTTAATACTCTTCCTAGTGGCTTGTTAATCCACAGCAGTAAAGTACCAACACTTTTTGCAACAATTAACAGTGGCTAATGAGTTGGCGAATGATATGGGAAAAGAAAAATAAATATTCTACCTGTTCTGTAGGAAGAGGACGATCACACTCGGGAGAAAGACAACACGAGGAATTGAGCTGATTACAGATTTAGGACTCCTTTCATGGGGACAGGGACGTAAACTCGCAAAGGGAATCTTATGAGGTAGACATTGAAGTTTTTATTGTGCTGAACAAGAAAGAGTATAAAATCTCAAGTCAAGCATGACAAAAAGTAATTACTTGACCGTTGCTTCTGCGAGAGAATCACAGCTCTTGCAGTGAGCACAGATTTTGTGGAAGTACTCAAAAAAGGAATGGAGAGCTTCTTAATTAAAGAGAGTAGTGGGGTACAGTATCAGAGGGGATGAAAGCGTTACGAGTCCTTTTTTCTGAATATAAACATCAAGCTGTGCGAGACAATTGCCTATTTTCTTTCCTATTTACTTATTTTGGGGTCAATTCACCTTATTGGGACAACAAAATGCATCTTTACCCTGCCTCTAACAAGTTATACAGACTGACTTAGGAGTCCTACATACTATTTTAAGCCCTCCAACAAAGGGGTCATTTTTAAATGACCATACTGCAGTAAGGGACCTCTTGTTCTGCCTCCATGTTGTAATGTGTTTCCTATTGCAACCCACGAGAGCCCATTAAAATGTTCCATTCCCAACACATCTCACCTTGGCTCACGACAAAAAAAAAAAAAAATTATTTCAAAAACTTCTAACATTATTTAAGATTTTGGAGATGAATTAAGTTACAATCCTGCAAGAATACATTACGACTATACAAATAATTGGGACACCTAAGCACCATATGGAGCTTTAGTTTAGCAATGCAGAAGAAACACTTTAACCAGCTGCAGCAAAATATCTACAAAGTATCAGTGTAGATCGCACATTTACACTAAACTCAATATTTGTGTTAATTGAGATAAATTTTGCACTTTAATTTCTGAATGTAGGTCAGGACTCAGGGGCCGCAACTGGGAAAAGGAATACTGCACACGACATCAAATAAGAGGTCCTTTATTGCAAACAGACTATCTTACAACTTCAGTACAGTATATGGCCAAAAGCAGCTTTCTAGCCTAATCCCAGAACCATTTTTACTAAAAGAAAATACTGCAGATGCTGGAAATCTGAAATAAAAACAGAAAATGCTGGAGATACTCAACAGGTCAGGCAGCATCTGTGAAGGTTGATAGATGACCTTTCGTCAGAACTGAAAAAAAAGCAGGAAATGGAACAGATTTTTAAGCAAGTGCAGGGGCTGGGAAAGGGGGGAGGGGATGAAAGAACAAAAGGGAAGGTCTGTGATAGGATGGAAGGCAGGAGAGGTTAAGAGACATTAAGAGATATTCAAGGCGAGAGGAGATGATAATGGGACAGGTTAAGAAACAGAGGATGGCTCTAGATGAAGTGTGAATTGTGCTGGCAGAATGAAAGACAACTAAGACACAAACAAAAAGTGTGGATAAAAAATATATATATGATAGGGGCCGAGGTTATGATCTGAAATTGTTGAACTCTATGTTGAGTCCAGAAGGCTGTAAAGTGCCTAATCGAAAGATGAGGTGCTGTTCCTCGAGCTTACGCTGAGCTTCGGTGGAACAATGCAAGAGGCCGAGGACGGTGAGGTCTGAGTGGGAGTGGAGCGGAGAATTAAAGTGACAGGCGACTGGAAGCTCGGGGTCCCCCTTACGGACTGAACGGAGGTTTTCCGCAAAGCGGTCACCCAATCTGCGTTTGGTCTCCCCAATGTAGAGGAGACTGCATCGTGAGCAGCGAATACAGTATACTGTACTAGATTGCAAGAAGTACAAGTAAATCGCTGTTTCACCTGGAAGGAAAGGGAACCATTTTTATACTGTTTGAAACAGCACAAATTAGGGCTTGAAATTAGTAAGATTCAAATTGACCCATTTCTAGATAATGAAATTAGTTCACAGATTTCGAGATAATTAAACCTTGATCCTTCACCTCGGTTCCTCAATTAAAAAAAGTGAGGTTACTGTGAGGGAAGACTTTGTCTCTGCGATATTTGTGACAAAGTCATAAACCCATTTATGAAGATTTATGGTTTCACATCACATAGTTTAAGAAGAAAATCTTCTCCCTTACATTTACAGAATGCATATCATTTTCACCACAGGTGTATTGTTATCTGAATATGCCCGATTCTTCAGGAAAATCAGACTATGTTAAAACAGCCGAGCAGGATTGGATTCTCGTCATCATAGAAGAGAGAACGCAAGAACATAAAAACATAAGAAATGAGAGCAGGAGTCGGCCATTCGGCCCTTCAGATATTCAATAAGATCCTGGCTGATCTTCTAACTCAACTCCACCTTCCCGCACTATCCCCATATCCTTTAATTCTCTTAGTATTCAAAAATCTATCGATCTCTGTCTTGAATATACTCAAAGACTGAGGCCTAGAAATTCAGTTGTTTGCGCCAGCCGCTAGCGCCTTAGGAGGAGGAGATGTGGGGCGCTAGGCGGCTAGCGGCCGGGCGCAGTGCGATCTGCGCCTCTCCCCAACTTCAGTAAAGATTTAGCGGCGGCGCAAAGCCTTTGCGCGCGCTCAGCTGCGCGCGCAGATCCTGACGTCATTTCATCGTGCAACGCCCTTTGTGCGCCCCAAACCGGAAATTCAGTGGCGCCGGCCTATTGCGCCCCTGGCGACTGGTAGAGGGGAACGGTTCCCAGTCGCTGCGGGGCGCGCTAATTAAAGGGCACTTCTCCTGCAGTAGAAATGGCAGCCATTTTGCAACACTCCTTCTTTGTGAGAGACGGATCTTTGCAGAGAGACAAAAGTAGAGAGCTTTCTGGTTTGGCTCAACACTCGCACAGGTACTTGTGGCTTCAGGCCACAGCTTTGCACTTGTCTTTAACTTCAGACCCATAGCATTGATTGGAACCATATAATGGGGGCTGCAATGGGTGCAAACGTTGGCCTTCTCCATTGCATTCAAAGGGCTCAGAGACGCCGTGAGAGAGTGGCAGTCATGGCCAGAGGGAGAAGGGGCAACAGGCGTCGGCTAAGGAGGCCTTACCCACCCAGGGTATACCGCCAGCAGTTCCCATATCTGAACATGTCTGACGAGCAGTGTGTTCGGAGGCTGCGATTCCGAAGGGCGGTGGTCACTGAGATCTGCCACCTGCTTCGCGGAGATCTGCAGCCACAGCTGAGGAGCAGGACGTCTCTGTCGGTGGCAGTGAAGGTGACGGTGTCTCTCAACTTCTATGCCACCGGCTCCTTCCAATCCGCTGCTGGGGACATTTCCAACATCTCCCAGTTTGCCGTACATTGCTGCATCCGCCAGGTGACCAATGCCCTTTTCAGAAGGAGACGTCAGTTCATCTCCTTCTCCATGGCCCTTGTCAAGCAGCAACAGCGTGCAATGGGCTTTGCAGCATTAGCGGGCTTCCCCATGGTGCAGGGCGCCATTGACTGCACGCATGTGGCTTTGCGGGCACCTCTAGAGCATGCCGAGGATTACCGCAACCGGAAGGGCTACCATTCGCTCAACGTGCAGTTGGTGTGTGACCACAGGCAGATCATCCTAGCTGTCAATGCCCGCTTTCCAGGCAGCAGCCACGATGCCTTCATCCTGCACCAGACTTCTGTGGCAGACATGTTCCAGGCCCAGCCTCACCCACGAGGATGGCTTCTCGGGGACAAAGGCTATCCTTTGTGCACCTGGCTGATGACCCCACTCCGTGCGCCCAGCACCCCTGCTGAAGAGGGATACAATGACAGCCATCAAGCAGCCAGGAACCTCATTGAGCAAACAATCAGCGTCCTGAAGCAACGGTTCCGCTGTCTGGATCGTTCCGGAGGAGCCCTACAGTACTCGCCTGAGCGAGTCTCCCATTTCGTGGTCGTGTGCTGCATGTTACACAACCTGGCTATCCGCAGGACTCAGCCACTGCCGCCAGACATTGGAGGACCACCAGAGGAGGAGGAGGAGGAGGACCAGCACAGGAGGGAGGCAGAAAGTGCAAGGGCCGCCCGTCGGCGGCTTATTGAACGTCGGTTCTAGGCCCCCTCTCAGGGAATGGCTTGTGCCAATGGCACAAGATGAATGTAGCCGCTCCACAAGCCCTCAGCCGAACAGGGCAACCAGGATTTCCAAAAGAAAGCATGGACAGTGCGATTTAAAACATTTATTACTTTGATACCTCTGTGCCCTTCCCACATAACAAACTAATGGAGAGAAGCCCCCACCAAAAACACAAATCGAGCAGTCTTGGCCTTTCAAAAAACACAAATACACCAGTCTCGGCCTTACAAAAAAACAAATCCACCCTCCCCCTTTAAGAGCTCACCGGCGCCAGAGTGTCTGCCGTCAATCAGCAACTCGCCGCACCTGCGCTGCGCCCGCCCTCGGGGGTTCGCCCCGGGCCGCTGGCTTAGCGCCTAATGATAGTCATGCATCGCCTGTTTTAGCGCAGCAGCAACTTCTTGGGGCGATGCCACTGAATATCGGCGAAGGTGGCGCGAAGTTGCGCCGGGCGCAAACTTTAGCGGCCGCCCGGCTGTAGCGCCCCAAACGTGGCTATACTGAATTTCTAGGCCTGAGCATCCACAGCCCTCTGGGGTAGAGAATTCCAAAGATTCACAGCACCTTTAGTCAAGAAATTGCTCCTCATCTCAGTCCTAAATGGCCGACCCCTTATCCTGAGACTTTGACCCCCTAGTTCTACACTCCCCAGCCAGGGGAACCATCTTCCCAGCATCGACCCTGTCGAGCCCTGTAAGAATTTTTTTTTTTAATTCATTCATGGGTTGTGGGCGTCGCTGGCAGGGCCAGCATTTATTGGCCATCACTAATTGCCCTTGAGAAGGTATACTTCCAAGTCAAGATGATGTGTGACTTGGAGGGGAACTTGGAGGTGGTGGTGTTCCCACGCGCCTGCTGCCCTTGTCCTCTAGGTGGAAGAGGTTGCGGGTTTGGGAGGTGCTGCCGAAGAAGCCTTGGTGAGTTGCTGCAGTGCATCTTGTAGATGGTACGCAATGCAGTCACGGTACGCCAGTGGTGGAGGGAAGTGAATGTTTAAGGTGGTGGCTGGGGTGCCAATCAAGCGGGCTGCTTTGTCCTGGATAGTGTCGAGCTTCTTGAGTGTTGTTGGAGCTGCACTCATCCAGGAAAGTGGAGAGTATTCTATCACACTCCTTACTTGTGCCTTGTAGATGTGGAAAGGCTTTGGGGAGTCAGGAGGTGAAACAGTCGCAGCAGAATACCCAGCCTCTGACCTGCTCTTGTTGCCACAGTTATTATGTGGCTGGTCCAGCTAGGTTTCTGGTCAATGGTGACCCCCAGGATGTTGATGGTGGGGGATTTGGCGATGGTAATGCCGTTGAATGTCAAGGGCGGTGGTTAGATTCTCACTTGTTAGAGATAGTCATTGCCTGGCACTTGTGTGGCGCGAATGTTACCTGCCACTTATCAGCCCAAGCCTGAACTTCGTCCAGGTCTTGTTGCATGCGGGCATGGACTGCTTCATTATCTGAGGAGTTGTGAATGGCACTGAACGCTGCGCAGTCATCAGCGAACATCCCCATTTCTGATCTTATGTTGGAGGGAAGTTCATTGATGAAGCAGCTGAAGATGGTTGGGCCTAGGACACTGCCCTGAGGAACACCTGCAGGAATGTCCTGGGGCTGTGATGATTGACCTTCAACCACCACAACCATCTTCCTTTGTGCTAGGTATGACTCCAGCCAGTGGAGAGTTTTCCCCCCCGATTCCCATTGACTTCAGTTTTACTAGGGCTCCTTGATGTCACACTCGGTCAAATGCTGCCTTGATGTCAAGGGCAGTCACTCTCACCTCACCTTTGGAATTTATGAAGCTCCTTTGTCCATGTTTGGACCAAGGCTGTAATGAGGTCGGGAGCCGAGTGGTCTTGGCGGAACCCAAACTGGGCATCAGTGAGCAGGTTATTGGTGAGTAAGTGCCGCTTGATAGCACTGTCGATGACACCTTCCATCACTTTGCTGATGATTGAGAGTAGACTGATGGGGGCGGTAATTGTCCAGATTGGATTCGTCCTGCTTTTTGTGGACAGGACATACCTGGGCTGTTTTCCACATTGTCGGATAGATGCCAGTGTTATAGCTGTACTGGAACAGCTTGGCTAGAGGCGCGGCTAGTTCTAGAGCACAAGTCTTCAGAACGACAGCTGGGATGTTGTCGGGGCCCATAGCCTTTGCTGTATCCAGTGCGCTCAGCCATTTCTTGATATCACGTGGAGTGAATCGAATTGGCTGAAGACTGGCTTCTGTGATGGTGGGGACCTCAGGAGGAGGCCGTTATGGATCATCCACTCAGCACTTGTGGCTGACGATGGTTGCAAACGCTTCAGCCTTGTCTTTTGCACTCACGTGCTGGGCTCCACCATTATTGCAGTACTGCAGTTGTACAGGGCCTTGGTGAGACCACACCTTGAGTATTGTGTGCAGTTTTGGTCGCCTTATCTGAGGAAGGATGTTCTTGTCATGGAGAGAGTGCAGCGAAGATTCACCAGACTGATACCTGGGATGGCAGGAATGACGTATGAAGAGAGATTGGGTCGATTAGGCTTATATTCGCTAGAGTTTAGAAGAATGAGAAGGGATCTCATTGAAACGTATAAAATTCTAACAGGACTAGACAGACTAGATGCAGGAAGGCTGTTCCCGATGGCGGGGGAGTCCAGAACCAGGGGTCACAGTCTAAGGATAAGGGGTAAGCCATTTAGGGCTGAGATGAGGAGGAATTTCTTCACCCAGAGAGTGGTGAACCTGTGGAATTCTCTACCTCAGAAGACAGTTGAGGCCAATTCATTAAATATATTCAAGAAGGAGTTAGATATATTTCTTAAGGCTAAGGGGATCAAGGGGTATGGGGAGAAAGCAGCGACAGGGTACTGAATTTGGATGATGAGCCATGATCTGATTGAATGGCGGAGCAGGCTCGAGGGGCCGAATGGCCTACTCCTGCTCCTATCTTCTATGTTGCTATTGAGGATGGGGATATTCATGGAGCCTCCTCCTCCAGTTAGTTGTTTAATGGTCAACCACCATTCACGACGATGTGGCAGGACTGTAGAGCTTTGATCTGATCTGTTGATTGTGGAAACGCTTAGCCCTGTCTATAGCATGCATGTAGTCCTGAGTTGCAGTTTCCCCAGGTTGGCACCTCATTTTTAGGTACACCTGGTGCTGCTCCTGGCATGCTCTTCTACACTCCTTATTGAACCAGGGTTGGTCCCCTGGTTTGATGGTAATGGTAGAGTGAGGGATATGCTGGGCCATAAGGTTACAGATTGTGGTGGAATACAGTTCTGCTGCTGCTGATGTATCACAGCACCTCATGGATGCCCAGTTTTGAGCTGCTAGATCTATTTTGAATCTATCCCATTTAGCACGGTGGTAGTGCCACACAACACGATGTGAAGACGGGACTTCGTCTCCACAATGACTGCGGTGATCACTGCTACCAATACGGTCATGGACAGATGCATCTGCGACAGGTAGATTGGTGAGGATGAGGTCAGGTAGGTTTTTCCCTTGTGTTGGTTCTCTCACCACCTGTCACAGGCCCAGACTGGCAGCTATGTTCTTCAGGACTCGGCCAGCTCGGTCAGTAGTGGTGCTACCCAGCCACTCTTGCTGACGGACATTGAAGTCCCCCATCCAGAGTACATTCTGTGGCCTTGCTACTCTCAGTGCTTCTTCCAAGTGGTGTTCAACATGGAGGAGTACTGATTCATCAGCTGAGGGAGGGCGGTAGGTGGTAATCAGCAGGAGGTTTCCTTGTCCGTGCTTGACCTGAAGCCATGAGACTTCATGGGGTCCGTAGTCAATGTTGAGGACTCCAGGGCCACTCCCTCCCGACTGTATACCACTGTGCTGCCACCCCTGGTGGATCTGTCCTGCCAGTGGGACAGGACATACCCAGGGATGGTGATGGAGGAGTCTGGGGCATTAGCTGAAAGGTATGATTCTGTGAGTATGACTGTGTCAGGCTGTTGCTTGACTAGTTTGTG
>NC_140993.1:261579311-261879311 GCF_052327205.1 Somniosus microcephalus
CTGATTCGGTTTGGATAACGCCTTTCAGTGGTCTCTGATTCTTGTTGCTGAGGTGACTCTTCTTGTTGGTTTCCTATGTATTGGACGTCATCATCAGGTACAGTCCCTGCCGAGGTAGATGCTTCAGGTTCATTAACGTCTTCCACAGTTGTCTCTGTCGCAACCATGGGTTCGACCCTTGCTCTTGATTCTACCAGTTGATCCGCATGACGCCTTATCACATTGTTACCAAGATCTACTGTGTACATCAGAGGTCCTTGTCTGGCCCGAATTGTTCCGGACTGCCATTTTTTGTTTCCATAGCCCCTTGCCAACACTGGTTGTCCTACGTCGAAACTTCGAGTGGACTTGTTATTAATATGCCGGAACTGTTTGTTTTCCACGTCCCTCCGCACATTTGGTTTTAACAAGTCCAACCTGGACCGCAACCTCCTGTTATAAAACATCATGGCAGGACTTTGGTTAGTCACTGCATGAGCGGCGTTTCGATATGCCATTAGGAAATTGTCCACCTTGTGTTGTAACGGAATCTGATCATCGTTCATGGCCTTTATTGCCTTTTTGAATGTTTGGACAAATCTCTCGGCCAACCCGTTTGTCGCCGGATGATATGGGGCAGAGGTATAATGTTTCACCCCATTCTTCTTTAAGAATTTTTGGAATTCTTCCGACACGAACTGTGGTCCGTTGTCCGAACATATCTGTTCTGGCAATCCGTTCCTTGCGAATATTGTTCTTAACACCGCAATTGTCTTTTCTGAAGTAGTGGTATTCATCTTGATCACTTCTGGCCATTTGGAATGTGCGTCCACCGCAATTAGGAACATGGAGTCCATGAATGGACCAGCAAAGTCAATATGTACGCGTTGCCATGGGGCTGAAGGCCATTCCCATGGGTGTAGCGGTGCGATCGGAGGTGCATTTTGCACTTTTTGGCACCCGGCGCAGCTTTTTGTCAACTCCTCTATCTGTTGGTCAATGCCCGGCCACCATACATAAGCCCTAGCAAGACTTTTCATCTTAACTCCCCCCAGATGACCTTCATGCAGTTCCTTTAGAACTCTTTCCCGTAACTTGGGAGGAATAATCACTCTTGTCCCGTACATCAAAGTACCATGGCAGACGGACAGCTGGTCTCGCCTTGCCGAGAATGCCGGTAACAGAGGATCACCATGTGTTGGCCATCCCTTCACTGTCACCTCGTAAACTCGGGACAGTGTCGGGTCGTTCCTGGTTTCTCTTTCAATACTTGCATTGGTGACTGGTAAACACTCGATGATGGTCGAATGAAATAACTCAACAGGGTCAACTTTCGTCGTCTCTTCTGCTTCAGGTAGTGGCAGGCGTGACAGCCCATCAGCATTGCCATGCTGCTTTGTACCTTTGAATTCTATTTGATATTGATGTGCCCCTAGGAAAAGGGACCATCTCTGGAGTCGCTGTACTGTCATCACCGAAACACCCTTCTTAGGGTTAAAAATGGATACCAACGGCTGATGGTCTGTCAGAAGTGTGAATTTTTGGCCCTGCAGGTAATGATTAAACTTCTTCACTCCCCATACAAGGCTGAGAGCCTCCCTATCGATCTGCGCATAGTTGCGCTCAGCGGAGGTCAATGATCTGGATGCAAACGCGACTGGCCTTTCCGTGCCATTTGGCAACTTGTGTGAGAGTACTGCCCCAATACCATATGGAGAAGCATCACAAGCCAACCGAATAGGCAGTGTCGGGTTGAAGTGAGCCAACACTTCCTCTGAGGTGATCAATTCTTTGCTTTTGCGAAATGCCTTCTTACAGTTTTCGCTCCATTCCCATGGTACCCCCTTCTGTAAAAGAGCGTTCAGCGGGTGCAGTACCGTGGATAGATTCGGTAGAAACTTATGGTAATAGTTAATCAATCCCAGAAACGACCTCAACTGAGAGACATTATCCGGAGCGGGAGCCTTTACAACTGCCTCTATCTTGTCAGGAGACTTATGAAGCCCCTCCCGGTCAATGACATGACCACAGTACGAGATCCGCTTCTGAAAGAACTCACATTTCTGCCGATTAACTCTAAGTCCATACTCTTTCAGTCTATTGAGCACCAGTTCCAAGTTTGCGAGGTGTTCTTCATCACCATCACCTGTAATCAGAATATCGTCCAGGTAACATTGTGTGCCTGGAATTCCCTGTAATACCTGCTCCATGGCCCTCTGCCAAATTGCCGGAGCCGATGCCACTCCAAAAACCAGCCTATTATACCGGTACAAACCTCTATGCGTGTTGATCATGAGGTACTGGCGTGACTCTTCTTCAACCTCCATCTGCAAGTACGCCTGCGCCAGGTCTATCTTGGTGAAGTGTTTCCCGCCAGACAACGAAGCAAAAATATCCTCAATCCGCGGAAGCGGATACTGCACCGTGTGAAGCACCGGATTAACGGTGATCTTGAAATCTCCACAGATGCGAACCTTCCCTGGTTCTCCTGGCTTGTTGCTCGAAGGACGTTTCATAACGGGAACAATGGGCGTAGCCCACTCACTCCAATCTACCTTAGACAGTACACCTGAACGTTCTAGCGCTTCCAGTTCCGCTTCTACAGTAGGTCGTATTGCATAGGCTTTGAAAAATTTTGGTTGTGCATGTTCATCAATCTTGATGTTTGCCGTAATTCCTCTCAGTGTTCCCAGTCCTTGCTGGAACACCTCTTTAGCATCATCCAATATTTTGGACAATCGTTTAGGTTTGACATCTGTTTCCCCGGAATCTACCGTTAGTGCTTTTAAGGAGTGCCAGTCCATATTCATTTTCCTAATCCACTCCCGTCCCAGTAGTGGTGGACCTCCTTCAGGTAGCACATATAAGTCCATTACTTGGCTTTCTTCGCCCTTGTGGACCACTTTTACCTCTATCTTTCCGATGGGGTACACTCTTTGCCCCGTGTATGTTTTCAATATAATCTCCGTATCCCGTAGGGGAATATGTTGGAATAACCTTTTGTAATCTTTCTTATTCATGACCGTCAATGCCGATCCAGTGTCCAATTCCATCTTTACTTGGACTCCTGCTATCTGAAGAGTGACCCAAATTGTCTGGAGATCTGCATCCTTACCAACGTTGTGTACTCTTAAGCTACCCAGTTCATTACTGCTAGCGTCTGAATCTGACTTCTGTTCGTTCGAACTGGTCTTTGTCACCTTGTGCACCTTTATGTATTTTCCTTGCGGTGACTTTTTGTTGCTGGTCTTCTTTCCTGACCGGCATACTTTAGCTATGTGGCCAAGCCTGCCACACGTTCTGCATTCTTGGTTTTTAAACCAACACTTGTTCTGATCGTGTGTTGTCTTTCCACAACGATAACATTTTACAGTACTCAAACCCAATTTATTTGTACTGAGTTCCGGTGACCGTAGCTGCATTACTGCCGTGCCTCTCGCTGCGGCCTCGTGCGCTGCTGCCATAGTGACCGCTTTCTCAAGCGTCAGCTCATTCTCCTCGAGCAGTCGCTTTTGTGTATCTTCTTTTAATAATCCACACACAAATCTATCCCTTAGCGTGTCTGTCAGTCCCGTTCCAAACTGACAGTACTTTGCCAGCTTACGCAATTCCATTAAATATTCAGCATTGCTTTCATCCTTCAGCTGCCTTCTGCTGTAAAATTTAAATCGTTCCGCTAGCATCAGCGGCGTGGGGTTTAGATGATTTTTCAGGACAGTAACAATCTCCTCGAACGTCTTATCCGCCGGTTCATCTGGTGATAAAAGGTGTGTCAATTGCCCGTATGTCTTCGCACCCATTAAGTTCAATAAAGTAAGTGCTTTCTCTGCATCTGGGATTTTATTTGCTTTACAATAATTTTGTATGCGTTCTACATACATGGCCCAATCTTCGATGTCGCCATCAAAGGTATCAATGTTCCCATGTTTAGGCATCGTTGCAATTTATTTTATCCCAAGATGGCGGCTTCCCGCTCTTGTCTTTGTCCTCCGCCTACAAAATGGCGGTTTTCCCGCGCTTGGCGGTCTTCACCCACTGGCTGCAATGGCGTTTGGCGTGCCGTTGCTGCTCCCCTTTCCCAGCGGTTAGTAACTCCCCCGACGCTGTCTCCGCTTCACCGCGGCTCCCTCGGGCATTTGCGCTTCCCCGATGTCGCGCCTCGCAGCCCTTCTTGCAGCCCGGTTATTAGCACCGGCTGCGTTCGCCTTCACCGCGGCTCTCGCACCTTCAGTCGCCCCAGACGCTGTGCCTTTTTGGCCCGAAAGCGGCCCGGCCCTTATCACCAGCCGCGATCGATGTCCCCGCGCTGCGCCTTTCGGCCCGAATGCGGCCCGGCCCTTATCTCCGGTCGCGATCGATCTCACCGCCCTTATTCCTCCGTCTTCCTCCCCCCGTCTGTACAGCCAACGCGGCCGACTTTCTGCTCGCGTCGCTGACCGGCTTACCCACAACCGAGGTAGAAAGAAGATAGCTGACTGCCGCTGATGGAGGCTTCGAGTTCAGGATGTCTTCTGCACTCCGGGTTCTCGATACCTGCCGCGCGACGTGTCTTCCAGCAGGGTGATGAGGGTGGATGCCTCTCTTCGATGCCTGTTCTGTGGACGAAGCCGCCGTGGATATAAACTGCCGCAGGGTAAGAATCGGACTCGTCGCCACTGTTAAGTCTGTGTGTTCCAGTTGTATTGGGCCAGAAATTCCAGAACGGGGCTTGCAGCGCGTGCAAGCCCCGTATTTGCACTTACCCCGCGTTCCTGCCGATCAGCTCCAGGGACGCCTGCACTTCCAGAAACTGAAGCAAGAATCCCGGGCAGCGTATGACGTCACGCCGCCCAGGAGCGCAGCCAGTGCGGACCCAGGAGCGTGCAGTGTAAGTGAGACACGCCCCTTGAGGTCTCAGTTTCACTGGACACGCCCCCAATGTTTCTGTCAAGCTGCTTTGCTTTTTTACATGCAAAGCAGCAGTTTAAATAGGTTTTTGGAAGTTTTTTGAAGATTTTGGTAACTTTTATAAACTTTTTAAAATGTTTACATTATTTTGAGTAATCTGAAGTAGTTTTAAAGAGAATTAAAGCAATTTAAAGACTTTTAAAAGCCCTAAAAGAATTTTTTAAATTCCATTTATTTATTTAGCAATGTCGTCGTCATACGTGTCTTCACACTGTTCCCTTTGGGGAACTGTATGAAGTGGTGGAAGGATTTATGGCCGTGATTAACGCTCATTCCGTGACCGTAACCATCTTTGAACCAGCCATTAGGGCGGTTAGTCCTATGGCGGGAGGGTTTTACGGGCTCCCACAAGCTATACAAGGAGGGGGGGCCACCCACACCCACGGACGCAAATATCCCACTGGATGTCAACCCAGAATTTAGAGCCGGAGCTCCGACTCCACTTGCCGGGACTGTCTGGAGCGGGGTTCAAAACCCTACCCTGATCTGGCCCAGCGGCAGGGATCCTACCGCTATGACAAAGGCCCAATCCGATTAGCAACGTGAAATGGCAGCATAGGGCTCCAGTCACGGGGAGGGAAAAGGCGCAGGAAACGTATGGGTGTCACCTTTTGTGCGGAGTGGGCCTTTTGCGTAGCAGTAAGCATCCCCGCCGCTGGGCCAGAAGGAGTAGGGTTTTGAACCCCACTCCAGACAGTCCCGGCAAGTGGAGTCGGAGCTCCTACTTTAAATTCTGGGTGGACATCCAGCGGGATACTTGTGTCCGTGGGTGTTGGTGGCCGCCCCCCCCCCCTCAGATGGGTTGTGGGAGCCCGTAAAACCCTCCCGCCATAGGACTAACAACCCTAATGGCTGGTTCAAAGATGGTTACGGTCACGGAATGAGCGTTAATCACGGCCATAAATCCTTCCACCACTTCATACAGTTCCCCAAAGGGAACAGTGTGAGGATACGTCCGATGATGACCTCTTGCGCAATGCACCTCCTTGGACCCTCAGTCGCAGGTGCGAGGGGGCAAGTGGTGCAAGTGTTAAATTTTTTATTTTATTGACATGTAAAATGTTGGCCCAATAATTCCCTTCCAAATGCGCTAGTACGGTCGGGGTACTTACGCATCTGGCCGGATGAAATGCCGGTTTTCAGCATGCACAGTGCATGTGGGGAAAACCGGCATTTCCTGTCCTCTGAACGAAGGGGTTCAGAGGCAGAACGCGTGCGACTGCACATGCAGCGCGTGCGCAGTATAATTCGCCGCTTTCATTAATGCTTTCAGTGAGGTCCAGTCATTACAACTTACACATGAAAAAAGCATGGGTACAGTTGCTACAGAGGCTGCGGAGGAAGATATTTCTTATCGTGGAGCTTCTGAAAGTATGTATGTCTGTATATATTCCTTTGCGTGTTATGTATATATTCCTTTACTTATGTGTATGAATGTATTATTTAATTATGACTTTCAGAGAAAGTAACTTATTGGAAAATCATAATTAAAAACATACATTCATAGTAAAGGAATATAAAACATACATACATATACGTAAAGGAATATATGTGGACATACATACATAACTCATTCTCACATTCCATTCACACAGCCACAATTGCTCCTTCTACCTACCGTTCTGAAAACCCTTTAAAAAAAAAAAAATTTTAACTTTAAAACTTACTTAAAATTTCTTAAAATAACTTCCCTCCCTTTCCCAAACAAAAATATTGCATTTCAAAAGCTCCACGATAAAATATATCTTCCTCCGCAGCCAATGAACCACTTTACACTTGCTTTTTTTCAGTGTAAGTTCTGAGGACTTACCCTCACGGATTTCATGAATGAAATCCACGAAGTTCACTGCGCAAGCGCTGCCTGTGCAGTCGCACGCGCTCGAGGTCTGGAAATGCCGGCGTTCCCCGCATGCGCTGTTCCTGCTGAACGCCGGCATTTCCAACGGCCAGAAGCGTGAGTACCCCGAGCGCACTCACGCTTCTGGCCTGGAATTTCTGGCCCATTAAGATTAATTACTGACACAGACTACAAGAATAAAGTTCAACAGGTCTTTACTAGTTGGAGGTCAGGACTATACTAAATACAATATCACTACACAGTACTTATATACCGGTGGTCACCACCGGTATTACGTATACAGCAGCCAGAGAAAGTAGTACATCTCTTAAGGTGGAACAGGCTTAAGTTCTCTTAAGGTGGAACAGGTTACATACACCACATAATCCCTGATGAGCGCTGTGAAATATTGAAAAATTGAATAACATATTTTTGTAGGTTCTCATCAAAATATCCCACAAATATTACCATCAGCTCCATATTACCCATGTCTACCGTCTGGTACAGGTACAAACAGAGGAGACTGCGTGACATCAAAAACTCTACTGCTTGTATCCTAACTCGCACCAAGTCCCGTTCACCCATCACCCCTGTGCTCACTGACCTTCATTGGCTCCCAGTTTGGCAATGCTGCGATTTTAATATTCTCATCCTTGTTTTCAAATCCCTCCTTGGCTTCACCCCTCCCTATCTCTGTAACCTCCTCCAGCCTTACAACCCTTTGATTTCAATCGCTCCACCATTGCTGGCCTTGCCTTCAGTTGCCTTGGCCCTAAGCTCTGGAATTCCCTCCCTAAATCTCTCTGCCTCTCCACCTCTCTCTCTTCCTTTAAAAAGCTGCTTAAAACCTACCTCTTTGACCAAGCCTGTCATAATATCTCCTTATGGGGCTCGGTGACAAATTTTGTTTGATAACGCTCCTATGAAGCACCTTGGGACGTTTTACCACGTTAAAGGCGCTATATAAATGCAGTTGTTGTTGCTGACATGTCCAATTAGTATCTGAGTCCTAGAATATCTGTAGCAATGCAGTTGGCTTTTGTAGCACAGTGCCATGGCTCATCCTCTTTTCAACTTCTGGATCCATGCATTGCTTCTTAATCATTTGAATAACTTGAGCTCTACACGAAAATGACAAATTGTTCTCTGCCAGGAAGTTGACCAAAGAAAGCTCTGTTTCTGGTACCTTGGATGTATTTGTGTAGTGAAGAACTAATTCATCTTTTTCACTCCAGCATGTTTTGCATTCTCCAGTGTCAGTTTGGCTCCCCTGTTAGTACTGTTATCTCCGAGTCAGAAGGTTACTGGTCCAAATCCCACTCCAGGGATTTAAATATATAGGGCTGGACTTCCTTCTGATTGGTGGGTTAGCAGTGCGATAGGACTTCTGTCTGCCCAAGTGGCTTTGCTGCTAACTCGCTCAAATCAATTCCAAGATGGCGGCACGCACGGACGCAGCGGCTTTGTCTCTCCCGAGACTGAGCGTTTTCACCCTCCTTCCGAGTCTCTTCTGGACTCTGCAAATGTATGTTGAATGTTTAAATGTCTTAATCTAAATGTACACTCTCGGGAGCCGCAAGCGTACATTTCGTTGTACTGCACTTGTGCACTAACAATGACAATAAAAGTTGATTTGATTTTTTGATTTGATTTGATTTCAAATGTTCACCT
Source organism: Somniosus microcephalus (assembly GCF_052327205.1). Lineage (NCBI taxonomy): Eukaryota > Metazoa > Chordata > Chondrichthyes > Squaliformes > Somniosidae > Somniosus > Somniosus microcephalus. The sequence goes on from NC_140993.1 coordinate 261,587,746, forward strand.
CTTTGCAGTGTCTGCCTCATGGATAGCACTGTGCTGATCATGCCACCACTTGTAGAGTGACGGTTCTCTGTGGTTTGGAACAGGGGTGTAAGTTGGGGCAAATGGCTACGCCCATCACCACCATTTATATGCAGTGGGGTAGGCTCTACTTGGGTGGCAGCAGCGACGAGTGATCTTGTTGGTTGAAAATTCTGATGGCCATTTTGGTGGCAAGCCACACTGCCCTATTACAGTATACTTAACACAAAAGTGTTTCATTGGCTGTAAAGCACTTTGGGATGTCCTGATGATGTGAAAGGTGTTATATAAAAATAATAAGTTCTTTCTTTCTTTCTTTGGTTTAGAAATTTGTGTTTGTCACGAAAGTTGTCGGCGTCACCGACAACTGGAGGTAACGTCCGCTGAAAATGGCCGCAATGCTAAGGAAAATAAATTTGTCTGGGGGGGCTGGAGTGGCGCAGTGTTAACCTTCTGTGCAACGCCCTCCTGGTGGCGTTAGTGGAGACCTCCGAGGCGAAGTTCCTGTCCTGAAGCGTCGTTCGAGCTTCGCGCAGCCTCTGGGAGTGAGGCTGTGGAGCTCACAAGGAATTGTGGGCAATTAAAAGGGCTATGAATTAAAGGGGCCATGCACTCAGAACTAATACAAATTAAAATGCAGTGGAAAAAATTTCAGCTCTTACTGCCTTTCAAAAAAAATTTAACATGAGGCGTCCCAAATGTAATTATTCAGCTCTTAAAGCTGAGTTCCCTTCCGAACCTCAAAAAATGGGAAAACCGCTTCAGCATTAACACAAATGGCTCAGCAAGCCAGGGAAGGGGCAACCATGGTCTTGCACTCAGCACTCCAGCTTTGTGCAGGGGGTCAACACTGCAAGAGAGATCATCTACCCACAGGGGCCAGGAGGACCTCCAGAAAGAACGATGTGGGGCCAGATCACCGAGGCCGTCACTGCCAGCAGTGTCACCCCCACCACCTGGCTCCAGTGCCCAAAAAAGCTTCATGACCTCAGACCAGTGGTCGAGGTCAGTGAATGCATCTTCAAAAGCTGTCTCCTACCAACTGCACCACTAGCCTCACACACTGCTCAATGCATGACCACCACCCCCAATCACTCACCTACCAACAATCTGTACCAATGACGAGGCACACCTCTCAATCCTAGCCTCACCTCACCCCCTTGGAGGAGACGGTGCAGGCCATTCTTGGCAGGGGCATGGCTGAGCCCTTGGCCAGTGGCGGGGCAGAAAGGATAAAAGATGCTGGCATCCTTATACGTAATCCTCCTTTTCACATGCACCCCTTGCTTTCCTGCCCTCCTGTCACCACAACTCCACCCTTGTGCCTTCCTCATTTTACACACCCAAGAAATGCAGCCCGCCAGTGGTTGACCACGAAGAGGGAGAGGAGAGTGAAGAAGAAGAAGAAGAAGAAACACCGTCATTTGAGTTGACACTGTCAGCCACCAGCTCCTCAGGGCCGACCAGCAAGGCCATTAGCAGTGTCCCCACTGAAAGTCAGCAGCCTTCCACCAGCCATGCTGCAGCCACTGGGGTAGCACTGCGTGACATCAGTAGGATAGGCAAAAGCACACACATGACAGTCAATAAGAGAATGTATAAAGTGATGAGTTGATTTCTTGATGTCATATTGGATGGATAGATGTATAAAGTGGGATTGGAACGTTTGCTTTGTGGTGGTTTTTATTTCAGCATTGTGGCCAAGAGGATGCTGTGATGGTCAGTAACAGAGGGAAGGTAAGATGTGGGTCTAATGTTGAAAGGGGAATTGGGGTTGTGGTCACTGGTACCGCAGGCGGATGATTCCATCCTGGATATCCCAGCCAGAAAGGGGCTGTCTGGGTTGCATCCTTCCTTCTGCTTCCTCCTGTTCGGCTTCTTCCTTTTCTGCTTCCACCTCTTCCCAATGCGAGCGGATGCTGTAAATCTGAAATGACAGCTTAAAATGCTGGAAATACTCAGCTGATCAGGCAGCATCTTGACCTGAGATGCCAACTCTGCTCTCTCTCACGGATGTTGCCTAACTTGCTGAATATTTGCAGCATTTTCTGTCTTCTCAAAGGCCAACCTTTACCATCCGAGGCCTTGCGAGCATCCAGCAGCATTCCCTGAACTCATAAACAACTTTTAACATCTATTGCAGCAAATCACTACTTTAATAAAATCAAAAAAACGCAGTCCAAAAGCTTAAATGCAAACTTACTGAAAGATGTATGTGTCTTTTTAAGAGGTGCTGACATTGCCACTGTCAGCCTGCTTTCACGGCAGGTTTACCTGGCGTGCTTAGGACCCAGCTCGGAATTCAGCGCTATGGTCGAAGTTCGGAGTGGTGACCTTAAGTCGGCATTGATGGCACCACGCCGCCATTTTTTTTCCAGGGCACAGCACAGAAAGAGGGAGGAAAATGGCAGCCGCCGCGGGACCTGCCACCAGCTGGTGAAAGAGCAGTGGCCGCCATTTTTACGTCATTTCATGGCGCTAGGGAGTGGCAGTCAGTAGATGAATTTCTAGCCCATACTTTCTTTCTTCTGATGTTTCCTAACTTCTCCTGTTGCAGTTCACCAAAGCGCTCACCATAGCTAAAGGTAAAAAAAAAAATCACATCCGCATGTAAAGGATCATTTCCCCTTGCTGATGGTGCTGACTCTGCCCTTACACTAAGGTGAAAAATAATACATTCCAGGTTTTCTTTTGTTTGGCTTTGTGACTGAGGTTTACTGAGACATTGTTTACATTAAGGCAGCAAAACCAGCCATCAACATGAGGCCCAACCAATTTAGAGACTCCCAATTCAAGCCTGATGTAATTTTTACTCTCTTCCCCCATGTCTTATGTTATGCTCTAGTAAGGAAGCATAACAATAAGAATAGAATTTAAAACACCATGCCTTCCTGCTTTATATAATCTTTGTCCTCAATGATTTTACCCAGGTACAAAAACATTTTAATTATCATAGAATCATAATAGGTTCTTGCAGCAAGTCCTGCCCCCATCTCTAACCAGCCAATTAGAGAACAATCCAATCCATGTCACAGTGTAAAAGACAAACACAAAGAGAGTTGGAGGAGAGATTTTATTTCTGTCCATAACGTTAGTTAAGGTTTTGTGTCTGTAAAAGTATATGGTTATAGAAATGTAGCATTGTAGCATCCTATCAATCAATCTGATTCCAGAATCCAAGACCTATCTTTTATTAACCAATTATATCCTAAAATCTTAATCATCAACAACAACAACAACAACTTGCATTTATATACCGCCTTTAATGTAGCCAAACTTCCCAAGGCGCGTCACAGGAGCGTAATCAAACAAAATTTGACACCGAGCCACATAAGGAGATAAATATCTACATATAGGTTTTAAGGAGCATCTTAAAGGAGGGGAGAGAGGTAGAGAAGCGGGGAGGTTTAGGGAGGTAATTCCAGAGCTTAGGGCCTAGGCAGCTGAAGGCATGGCCGCCAATGGTGGGGGCGATTAAAATCAGGGATGCGCAAGATACCAGAATTGGAGGAGCGCAGAGATCTCGGAGGGTTGTAGGGCTGGAGGGGGTTACAGAGATAGGGAGGGGGCGAGAGGCCATGGAGGGATTTGAAAACAAGGATGAGAATTTTAAAATTGAGGTGTTGCTGGACCGGGAGCCAATGTAGGTCAGCGAACACAGGGGGTGATGGGTGAACGGGACTTGGTGCGAGTTAGGACACGGGGCAGTGAGCACAGGGGGTGATGGGTGAACGGGACTTGGTGCGAGTTAGGACACGGGGCAGTGAGCACAGGGGGTGATGGGTGAACGGGACTGGGTGCGAGTTAGGACACGGGGCAGTGAGCACAGGGGGTGATGGGTGAACGGGACTGGGTGTGAGTTAGGACACGGGGCAGTGAGCACAGGGGGTGATGGGTGAACGGGACTGGGTGCGAGTTAGGACACGGGGTAGTGAGCACAGGGGGTGATGGGTGAACGGGACTTGGTGCGAGTAAGGACACGGGGCAGTGAGCACAGGGGGTGATGGGTGAACGGGACTTGGTGCGAGTTAGGATACGGGCAGCAGAGTTTTGGATGAACTCAAGTTTATGGAGGGTGGATGATGGGAGGCCGGCCAGGTGAGCGTTGGAATCGTCAGGTCTTGAGGTAATTAAGGCACAGATGAGGATCAGATCCCAGTATAAGCTCCTCACTCTGCTATTCCCTCACTGCAGACCCTGCTGCCACTGAGATATGAGGTACAGTAAAGGGAATACAAGAGACATGAGTGAGAACAAGTGTCAGAGACATCAGCTGTACAGAAACAGTGAACATCTGTGAGAGAGGAGGAGAAACACTACAAGACAAACAGAAAGACAGTCAAAATGAAAGAGAAAGAATTTGAGAGAGCATTAAATGAGCAGAGAAACAGCGACAGAAAGAGCAAGCTAGAAGTTGCCTTTTGTCATATTTATGGGAGACCGACTAGCGAAAATGAAAGAATCCTCAAATAACACTGCTCAAATATCACCACGGATAATTGTGCACATAAAAGCAAATAAAAAGTATATCAAATTTCTTTGTAGTGTGCAAAAATGTGCCAAATTCTCGCTGGCTGTGCAACATGTTTCGAGGCAATTGAGGACATTCAGACCCAAGTGGAAATATCCTCACAAGATGGTCAAACACGTGACTGGATGTCAGCCAATCACCCATTTCAGTAGTTCTGTGGCGATAGCATTCTCTCTTCCTATCTGAGCACTTTTTTTAAACAGCAGTGGCTCTAAGTGTCGCTCAAAGTGTTCTCACCTAGTACTAAAGGTGGTGTTGCTGCGTTCCTGTAGTTAGAAATGTAAACACAGCATACAAAATAAGAGCCTGTTCACTCGAGCTGGAGTCGTAAAGAAGCTCCAACGTCACAGATAGGCGATGGGGAGCAGATAGGAAGGATGCAAAAAGTTTATTCGTCCTTTCAATTCAGACTAATCTTTACCATTTAATTCAATTATACCAAGTTAGGGATGCCTCATCTTGACTGTAACCAAAAGCCACTTTGACAGAACATTGTGGGTCGGGGGTCTCCAGCAGAACCTTCAACGAGTCTGGAAATGCAACCATTTGGCTGCAGGTCTAATGCAAGCCTGGTATACCTACCGGTTTAGTCGAAGCACTGGTGACTGAGTATGCTGTAAACCTACAAGTACAGATACCTGCGAGCGTGGATTTAATCTAAAATTCAGTTATATTTTACCGAGTGAGTTGCTTAGAACAAGCTGTACAGATCAACAAACAGCTGGTCTGGAGCATTCCTGAGGAGAGCTGATCTCTCTTAAAAATACACGCCAGACAGCTTGGAGTTTTATAGAATCATAGAATCATAGAAAGTTACAGCACGGAAGGAGGCCATTTCGGCCCATCGTGTCCGCGCCGGCCAACAAAGAGCTATCCAGCCTAATCCCACTTCCCAGCTCTTGGTCCGTAGCCCTGCAGGTTACAGCATCCCAAGTGCACATCCCAGTAATTTTTAAATGTGGTTAGGGTTCCTGCCTCTACCACCCTTTCAGGCAGTGAGTTCCAGACCCCCACAACCCTCTGGGTGAAGCAATTTCCCCTCAAATCCCCTCTAAACCTTCCACCAATTACTTTAAATCTGTGCCCCCTGGTTTTTGATCCTGCTGCTAAGGGAATTAAGTCCTTTCTATCCACTTTATCTAGGCCCCTCATAATTTTATACACCTCAATAAGGTCTCCCCTCAGCCTCCTCTGTTCCAAGGAAAACAGACCCAGCCTATCCAGTCTTTCCTCATAGCTAAGATTCTCTACTCCCGGCAACATCCTTGTAAATCTCCTCTGTACCCTCTCTAGTGCAATCACATTTTTCCTGTAATGTGGTGACCAGAACTGCACGCAGTTTTGTACATCCTCCACCAGTAGTCAAAAAGCTTTTCATAGAATCATAGAATCATACAGCACAGAAGGGGCCATTTGGCCCATCATGCCCGTGCTGGCTCTTTGAAAGATCTACTCAATTAGTCCCACTCCCCCTGCTCTTTCCCCATAGCCCTGCAAATATTTACTTTTCAAGTATTTATCCAATTCCCTTTCGAAAGTTACAATTGAGTCTGCCTCCACCACCCTTTCAGGTAGTGCATTCCAGATCACAACAACTCGCTGTGTAAAAAAATTCTCCTCATCTCCCCCTCTGGTTCTTTTGCCAATTACCTTAAATCTGTGCCCACTAGTTACCTGCCAGTGGAAGCAATATTTTCCTTATTTACTCTATCAAAACCCCGTATAATTTTGAACACCTCAACTAAATCTCTTCTTAACCTTCTCTGCTCTAAGGAGAACAATCCCAGCTTCTCCAGTCTCTCCACATAACTGATGTCCGTCATCTTTGGCATCATTCTGGTAAATCTCTTCTGCACCCTCTCCAAGGCCTTGACATCCTTCCTAAAGTGTGGTGCCCAGAATTGGGCACAGTACTCCAGCTGAGGCCTAACCAGCTTAAAGGTTTAGTAATAACTTCCTTACTTTTGAACTCTATGCCTCAAAATCATGGGTAGGTCTTCTTCATTGCTGGAATGGCCTCCCCATGGCAGCTCACCAAAGGTCACAATAGACCTCAGAATGTGTTGAGGATGTGGAACTCGCTGCCACATGGAGTAGTTGAAGCAGAGAGCACTGATGTGTTTAAGGGGGAGGCTTGATGCACACACGAGGTAGAAAGGAATACGGGGTATACAGGGGGCAGGGTGGGAAGAGGTAATTAGAGTGGGAGGAGGCTCGTGTTTTTGTTTTATTCGTTTATGGAATGTGGGCATTGCTGGCAAGGCCAGCATTTATTGCCCATCCCTAGTTGCCCTTGAGAAGGTGGTGGTGAGCCGCCTTCTTGAACCGCTGCAGTCCGTGTGGTGAAGTTGCTCCCACAGTGCTGTTAGGTAGGGATTTCCAGGATTTTGACCCAGCGACGATGAAGGATCGACGATATACTTCTAAGTCAGGATGGTGTGTGACTTGGAGGGGAACTTGGAGGTGATGGTGTTCCCATGCGTCTGCTGCCCTTGTCCTTCTAGGTGGAAGAGGTCGTGGGTTTGGGAGGTGCTGCTGAAGAAGCCTTGGCGAGTTGCTGCAATGCATCTTGTAGATGTTACACACTGCAGCCACTGTGCGCCGGTGGTGGAGTGAATATTTAAGGTGGTGGATGGGGTGCCAATCAAATGGGCTGCTTTGTCCTGGATGGGTTCGAGCTTCTTGAGTGTTGTTGGAGCTGCACTCATCCAGGCAAGTGGAGAGTCTTCCATCACACTCCTTACTTGTGCCTTGTAGATGGTGGAAAGGCTTTGGGGAGTCAGGAGGTGAGACACTCGTCGCAGAACAGCTAGCCTCTGCCCTGCTCTTATTGCCACAGTATTTATGTGACTGGTCCAGTTAAGTTTCTGGTCAATGGTGACTCCCAGGATGTTGATGGTGGGGGATTCGGAGATGGTAATGCCGTTGAATGTCAAGAGGAGGTGTGGAGTATAAGCACCGGCACAGACCTATTGGTCCGAATGACCTATTTCTTGTTGTAGATTCTATGCAACTCCCTGTTCTTTGAATAGTAATATGGGATCTTTAATATCTAGTTGAGTGAGCAGCCCGGGCACCTCAGTTTAGTGTCTCATCTGTGCGCAGTTTATGTGTGTTTATTAACAAAAGAGCATCAATTAGTGTTGCCAACTCTGGTGGGATGAGTTAAGTCTGTGTGTTATAATGAGAATTATTACACAGACCACAAGAGTAAATTTTAACAGGTCTTTACTAGTCGAAGGTCAGGGCGGAACTGCCCAATAAATCATTACACAGCACTTATATACCGGTGTGGTCACCACCGGTATTACAGTATACAGCAGCCAAGATAAAGTAGTGCAACCCTTAAAATAGTTCTCTTAAAGGTGGAACGGTTACATACACTACAATCCTCCCTTTTTATCTTAACAGTATATATTCCCCATTAAACATAACATCATAACATATATACACAACTTCATGTAAAAACAGTTCACAGATTCAGTCTCTCTGGAGGCTTCCTGACTCGGTCCGGATAACGCCTCGGTGGTGTAGTAGTTTTCGGTGGTGTAGTAGGTTCTCGTTGCTGGGGTGACTCATCTAATAGTCCTTCACTGGACTTAACAGCTTGAACTTTCGTAACTTCAGAACCAGCATTGCTGACTTCTAAAGGCTCGAGTACCTTGGGAAGTTTTTCTACTTCCAGACTGATTTGGCTCAGTTCGGAGGGACCACGTGCGTGACCTGGTAGGGGTGATAATGGTTCAGATGAGTCATCAACTTCTGCTTCTTCTCTATTGTCTTCTATTTCCTCCATCACTTCAGCTTTTGCCTCTGCCACCAATTCCCTGAGTGGCTTATTACTGCTGACACTGCTCACAAAAGGGTGCTCATTCTTCTTAGCTTTCAACTGATCGATGAATTTGACATATTCCCTTTCTTGCTCAGCTTTGATTCGTTTGGCCTCATCGCGCAGACGATTTGTGTGTTCCTGATCCATTTTCTCAATCAGCTGCTTCTGCTGTCTTCCCAGATTCTCCAACTCTGTGTCAAAGAACTTTTTCTTTGCATTCATCTCTTGCTCAAAACGGCGAATCATTTGTTCTAATTGCTGTTGTAGTTTGAGATTGAGTTGAGTTCGAGCCCGGTGTTCCTCAGAAATGTGCATGTCTGTAGACTGGACAGACTCAGAATTCTCTGTCAAACTATGTTGTTGTTGTTCAGTGGAATTCTGTTCTGATACTTTGTTCTCTTCTGAAGCATTTATGCACTCCTTCGTTTTTCCATCATTAGTCTGCAAGTCCATTTTAGACTTGTCTTTGGCACATGGGCTGGTCTTACCATCATCAGTTCCAGAGTCTGAGCTGATTGTCTTCACCGAGTTCTCACTCTCTGCTTTGTCACTGTCACTGCTGCATATGCCCTCATCCAATATTCTGGACAATCGTGCAGGTTTGACATTTTTTTTCTTTCCGGAATCTACCGTTATTGCTTTTAGGGAGTGCCAGTCCATATTTATTTTCCTGATCCACTCCCGTCCCAGAAGTGGTGGACCTCCCTCAGGTAGTACATATATGTCCATTCCTTGGTGTTCTTTGCCCTTGTGTACCACCTTGACTTTTATCTTTCCGATGGGGTATACTCTTTGCCCCGTGTATGTCTTTAATACTATCTCCGTATCCCATAGGGGAATATGTGTGAATAACCTTTTGTAATCTTGCTTATTCATGACCGTCAACGCTGATCCGGTGTCCAATTCCATCTTCACTTGGACTCCTGCTATCTGCAGTGTGGCCCAGATAGTTTGTCGGTCAGCTTCCTTACTCACATTGTGAATTCTCAGACTACCCAGTTCCTTGCTGTTGGAGTCTGAATCCGAATTCTGTTCATCCGAACTCTTCTCAGCCACCTTATGTACCTTTCTGCACTTTTCCTGCGGTGACTTTTTGTTGCTGGTCTTCTCTCCTGACCGGCATACTTTAGCTATGTGACCAAGCTTGCCACATTTTCTACATTCCTGGTTTTTAAACCAGCATTGGTTCTGATCGTGTGTTGTCTTTCCACAACGATAACATTTCGTTGTACCCAAAGCCATTTGATCTACGCTGAGTACCGCTGCCTTCAGCTGCATTTCCGCAGTGCCTCTCGCTGCGGCTTCGTGCGATGCTGCAATAGTGACAGCCTTATCAAGTGTAAGATCATTCTCTTCAAGCAACCGCTTTTGTGTTCCTTCTTTCGACAATCCACACACGAATTTGTCTCTCAGTGCCTCTGTCAGTCTTTCCCCAAACTGACAGTATTTCGCTAGCTTACGCAGTTCAATTAAGTACTCCGCGTTGCTTTCCTCTTTCAGTTGCGTTCTCGCATAAAATTTAAATCGTTCCGCTAACATCAGCGGTGTGGGGTTCAAATGATTCTTCAGGACAGCAACAATATTAGCGAAAGTCTGATCCGCCGGTTTAGCTGGTGATAGAAGATGCTTCAATAGCCCGTATGTCTTCGCACCCATTGAGTTTAGTAAGGTTAGTGCTTTATCTTCATTTGATATTTTATTTGCCTTACAATATATCTCTATGCGTTCTACATACGTGGCCCAATCTTCAACATCGGGATCGAAATCGTTGATGTTACCACGCTTAGGCATCCTCGCAATCTTCTTGAGAAACAAAAAGAAATTTTTCCTTTATTTTTTTTTCAAAATGGCGGTTTCCCGCGCTTGTCTTCTTCCCCCCGCCTACGAAAATGGCGGCTTCCCGCGTTTGCCTTTCTCCCCCGCTGGCTGTAATGGCGATTGCCGTATTGCTGCGTTCGCCCTCCCCAGCGGTTCTCGAATCGTGCCTCCCAGCCCCTCTTGCAGTCCGGTCCTTTCCCCCCCGGCTGCGGCTGAGTTCTCCGCGGTTTTTTAAAATGTTCTCCCGCGCCTTACGCTGTCCTGGTCGCTGCGCCTCGCGGCCTCGGTAGCTGCCCGGCCTTTTTCACCGGTCGCGGTCGAGCTCTCTCTCGACGCTGTTGCATCTCCCAGCCCGCTTGCAGCCCGGTCTTTCGCACCGGCTGCGTTTGCATTCACCGCGGCTCCTGTGCCTTACGCTGTCCCGGTCGCTGCGCCTCGCGGCCTCGGTAGCTGCCCGGCCTTTTTCACCGGTCGCGGTCGAGCTCTCTCTCGACGCTGTTGCGTCTCCCAGCCCGCTTGCAGCCCGGTCTCTCACACCGGCTGTGTTTGCATTCACCGCGGCTTCCGTGCCTTACGCTGCCCCAGTCTCAGCGCCTCTGGCCCCGACTTCTGTCCGGCTCTTTTCCCTGGCCGTGGTCGAGTTCTCCGCCCTTATATCCTCCGTTTTTCCCTCCCCTACTTCACAGCCAACGTGGCCGACTTGCTGTTCGTCGCTGATCGGCTTACCCACCACCGTGATAGAAGGGATGATCACTGCCTGTTGCTGATGGAAGGCTTCGTGTCAGAATTCTTCCTTTGCTCTGCAGACCCGAGTCTTTTCTCAGCAGAATGATGAGGGCGGATGCCTCTTCTCGACGCCCGTTAAACTGCCTTGGATGTATCTCTGCCGCAGGGTAAGATCGTACTCGTCGCCACTGTTAAGTCTGTGTGTTATAATGAGAATTATTACACAGACCACAAGAGTAAATTTTAACAGGTCTTTACTAGTCGAAGGTCAGGGCGGAACTGCCCAATAAATCATTACACAGCACTTATATACCGGTGTGGTCACCACCGGTATTACAGTATACAGCAGCCAAGATAAAGTAGTGCAACCCTTAAAATAGTTCTCTTAAAGGTGGAACGGTTACATACACTACAGGATGTACTCCTGGAGACTTCATCACATGACCTTCTGCCTTTAACCCAGTCAAACAGCCTTTTTTGCCCATCTGCAGTATTTTTATATTAATATAATTTAAGTGCTCAAAGAAAATGAAGAAAACACACAATTTGTGTTTAACACCCCGTGCCAATGTTCCCGCTAATTTTTTTTGCGTGTGCAGCTCATTCAAATTATCACGAATGAGCGGTTTTCTCCATTTAAAAGCCGCCGGGCGGCCGCGCGGCTCAGTGGGAACGTTGACGCCCACCTATGATGTTTTCTCCAGGGGTTGTTTGCTCCCAGCAGTGTCCTGGAGTTTAATCTTTAGTTCCTAGAGACTCCAGGGCAATCCTGGAGGGTTTGGCAACCCTCGCATTAATGTGTGAACAGGGGATGGCTGTAAACTTCACTGTACAGACCAAGCCTGATGCCGACTGACTCTTGACGCTAAATGGTCCCAAAGAGTTTATGCTCCATTCATGGTCCTGATTCGATTAGGTATTCCTTAGCAAGGAGAAAATTGACACAATGGACCTCCAGAGTTCAAAATATCTTCTTTTAAATGTATTCATCAAGGTGTAGATGCAGCCCAAACTGAATGGAACTGAACTGAAATCATGGTTACAGGTGCCCATAGGGGATGCACATTATTATCCCCTCCAATTTCTACAAACGTTAACTTCTAGAAACTAAAAAACCCCATACATTTCCGATAGATCTATGACCACACTATTGCACTGGATCAGATTTCCTGCATCCCCATTCCCTGAGCTGCACTTTCTGAGCCCTGCAGGCACCCATCCTGCTTTTAATGTCAATTTGCTGGGAAGTTACATCCTTTGATACTGTACTATGGGTACATAATGATCCAGTAACCTCCCACACAGAGGGCATATGTTAATAGGCTTGATAATGCATAATGAGGTCCATATGATCACTGTAGCTGTAAATGATAAACTGAGCCTTTATGTCTTAGGTCAATTAAGTGGTTGTTGATTAGCCGCAGTGCTTTGAGACGGCCTAAGGTTACATTAACTAGTTTAACTCTTTTCTGACTGTAAAGCAACAGCAGCTTGGGTTCACGTTCATGAATAAGAATTCTACATGAAACTTGTTTTGAATGTTAGCCTATGTTTTTTTTCACCGTTTAAAAAAATTTACAATGAAAATCAAAGCAATTTTGGATATTGTTTGATTGAACCTCTTCTGTATACATTAGCAATCATTTTGCTATTCCAGTTTTATTTCCCCCCCTCAGTAGGCTATTCTTTTTCTTACAGCCCTTGTTTCAGTAGGTCTGTGCTATTGAAGGCTTTCCCATTCAAACTAATCCATAGGAAATGTGAACCGCTGTCAGTGAGAGGCCAATAGCAGCATCAAATTAGGAACAGCCCACGAATTCATCCACTTAGGAAGTTAGCAACAGATAGAATGTCACGGTTCTGTACCAGAAAGAACGAGTCTTTTCACAAGAAGCTAGAGCATGCCGTTAGCTAAAGGGGGTGTGAGTCTGGCCAAGTGTAACAGTGGATAACTTGCCTGCCCTCATGAACAGGCGGCAGACTTCTCAGAGTTGATTTCCTTTCAGTTGAAGAAAAGAGTTGAATTATTATCAAATGAACATACGAAGGACAAAAGATGACCAGCCAGTCTATTGAGCCAGTCCGAAATTGGCACAGTATAATTTCTGCACAAGACCACTGCCTCCCCCGCAATCCCACCCCCCCACCACCAACCACCCGCGCCCGCCCAACCACAGTCACACAATCTCCTGGGAGAGGCAAACGCAGAAGAGAGAGAAAAAAAACCTTAAGCCCAATTTGGGAGGAAGCTCTGGGAAATTCTTCTCGAAGCGCCCAAAGGCGATCTAGCAAGAGAAAGAAAGAGAGACTTGCATTTATATCGCGCCTTTCCTCGGGACGTCCCAAAGCGCTTTACAGCCAATGAAGTACTTTTGAAGTGTAGTCACTGTTTTAATAATAATAAGCTCCAGGAAACAGCAGTGACTAAACATCCACTTACCTTCCATATATGTAGATATGTTTGCCACTCTCCGGTACATGTCCAGCTCTCTTTTGAATGCTTGCAGCAAGTCCCCACACATGGCCCCGATTTTCTAGCAGCTGTCGGGCGGCTTTTCATGCGGCCGGGGGCTGAAAATCGCCGAAAAAGCGGGTCGCGACCCCCCCTGCCTGATTCCCCGCCCCGTCCGACTTTCGGACCGCCGTTTCTCTCCGACCCGCTTCAGTCCCGCCCGCCGCTGGCGGGACTGGCCATCGGAACTGTAATGATCAATTATCACCTTGTTTAAGCCGATTTTAGGGTGCCCTTGCGACTTTCAGGGGATCCCCACGCTAAACACGCCTGCGGGGAACCCCACTGATGAAACCTGGCGTGAAGCTTGCCGGCTTGCTAGCTGTCAGCTGCAGGCCAGGGAAAGCTGCGATTTAAAGGGACAGCATTTGTATGTTGAAGGACCTTGTTGTTGCAGGTTTGGGGCGACTTCTTCAAGGCCTGGGCACAGCTGTGGAAGGTTGGAGCCTCACACACTTCTCCAATGCGATCTCCTGGGAAGCCCCTCTCGCCACCCTCACTCAGCGCTTCCTCAGCGGAGGCATCTACGAGAAGCATGGGACGCCCTTTTTTCCATCCCTTCTTGCCATTAGAGGATCTCCAGCAGCAGAGGCGGCAGCAGCAGAACCAGGAACAGCAGGATCAGCACCAGGCTGCTGCTCACTCACCTGAAGCTGCACAGGCCAGAAGGGGCCAGCGCTTGGAAGTGGCTTGAGAGCACCTTGCTGCGCTTTAGGGGGCCATGGGGACCCGTTTCTGCACTGGCAGTCCTACTCAGAAGGACTTCCATGAAGATCTGGTTTCTCTGTTCAATAGATGGCCAACGCTCCTCAAGAGATGTCATTCTCTTATGAGCACTCACCATGTTTTCCGTACCCTGGTGAGTTATTTCCTCCATGGAGGTTGCCAACCTTTCCATGGTGATGCGTTCATGCACCAATGACTCCACAGATGCTCTGCTCAAGGTCGCTATGGATTCCTCCATTCGCTCCACACTCGCATCGACCCTGGAGACAAAACCTGCCAGAGACTCCTGCATCTGTGCATGGAGATCCATCACCTCTTCTCTTGCGGATGGACCCAGAGGCAGAGGGTCGACATGCAGTGCAGCTGAGCTGAGCTGGCAGAGTCCTGCGCCCTCCGACGAGGACTCTCCACTGCTGTCCCTGTCTCCAGAATCTGCTGAGGCTCACTTGTGAGCTGTGAAACACCAGGTGACAACACTACTCTATGTCCTGAAGGTCCCCCCGAGGTGTGAGTGTCTGCGCTGGTGCTGGATGCGCTTACTTCTGCTGACGTCGCGCCCTCAGAGGTTGGAGCTTCCTCTGAGGAGTCTGGCTGCACAGCCCCTTCCTCCTCCACAGTGGGGACGGGGGCTCTGGATGGTACTGTGGGGGAGTAAAGGAAGGAGTTAGAGATGTAATGCCAAGGTTCTTCTGGTGACTCCCAGCAAGTTGGCATCTGCTGACACCTGCATCGATGGAGCATTGGTCTCAGTGGGAGGCCTCTTCCTCCCTGACCTAGGGAAGAGGATCTCCCTGTGGGCCCTAACCCCATCCAGTAATGCCTGCAGTGAAGCCTCGTCGAATTTGAAGGCAGCTCGGGGTCTGGCACTGGCCACGGCTGCTGCAGGCTCCTCTGCCATCCTGAATGGTTCATTTGGAAGCCCTCAGAGGATGCAGTGCTTGCTATGGACCTTGAAAGCACCACGAATGATGACATCATACTGTGGGGCTTTCTGACTAGAAATGGACAATCAGCAAGGCTGCCCACATGCTGGGAATTAATTGGCCACTTGAGGGAAAATTGCGTGGAGCTGGCTGACACATTTTCTTGTGTGTCAGAAACCCCACATTTGGGGAAACCCGACCATTTCCCACACAAGCCGAAAATTGGGGCGTGTCGCTAATGTGTTTCAGAGTTTGACAATTCGCAGCGAAAAGAAATACCTCCTAGCATCTAACCTTGTTCTATACTCTGTAGCTTATATGTATGTCCCCTGGTGCTCCCTAATCTGTGTAGCTGAAGTCAATATGACCCACCATGTGAGGGCACACAACTGGACACAGTATTCTAGATGTGATGTGACCAAGGTTTCATACAGGGAAAGGACCGTGTTTCTTGTTTTACGTTATCCTGACATCCTATTGCTGCTCTGCCTGAAGTCCCTAATGAGCCTGAACGAGCCAAATGTATATATTTTTTTGTAAGTCTTTGGGTCACACTAGAACCACTCTACCAGTAGAGAGGGAACTGATCCCCTTGGGGATTGATTGTCTTGTTCCAGTAAAGGTTTCAGAAGGCCTAAAGGAACTTTCAAGTGGGGAGTGTTCTACTGAGGCCTTTCAATAGTACAAAACAACAACAGCTTGTATTTATATAGCGCCTTTAACATAGTAAAATGTCCCAAGGCGCTGCACAGGAGTATTTTAAGAAATAAGATTTGACACCGATCCACATAGGGATAAATTAGGGCAGGTGACCAAAAGCTTGGTCAAAGAGGTAGGTTTTAAGGAGCGTCTTAAAGGAGGAGAGAGAGAGGTAGCAAGGCGGAGAGGTTTAGGCAGGGAATTCCAAAGCTTAGGGCCCAGGCAACAGAAGGCGCGGCCACCAAAGGTTGAGCGGTTATAATCAGGGATCCTCAAGAGGGCAGAATTAGAGGAGTGCAGATATCTCGGGGGGTTGTGGGGCTGAAGGAGATTACAGAGATAGGGAGGGGCGAGGCCATGGAGGGATTTGAAAACAAGGATGCGAATTTTGAAATCAAGGCGTTGCTTAACCGGGAGCCAATGTAGGTCAGCGAGCACAGGGGTGATGGGCGAACGGGACTTGGTGCGAGTTAGGACACGGGCAGCCGAGTTTTGGATGACCTCAAGTTTACGTAGGGTGAAATGTGGGAGGCCAGCCAGGAGTGCGTGGGAATAGTCAAGTCTAGAGGTAACAAAGGCATGGATGAGGGTTTCAGCAGAGGATGAGCTGAGGCCGGGGCGGAGATGGAGGTGGAAGTAGGCGGTCTTTGTTATGCTGCGGATATGTGGTCGGAAGCTCATTTCAGGGTTAAATATGACAGGGTCAAGGTTGCGAACAGTGTGGTTCAGCCTCAGACAGATGTTAGGGAGATGGATGGAGCCAGTGGCTAGGGAACGGAGTTTGTGGCGGGGACTCAAAACAATGGCTTCAGGCAGAATCACTCAGTAAAGGCTAGGAATTTGCCCCCAACATGCCCCCTTGATGCAAGGAGTTGAGTGCAAGATCCACCATGGTCCTCCCTACCGGAATTTGAAGGCCCAGTCTAAACAGGGTGGAACCCTGGGAATGCTGTTTCCTGCCCATATTCCAAGCCCACCCCAGGCAGAAGTTGGACTATTGCCTTCTCCCGACCGGGGAATTTTGGGGCCTGAGTCTTAATTTGATGTGAGTACATTATTTTCGAAAGAAGATGACACAGGAAGAACTTTTGGACAACTAAGTGCTGCAACGCCTGAATTCTGCAGCTCCTGTCAGTCATTAAAAGCTAATCAGGGCCTTTTCATCTGTTCCTTAGGCGAGATTCTAGCAAAGTGACACTTCCTTAATATTTCTCAACATCCCAGTCTGGGTCAGGCTTTCGGTTAAAAAGTAGCGCTGGTTGAGGAAATTGAATTTTTTTTGGGAATGAGCGGTCCCACAGGAGGGGAGAAACTTCATTTTTTTAAAAATTGTGGGAATAAAATCAAATCCTGAAATGTATCTTGCTATGGTAGCAAGCTCAGGCCGAAAGCTGAGGATGTGTTCATCTTCATAGATAACATATTTTTTTAATGCTTTGTAGTCGGATAGCTTTAAGAGCACAGCCAAGGGATTTACTTGTCTCTTAGCCAGAAGGTCAGAGGTTTGAATCCCACGACTGTCTGTTGCTCAGATCCGCATACCTTAGCCGGGTGAGTTTATCAGATCATGGCTAGACTGCTCATTGGTGTGTGGACGAAAGGCATTTCATTTTGGATGAAGAAATATTGAGCTGGCTGGCTGGCAATCCCGACTGCTGGAATCACAACATCTTGCGAGCTAATTGTGGAGCAGCGTTGATAATGAAGTCAGTACTCTGCTCTCTCTCTCTCACCCTGGATTGGGGAGGATTCGAAGTGGTAAGAGATGTATGGCAGAGAGACGATATGGGCTAAAAAGTTCAAAAGAGAAAAGATTGCAGTCCATACTTTTGAGGAGATTGTGGAAAGCCCATCTAGAAGTGTTCGATATAATGGGCCTGATTTTGATCTCTGAAGATGTCTGAGCGAAATCAGCTCGGGGACACATTTGAAAGACCAATGTAGCAGATTGGTAAAAAGAACGAGGATGCTACTGTGGCCTAGAAATTACTGCCGGTATAATGAGTAAAATTAGGATCAATTCAGAGTTACTGGAATGTAATTTGAGGAGTCTGTTATTTCCTGCCATTTGTGCTCAGTTTCTATCTGTCCTGAAATGCTATTGCTTCGTTGGGTTCACTGCACACAGTAGCACCTATACATCTCAAGTGCGATACACTAATACTGCCCCTATTAAATGGACATTGCATGCCCAGGATTCAGCAGGGACCCGCTGCAGCTTTACATAGACTATGCAGGCAGAAAGTTCAATTCGAATTGTTTGCAGTCCTCTCCCACCACTTGGGTTTAACAGAGGAGGATGATTAGGAATGAAGAAGAGATGCCAAAGGTATCAGATGGCACATTTGGTAAGACTCTCGCCTCTGAGTCAACAAGTTGTGGGTTTAAGTCCCACTCCAGAGACTTGAGCACAAAAGCTCGGCTTTGTGCTGTGTGCATATTGGCTGCCGCTTTTCCTACATTAACACAGTGACTACACTTCAAAAGTACTCATTGGCTGTAAAGTGCTTTTGGGACATCCTGAGGTAGTGAAAGGTGCTATATAAATGCAAGTCTTTCTTTGAAGAAAGGGCAGCTCCTTGACTGACAGGAGCCCTCTGTGATTGATAGCTCAGTGGGCAGAGACTTCGGGCAGAATTTTGCGGGGGTTCAGCGGGCGCGATTGGTGGTGGGTTGGATGGGAAAAAAATTTTTTTAACAGCGGGTCGGGACCCCACTGTCAACCCACCGCCATGCGCCTTTCCCAAATGTCGGGTCTGCCAGCGCTAAGCAGACCTGGCATGCAGCGGTGGGGGAGGCAAGTGAAATCATTAGTGGCTTGTTTACAGACAGTTAACAATGCTTTTTTTCCCCAGCTTTTGATTTTGACAGGTCGGCCACTGGTTTCCCACTGTGCCTAGACCTCATCTGTGAAGCTGAGCTGAAAGGTCACTGCCCATTCTTTCAGCTGATGAGTTGACAGCTTCAAATGTCAAGTCACAGCTCCCAGCTGAATCAGATATCTTCCCTTAGCCACTAGCTTCTCTAAACTGCATTTACACATGTCTCTATCCAGTCTGACCTCATTACCTCTCCCACCACTGACAGATCACTTCTGTCATCTCTACTTCACCTGCCATCTATTCCATCAACATCGGTGCCCTTGAAACTATCTCACCTTGGTCCTCAGAATCCCACCACGATCAGCCCCAACACCAGCAGCACCAGGCACACCAGCAGCACCAACAACAACACCAACCTTCTCCGCAATCACCTGATGCTGCACAGGACACATGGCATCAGCACCCGACCACATTGCTGCCCAGGAGGCCAGGGATGGCCTCAGCATGGCCAGATTTACTTCACTTGACGCTGTGCACCCTGGCTGCCACATGATGCACCAGGTTGGCACCACCCCTCGCGGGGGGTAACGTTATGGCTCACCATTCACTGTGACTCACTAAGCCACCTCCAAAGGTGCACAGAAATCTGTCCAAGAAGGGAAAGTGTTGTAAATAAAGATTTCAATGTTTGACAGCACATTAACAGAAACTTCATATGAACATTAGCTAAAACACACAAGTGTGTGTTGTTAGTTGGTATGATTGCACTAGGACGAGGGTGAGTGTGAGGGGTGGCTAGTGAGATGAGGAAGTGATAATGTAGATAGAGAGGGATGGGTGCGGGTGCAAGTTGGTGTGAGTAAGGATGTGCAGGAGTAGGGTAGGGCAGGCAGAGTGATGAGGATGGGGATGGGGATGTGATGAGTGGCACAGCAGGATGAGGTTGAGTGTGGCTTTGCAGTAACGTTTCGTGATCTACTGAGATCATTGAAAGGTTTACGCCACTACAGCCTGGTCCTCCTGACGACATCCCTGCTTGTGTCCTCCTGTGCAATGTGCAACCAGGCTACGTTGGTCTCCTGGGGAGATCTCTTCCGTCCATTGGAAGGGAAGAGAACCTCCCTGCGTGTTGTGACTCCCTCCATAAGCATATGGAGGGAGTCATGGGAGAGCCTGGGTGCAGCTGTGCACCTTTGTGCAGTGCTTGTCAGTGTTTGCAGCACCTCGATGCTGTCGAACACTGACAACACAAATGTCAAAATCAATTTGCGCATGGTCCCTTTAAGGAAACCGGCTGATGACTCGTCATCAAATGACGTCATCAGACCCGCTTCCTTCAATTGGCCGGCAAATGCGCAGGGCGGGCTTAACAAGCCCAATCAGCGGAAAATCATTTTGGACAGTGGGCTGGAGCAGTCAGGGAGGCCGGGTCCCGCCACCGACATCACCCGCCGCGGACCCGCCGAGGTTGGTAAAATTCAGCCCTTCATCTCACAGATTTAAAGCAGCAGATCTTTTGACGCGTAGTCACTGTTGTAATGTAGGAAACGTGGCAACCAATTTGTGCTCAGCAACATGCCACAAACAGAAATGCGATAATGACCAGATAATCTGTTTTTAGTGATGTTGGTTGAGGGATAAATATTGGCCAGGACACCGGGAAGAACTCCCCTGCTCTTCTCGAAATAGTGCCTTGGGATCTTTTACATCCACCTGAGAGGGTAGACAGAGCTCAGTTTAACGTTTCATCCGACAGACAGCACCTCCGACAGTGCAGCACTCCCTCAGTTCTGTATTGGAGTGTCAATTTACATTACGTGCTCAGCTGTGGCTCAGTTGGTAGCACCCTCGCTTCCTGAGTCAGAAGGTTGTGGGTTCATAATCCCACCCCAGGGACTTACGCACATAAAGCTAGGCTGACACTCCAGTGCTGAGGGAGGGCCGTGCTGTCGGTAGGTGCCATCTTTCGGATGAGATGTTAAACCGAGGCCCCGTCTGCTCTCTCAGGTGGATGTAAAAGATCCCATGGTGCTATTTTGAAGAAGAGCAGGGGAGTTCTCCCTGGTGTTCTGGCCAATATTTATCCCTCAACCAACATAACAAAAACAGATTATCTAGTCGTTTTCACATTGCTGTTTGTGGGAGCTTGCTGTGCGCAAATTGGCTGCCGCGTTTCCCACATTACAACAGTGACTCCACTTCAAAAGTATTTCATTGGCTGTAAAGCGCTTTGAGACGTCTGGTGGTCGTGAATGGTGCTATATAAATGCAAGTCTTTCTTTCATGTCCACTAGGAGTGGGGATTGAACTCACAACCTTCTAGATTCAGAGGCGAGAATGCTACCCACTGAGCCACAGCAAACACCAAAGGTTTCACAAATAGCTGTCAATCAAAGTAAGTACGCCTGGATTGAGCACCAATCCTTTGATGTGCGATCAGTGAGCCTGGTCACGCCCCAGCGCTGCTGTGTGAATTGAATAGAATGGCACGTCAACCAACCATTTGTTGCAATGGTTCTCCTGTAGGACTTTGGAGTATCTTTAAAAATACCACGGAACGTTTGGGATTGTAAATGATGGCTCTCCTCGGGGTGATTCACGAATTAACACTTCAGACCCCCATCGTGTGAATGGAAACAAACTTACATTTTGGGAAAATCTAATCGACACATAGACTGGTCAAGGCCAATTTCTCTTACTGTGGGCAGCCTTGGAAGTTAACCCCTTACGTGCTGAAGCTAGCATTGCAAGAATACGATTGACCTTAAAACAAAATTGGGTTTGTTTTGTGAAACTCCCCTCCCGCCGCCGCCCCCTCTACATCCAATTCCATATCTGTCAATGACTCATTGTCCAGGTTTGCACAGTGGGCATTTGGACAAATTACCAGAGGGCTACCATGGCCGACGGAGCTATATTCCAGCAAAAGGTACTCAGCAACGGGGCGGTGAAAAATCAGAGGAAAGAGAGGCCATCAGGAATTTGGACTAGCACACACTAACAGTAATCTGGCTTCAGATGGACTCACACTGATCCATAAATTTCAGCTCGTCCAAAACTCTGTTGCCCGTGTCCTAATTCGCACCAAGCCCCGTTCACCCATCACCCCCCTCTCCCCCCGCCCCCTGTGCTCGCTGACCTACATTGGCTCCTGGTCCGGCAGCGCCTCGATTTTAAAATTCTCAACCTTGTTTTCAAATCCTCTCGTGGCCTCGCCCCTCCCTATCACTGTAACCTCCTCCAACCCTATAGCCCTCCGAGATCTCTGCCCTCCTCCAATTCTGGCCTCTTGCGCATCCTTGATTTTAATCGCTCCACCATTGGCGGCCGTGCCATCAGCTGCCAAGGCCCCAAGCTTTGGAATTCCCTCCGTAAACCTCTCTGCCTCTCGTCCTCTCTTTCCTCTTTTAAGACGCTTCTTAAAACCTACCTCTTTGACCAAGTTTTTGGTCACCTGCCTTAATATCTCCTTATGTGGCTCGGTGTCAAAGTTTTTGTCTGATAACGCTCCTGTGAAGCGCCTTGGGATGCTTTACTACGTTAAAGGTGCTATATAAATGCAAGTTGTTGTTGTTGTAGTTATCTGATTTCAGATGGACTCACACTGATAGTGATCTGGCTTCAGATGTTAGGACAGGTGACCAAAAACCTGGTCAAAGAGGTAACTGAGGTGATGGTGGGTGGTATTCTGGCATGTGCTTGCAGTTTTGACACTTGATTGAAATTATGGGCCGCATATGCATAAGGTTGCTAAACAAAGAAACAACTTTTATTGGATTTTTTGACACGAGAATGCCATAAAAGACAGGGGCCTAGAAATTCAGTTGCCTTAGCGCCGCTTTTGAGGCGCTAGAGGGAGTAGCGCCAGAGTTATGGCCAGTTTAAAAATTCCCTGGGGCCCTAAATCGGCGTTGCACCGGTAGCGCTGCGCCGGCACCGATGACGTCATCGGTGTGCGCAGCGTCCCGGTTGCCATGCCGACGGGCCCTAGCGCCGAAATTCAGTTGCGGCCGCCTCGCCCGTGGCAGCCGCAACTAAGACTCTGGCAACAGAGTCTTGCATGAGTTTGCGCCGGCGCATTAAAGGCCCCGCGGCGGCCGGCCGCTTTCCCGCCGGCCGCCTGCCCGCAGCTCCCTCCCCGGACTTCTAACCCCCACCCCCCGGAACAGATGCAAGCCCGGCACTTGTCCGAGGTGCCGGGCTCATTTTTAGACAGATTTGCGCGGGCCGCGGCCGGGTGCAGGCAGCTCCTCCTTAACGGAAGGAGGAGGCCTGCACTTCCCGAGCCTGCCGCACCGCATCGGGTGCCGCAGCGCCGGAATTGCGGCGCAAAACGGCAGTTAGCGCCGATTTACCGCCGCAAAGACCCTTCAGTAGCGCCGGCAGCCGTTTGGGCGCGGCCCTGCTGAATTTTTGGCGTGCGCAGGGGGACTTAGCGCCGGCACTAACTTCCGGCGCTAAAGCCCTGGCTAAGCCAAAACCCAATTTCTAGGCCAGTGCCTTTCACATCCTCAAAATTGCTAAGTATAATTTCTAATCCATAAATTCAGACAAATGGAAAGGACTGCATTTGAGATGGGCGCCACTGTTGTGAGTTGCACAGATTTTGTTTTGTGCTTTTAAAGTCTGGTGTTGACAAGAAAGGTGAACTAATGTCCGAAAGTGTATACTTCCCCTCGGTGATAGTGACAGAGGATGAAAATGGCTCTGGAGAATCTAACTCCTAGCCTGGGCCCAGGAGTCTTGCTGAAACAAAGGCTGCTCTGAATACAACTCTTTTCTTACCCAACTCTGGTTCCATTGATTACAGCCCTTGAGACAAGTATGCAATTCTGCCCTTTTTAGCAAGTGGAGTTTTCTAAAGAGGAAATGAGCTAACTCGGAGCTGACCTCTACAGCCCTCTTGGGAAGCCAACCGGTGTACAGTGCTCAAAAGGTTCAGACTGCTTGGCTTCCAAATTCTAGTCTGACTGATGGTACAGGATGAAGAAACAGCACAAAAAAAGGGACTATATAAGTCAAAATGTAGCCTTAGGAGGCATTGCATTGTACAATCACACAAAAAAGCCATAACAGAAATGTTTAAAAAAAAACCTGACAGACTTGTCAAAAACACTAACCGGGACTTCTGATTATGCAGGAAGCCCTGTTACTGAAAGTCAATTAATAAAACAGCAGAGGGAGTACAGTACGGTACTGAAGTGGTGCTTTGACCCTTGACAACTTCAGTGCACCAATAAAAACAAATAGAAATAAATTGTTTTCAGTACTGACAACATAGTTAGGTCTGAGCATTCTGGGTTCACAGTGGAGCAGACAGACAAAAGGAGGCCTGTTACTGGGAGTCAAATGGCAAAAGCCGCTCAGTATTCATGTTTTGGTCTTGACCTTTAAGGAAGAAATCCATATGCTTGGAAAGTTGGGCTTCTTTGTTCTCGTGTTTGGATCTGTTATTACTGAGGGGGAGGGGGAAAGCGTAAGACACAAAGGCAGCATGTAGGGCATTTGTATTGATGCACTGCTTTGACCCTATGACCCCACTACGCAAATAAATATGTGACCCTTTTATTATGCTTATATATAAGGACAATATGGTTACATTGCAGCTTGCTGAATAAACCTAGACCAATTTTAATTTTCCCACAGAATCATGGAATAATGGAGCAATGCTTCTAGCTGAGGCAGTCAATGTGTTGATTAATGCCTACAAGAAACATCTGGATGAATATTGAGTTATGAACACGATTGAGGGCAAGGATACAGACATATAGAAAGAAATTAAATGCTGCATAGAGCATGATGGTTCCTGTACTGCTGGGACTATGGAAATGCCATCTCAAGTAAAGCAATTGTGATATATAATTTAGGATGTACGATTAAATTCCCGACCTTTGCTTGATTTATCTTTGGAGGGGAGAGAAAGAAACTTTCCTCAAGAGATTGTACAATGTGTACTTAAGGAATGGTTTGAACAGGCATTTCCTTCATGATTTCTTATGGTCTCAGGTTGTGGACCATTTCTTGGAACTTGCTTCTGAGAATTGGATTTTTTTGACACAAGAGTGACATAAAAGACTTGCATTTATACAGTGCCTTTCACATCCTCAAAATTGCTAAGTATAATTTCTAATACATAAATTCAGACAAATGGAATGAAAATGGAAAGGACTGCATTTGAGATGGTCGCCACAGATGAGTTGCACAGATTTTTTTTTGTGCTTTTAGATTCTGGTGTTGACGAGAAAGGTGAACTAATGTCCGAAAGTGTCCGAAGCACTTCACAGCCAAATTACTTATTTTGAAGTGTAGTCGCTGTTGTTTTTGTAGGCAAAAGCAGCAGGATATTGTTTTCAAATCCCTCCATGGCCTCGCCCCCCTCCCTATCTCTGTAATCTCCTTCAGCCCCACAACCCCCCGAGATATCTGCGCTCCTCTAATTCTGCCCTCTTGAGCATCCCTGATTATAATCGCTCAACCTTTGGTGGCCGTGCCTTCTGTTGCCTAGGCCCTAAGCTCTGGAATTCCCTCCATAAACCTCTCCGCCTCTCTACCTCTCTTTCCTCCTTTAAGAAGCTCCTGAAAACCTACCTCTTTGACCAAGCTTTTGGTCACCTGCCCTAATTTATCCTTATGTGGATCAGTATCAAATTTGTTGTCTTATAATACTCCTGTGCAGTGCCTTGGGACGTTTTATGTTAAAGGTGCTAGATAAATACAAGTTGTTGTTGTTATTGATATTTGTGCACAGCAAGGTCCTGCAAGGAGAAACAAAATCAATGACCTGTTACAGGAAACTTTCGATTTACCGGCACCTAAATAACCGGAAATTTTGGTTAACCGGCAAAATTCAGGAGTAGGTTCAGGTAAGTTTTACTTCATATTGTACTTGCCTTCCTCCATCTGTTGCTGTGCAAGGGTGTGGCTGCAGCTGTTGCTAAGCTACAGAGACGCTTGGAACTTGTGGCCATTGTTCTGCACTTGTTGCTAAGCAACAGGGTTTGTTGCTTTATACGGAGCTGTCAGCTCTCCGTATCTTTTACTATAGCTTTCGGTTATCCGGAATTTTTGATGAACCGGCACCACGTCGGTCCCGTCGGTGCCGGATAAAAAAAAGTTTCCTGTAATCTGTTCCTGGTGATATTGCTTGAGCGATAGATGTTGGCAGGGATGCCAAATGTCGCCAAAAGACCTGAGTCTAGAAATTCCAGCTGGTTTGAGTGCAGAAATGGTGCAAATTGGGTGATTGCGGGGGGGGGGGGGGGCGCGGGAAGAGGGGGATGAATTTGTGGTGAAATCTGTTTCTGCCAGGTATCTGCCATCCTCTGAAATTGTGATGGGGGCAGACGCTGCTACACCTGGATCCTCGCCACCATAGCGTCACATGTGAATTTGATGGGCCTGGAGAAAAACCCTGGGCCAATAAGAGAAATCATTCCATGGAAAATTCCTCTCCGACCTCCCTCAGGCGATGGAAACCAGTCCAGCGATCGCAGTTGGATGTGAAGACTGCTGGATTGATTATCCCCACTGGATATCCCAGCAGTTCTGCCCTGCATATAGCCAACGGTAAGTACCCCTGCATAATCCTGTAAGTTGGGGCCAATAATGCTTTTTCCCATTAATTAAGTTCCGAGATTTCCACAGTGCAGCGATCATCACGTTCACTTTACATGTGAATGCTCCCTGGCTCGATCCCAACCGGAAACTTTATTTTGTTAAGTATATTCTAGACTGAGATCGATAACTTTTCGGACATTAAAGAAATCAAGGGATAGGGGGATAGAGCGGGAGTTGAGGTAGAGGATCAGCTATGATCTTATTGAATGGCGGAGCAGGCTCGAGGGGCCGTATGACATACTCCTGCTCCTTATTCTTCTGTTCTTATTGCATTATAATTAAGTTACAATGTGATTTCTTGCACCTTTTGGTATACAGCATCTCAGAGACATCAATTGCCATCAGGAAAGTAGCAAATCAGCAAAGGATCATGGAATTTGTTTTATCTTTAGCCACTATGGCTAGACCGCCATTCCCCAGCCTGGATGAAGAGGTACCGTGTATGTCTCAGCTCCCGCTCCTTTTATGAAAATGACCCCATTTCTGGGATTCAGAGGTGCCGCCTATCAAATGAGATGCTAATCCGAGGCCCTGTCTGCCCTCTCAGGTGGGCATAAAAGACCCCATGGCCACTATTTCGAAGAAGAGCAGGGGAAGTCTGCCCGGTCTCCTGGCCAATATTTATCCCTCAACCAACATCACTAAAACAGATTATCAGGTCATTTATCTCATTGCTTTTTGTGGGAGCTTGCTGTGCGCAAATTGGCTGCTGCGTTCCTAAATTACAACAGCGACTCCACTTCAAAAATACTTAATTGGCTGTAAAGCGCTTTGGGACGTCCAGTGGTCGTGGAAGGCGCTTTATAAATACAACTCTTTCTTTGTTTTCTTTATTGGAATAGGGCCCATTAGGATTAGTCCTATTCTAATGCGGGACAGCGTTAACAGCATGTGTTGTATTAAGTTATTACTGTAACATTATTGCCTCACACTGTGCAGGACGACACGGGGCAAGTAATTAGTCTTCCATCGGTTTCCAATGCCAAATGGGTGCGGGGAACAATCCCTGCACTGGAAGAGGTCGGCCCGAGGTCCGATCGAAATTGGGCCTCGGGCTTCACTTAAATAACTGGAGCGAGCAGCGGGCGCCTGCGGTGCCTCCAGAGGAAGCTCGCCCATGTCAATGAGGCCAATTTGGGACACCTGCCTCGCTGGCAGTACCCCTCAGGAGTCCTGGGAGAGGGAAGAAGGAAGAGAAGAGGCGGGGGTGGGGGGGGGGGGTGGGGTGGGTGGAGTGATCACCTGGACATTAATCAGGGGCAAAGAGGACCAATTTTGCAGATCCTGTGCCCCAGGGATGCCTGAAAGATGCCCGATCCCCTATTGGGGTGGACAATTTTTGAGGCATCCCTGGCAGCCGCCTCATGCAGGCGTCAGGCCCCTTGCAAATGCTAAGAGGGGCCTCCCACTTGTTTAAGGGCCTCACCCTGAGATTAGGCTGCCCTGAGCGGAGCGACCGTGGGACCTGGAGCAGCACTCTCTCTCCTCCTGGCTCCACGTGAAGTTCCTTTTTCAGGAAAGAAAACTTTACCATCCTGCTTGCTAGGCTGCGCCTACTTCTTGGAGTAGCTGAGCAGAGCACCTCGCACGCCCGCTCCACCCAGAGCGGCCCAATTTGAAGATGGGGGTTCCTGAACAAGCGGTAGGCGCCCCTCTTAGCATCCGCCAGGGCCCCGACATCCGTATGAGGCAGCCACCAGGGATGCCTGAAAAATTGCCGGCCTTAATATGGGGTCGGGCGTCTTTCGGGCGCCCTTGCGGCACAGGACACAGTTCCGCAAAATTGGTCATCTTTGCCCCTGTTTAAACAATTTCTCTCCCCCCCCCAGTCTTCCATATAATAGACAGGTGACAGTCAGTTTGAGCAGGTGAGCTGCAACAATAATTTTATTTTCATGGGGGAGTACACTTCAATTCCACATCCTACGGACTGATCCAATTCTATTATTCTTATCCCCTGAAGCCAGTTAATCTTCAAGCCGTGTCGCAGAATGAAGATAAATGGAGTGAACAGTAGTTTTACTGTGCCCTTTCTCTCTCTCTCTCTCTCTCTCTTGTGTAGTGACCGTTGTTCAAGTAGGGAGCTGGATCCTGTGCTATAGTATCACACTTTGCTATTCTTGTCAGCCAGACACTTTAAGTTCCACTACAGTCTAATGGACCAAGGGAAAGGGTTTAGTAAAAGGGAGGAAAAAGAACAACTGAAACTGTCGCTCTTGCAAAAAGCTCCCCAAGAAGTTTCTATCAGTCCTCCCTCAGAGGGTTTAAACATCAGCCATCTTCTGCAAACAACGTCATGTTTTCTATTAATGTAAAGCACAGATGTAAAAATAATGGCTGTGTACACAGTCAAAACTAACCTAAAACTCCAGGGAACAGTGGGGGCTTAGTGGAGGCGACCTGGCTGCAAATTGGGTGGCCTCCGCCAACAGCCTCAAAGATAACATTCAACCTGTGAGGTTTATTTTCATACTTTTTAACACTGCGATTTGTATCACATTATAACTAATGCGCGCTTTCCTGCAGTCTCCAATTTATATTCCTTCATTTTATTTCTGCAACAGCTCCATTCCTCTTGTGCAGCCCTGATAAGGATCTGAAAACAGCTTTCTTCAGAAAGTAATGCAATTCCATATTTGGTAACACTAGGTGGCAGTGTCAGGGGTCATCCAGTTGTCACCACACAGATGTCGTTCACAGCACAACTTTCCAAAAGGCAAACTTTCTCCCTTGCTGCCTTTTAAAACTACAGAAAGTGAGGCGAGGTGTTTACAAACCTCCTCTGATGGCGCAGTGTGTAAGTGCACAACATGCTGTGGCATCGATCAATATAGACTCCCTCCACCACCGGCGCACCGTGGCTGCAGTGTGTACCATCTACACAATGCACTGCAGCAACTCGCCAAGGCTTCTTCGGCAGCACCTCCCAAACCCACAACCTCCACCACCTAGAAGTACAAGGGCAGCAGGCGCATGGGAACTCCACTGCCTCCAAGTTCCCCTCCACGTCACACACCATCCTGACTTGGAAATAAATCGGTGTTCTTTCATCGTCACTGGGTCAGAATCCTAGAACTCCCCATCAAATCAAATCAAATCAAATCAACTTTTATTGTCATTGTTAGTGCACAAGTGCAGTACAACGAAATGTAGGCTTGCGGCTCCCGAGAGTGTACATTTAGATTAAGACATTTAAACATTCAACATACATTTGGCTTGTAATACATTAACATAAACATAACCATAATAAAGTGCATTGGCAGATGTGCAGGCTTTAGAGTTTATTTGTGGAGTTCAGTAGGATGACAGCCCTGGGAAAGAAGCTGTTCCTAAATCTGGTCGTACGGGTGCGAATGCATCTGTAGCGTCTCCCAGATGGCAGGAGGGCAAACAGACTGTGGCTGGGGTGGGTAGGGTCTTTGATGATGGACCGTGACCTCCGTAAACAGCGTTTCTGGTATATGTGCTCGATGGTCGGTAGCCGGGTGTGGGAGTACCTTCACCACACGGACTGCAGCGGTTCAAGAAGTCCACCATCTTCTCAAGGGCAATTAGGGATGGGCATAAATGCCGGCCTTGCCAGCGACGCCCACATCCCGTGAATGAAGTAAAAGAAGAATAGGAACCATCCTGAGTTTGATCCACGGTTTATGTTGAATCCAGATGGGTTTGTGGTTAGGGGGTGCCATAATTGGTCTCAGTGTTCCTGGGCAAGGAAGGAGGAAGTTCAGCCTGGAATGGCATTCCTGATTGCTCTGTAATGACTCCTGGAATGTGCGCCCGGAAAAGAAAGAAAGAAGGAATTCGCATTTCTATAGCGCCTTTCACGTCCTCAGGACGTCCCAAAGCGCTTTACAGCCAATGAAGTACTTTTCAAGTTCAGTCACTGTTGTAATGTAGTAAACATGGCAGTCAATTTGCACACAAACAGCAATGTGATAATGACCAGATAATGGCCCAGTAATTCCGGGCCCAATGCGTGAGTAAGGACGGGGTACTCACGCGTGTGCCCGGAGGAATTGCCGGTTTTCAGCATGCACAACGCATGCGCTGAAAACCGGCATTTCCTGTCCTCTGACCCAAGGGGTTAAGAGGCAGAACGCGTGCGACTGCACAGGCAGCGCGTGCGCAGTGAAATTCCTTTTTTTTTCAGAGTTGCCCGAGTGTAAAGGCCTCCGGTTTTTACGCGTGGAAAAACCAGACGTAAGTATTTAGTTTTTCAGGTAAGTGGGCTTTTAGTACAATGTAGAATTTTTTTTTCCACAGGTTTGTTATTTTTAAAGAATTTACAGGATAGTAAGTTTAGTTTTAGTCTGTATTTTTTTTAAATGTATTTTTTTCAAAAAATTGATTAATTGTTTAAAACATTTTTTTAAACTTATTTATAGTTAATATAACCAGTGGGATGTTTATAAAAAATTTAGTTAAAGTTAAAGTAGTGTTTTGGCAGCCCATACTTTTCATGAGTTTGACAGCTCTTATTGTCAAACTCATGAATGAGTTTCCCCTCCCCTGATTGGCTGCACAGTGCTCACCTGATCCCAGCTGGCACATCGCACTAACTACGCCACTGGATCAGGTTAGCATAGCGCGCCGACATCTGAACCGGGCCAGTGACAGGAAATGCGAGCAGGCCCGGGCTTCAGATGTCGGCGCGCAGGGTGAGTGCACATCGGGGGCTTGCACGCGCGGCAAGCACCCGATCCTAATTTCAGGGCCAATCTGTTTTAGTGATGTTGGTTGAGGGATAAATATTGACCAGGACACCGGGGAGAACTCTGCTCTTCTTTGAGAGAGTGCCCTGGGATCTTTTACATCCACCTGAGAGAGCAGACTGGGCCTCAATTTAACATCTCATCTGAAAGGCGGCACTTCTGACACTGCAGCGCTCCCTCAGTGCTGCACTGGGAGTGTCAGCCTAGATTTTGTGATCAAGTCTTTGGAGTGAGACTTGAACCCATGCCCTGACTCACTGAGGCGGTAAGGTGTGAAATCTGTATTCGCTCAATGTTGTCTGTGATAAAACAACAACAACAGCTTGCATTTATATAGTGCCTTTAACATAGTAAAACATCCCAAGGCACCTCACAGGAGTGTTATCAGATTTTGACAGCAAGCCATATAAAGAAATATTAGGAAAAGTGACCAAAAACTTGGTCAAAGAGGTAGGTTTTAAGGAGCGTCTTAATGGAGGAAAGAGAGGTGGTGAAGTTTAGGGAGGGAATTCCAGAGTTTAGGGCCCAGGCAGCTGAAGGCACGGCCGCCAATGGTGGAGCGATTAAAATTAGGGATACACAAGAGGCCAGAATTGGAGGAGCGCAGAGATCTCGGAGAGTTGTTGGGCTGGAGGAGGTTATAGAGAATAGGGAGGGGCGAGGCCATGGAGGGATTTGAAAACAAGGATGGGAATTTTAAAATTGAAGATCGGAAGTCAATGAGCCAATGTAGGTCAGCGAGCACAGGGGGTGATGGGTGAACGGGACTTGGTGCGAGTTAGGGAGATTTCTTTATTTTGTGTGATATCCAACAGACTAAAATATAATTTAAAATGAGCTTTATTCAGCCGTCTCTGAAAAGACCGTATTCTTCTGCGGCTGCCTGCTTCAGACCTAGTCAGCATTTTCCAAGAGAACGTCCCTTCGAACTGGGTTTTCTTTGTCATTCAAAGCCTTGTTCAGAAACCAATTAAGTCACGATTGCTTGGCAGCTGGAATAACTTATGGAAATGTTACCATATGTGGATTGACTAACTCCAAATGCTGATCCATTAACGGGAAAATGTGTAGAGGAAGTGGCAAGGGTCCAGGCATTAATGCCTCACCTCAGAAGGTGTGAGATCTCTTAAACTCCCGACGGGAGAAGTTCCATAAATCAAGGGCGTGGGAGGCAGAAACAGGAGGCAATCCCACGGGGGAGGGGGCGTGTCCATTATTTCAGGCGGAATCTGTAATCGCCAACCTTTTTGCCCCTGTTCACAAAAAAGCAGAGAAATTGCACGGGGTGGGGGACGACCCATTATGGTTGCACAGCCTATTTGGGGGAGCATGTTGGGTGGTGGGGGCTGGCATTCTTTGAATTCCTTAGGACTTCTGCCCGCAGCGTCCCCTGATAGATGCAATTTTCTTCCTCCCAGTGTGGGACGGGGGTGCCCCCTCTTGGAGTGGCAGGGTGCCTCCGTGGGCTGAGCCATCTCGATGGGGCAGGCACCCCGTCGCACCGCCACAGATGCAAGTGCCTGCCCTCGATATTTAAACCAACTCATTCCCCGGATGCGGAAGCTGGCACGAGCCCCACCCCCTGCAGAGCTCTTTAAAATTGATGGTGGGATTTTTTTCCCCCCCCCCCTCTTAATTCATTGGCTTACATCAGGGAAGTGGCTGTAATGTAAAAGGCATGACATGGAGTAAATCATAGCTCCACATGAGTCCTGGCACGAAACCCAAGCTCTGAGGATGACACTAGATTTTAATCGTGCATGTAGAGCATGGTACTAGTGCCAGCTGTGGCTCAGTGCGGAGCACTCTCAACTCTGCTATCTGATGGTTGTGGGTTCAAGCCCCATTCCAGAAACTAGCATGTAATTTATGCTGATCACACCCAATACAGTGCTGAGGGAGTGTTGCACTGTTGGAGGTCGTTCAGATGAGACGTTAAGCCAAGGCCCCAGGCACTATTTTGAAGAAGAGCAGGGGAGTTCTCCCGGCATCCTGGCCAATATATTTATGGCCCCTAGTTTTGGATTTTCCCAACAAGTGGGAAACATTTTCTCTACTATCAAACCCCTTTTCATAAGTTTAAAAACCTCCATCAGGTCACCCCTCAGCCTTCTCTTTTCCAGAGAAAAGAGACTCAACCTGTTCAGTCTTTCAGAGACCCAACTTGTTCAGTCTTTCCTGATAGGTATAAGCTCTCAGTTCTGGTATCATCTTTGTAAATCTTTTTTTGCACATTCTCCAGTGCCTCTATATCCTTTTTACAAGTTAAATAAGAAGGCAAATGATAGAACAAGATACTGAATCAGCACAATACTTCACATTAGTAAATATGGGGTTAATATACCTTTTCACAAAGTGCTTTTTATAGCGCGTGTATACGTGACAGGACTTTTGGATGAAACAGTCAGCTTTATCTCCTGGTGGATATTCCAGGGACAATGTTAATGAAAGAAAAGAAAGATTTGCATTTATATAGCACCTTTCACAACCTCCCAAAGCGCTTTACAGCCAATTAAGTACTTTCGATGTGCAGTCACTGTTGTAATGTAGGAAACGCGACAGTCACTTTGTGCACAGCAAGCTCCCACAAACAGCATCGTCATAATGGCCAGATTTTAGTGAAGTTTGTGCGTGCGCGTGTGTGTGTATGTGTGTGTGCGTGTGCATGCGTGTGCGTACGTGTGTGTGTATACGTGTGTGTACGTGTGTGTGTGTGTGTCAATATGCATGTGTGTGTGTGTGTGTGCGTGTTTTATATACATGGCTTCCCAGATATTTGAAATTGTATAAAGCTGCAAGCACTGTCTTCTGCATTGGGGTAACCATTGAAATAACTGAACTAACAGCTTCCAAAAATCTCACCGTACAATATTAGTATCTATTGTGTTAAAATATCGTATGAAATTCCTGAATCTGCTATTTTAGCAAAGAAATTTTTATAGAAGTTTGTGCAGGACAATTTCAATCTATTTGTTTCTTCTTCAGCTATTCTTTGATACTAATTGCTCTGCGGCCATGGAATGAACAATTGATTAAGCTCTTGCAGGACTGCCTTATTAGAATCACATGATCATAAAGCACTTTCTGGCTGTCACGATCAGTTCCATTACGTTTAGTTAATTGCTGTGAAAACAAACACTGCTATCTGCTGACTTACGATGGGACCCAAGTGCAACACAGCTTGGCAGATCATGCAAGCTGCATTGTCAAACTGGTGCCATTTCTAATTTCACCAGTTCACCCCTTGCTGAGAAGCCATCTGTTTCAGTGAAATCTAGGAGGAATTATTATGCAACCTTTATAATTGTTCTTGACTGAGTGGCCAAGTGCACAATGCGCACATGTACTGCAAAGTTGACATGCCAGCTAGCTTCCCTTTAGTGTCAGCCGTGGCTCAGTGGGTGGCACTCTCTCGCCTGAGTCACAAAAATCTAGGCTGGCACTCCCAGTGCAGTACTGAGGGGGTGCTGCACTGTCGGAGGTGCCGTCTTTCAGATGAGACGTTAAGCAAAGGCCCCGCCTGCTCTCTCAGGTGGAGCTCGTCCAATATTTATCCCACAATCAACATCACTGCAACAGATTATCTGTTCATTATCACGTTGCTGTTTGTGGGACCTTGCTGTGCGCAAATTGGCTGCTGCATTTCCTGCATTGCAACAGTGACTACTGTTGTATTTCTTGGAGTGGATTCTGTTTCAAAGTAGCTTGTGATGTTCTTTCTGTACCTGATGGCTTCCAGAGTGGGGTGTCTGAGAAGGTGATCAACAGTTGGAACAGGTTACCGGGAACATTTTTGGAGGTCCGGACACAGGATTAGTTTAGAAACAACTTAAATGCAGCGTTAGTATCCTGGAAGGTTTGATTATTTATTTATCCCTAAACCTCTCCGCCTCGCTACCACTCTCGCATCCTTTAAGATGCTTCTTAAAACCTACCTCTGTGACCAAGCTTTTGGTCACCTGTCCTAATGTCTGCTTATGTGGCTCGGTGTCAAATGTTGTCTGATAACGCTCCTGTGAACTGCCTCGGGATATTTTACTACGTTGAAGACGCTGTATAAATGCAAGTTGTTATTGGTGCAGTTTGATTGATTAAATGTATCTGGGGTAGAATTTCTGTGTGGGTTCCCCCAATCTCCCACTGTAATTTTTTCAGGAACCCTGGAAAAAAAAGTGTCAACAAAGTTACGGCGGGACAGCGGAAATTCCGGGCATCTGTCTTTCATGCCACCTTGACAGCAAAAGAATTTTTCAGTCAGTCAACCTTTTTCAACACTTCTGCTTTCCGACTACATCCAACTGATGCCTTGTGCCTCTCCCTTGATAACTGCATAAATGTATTGTCTGGTGAAGTACTGCACGATACTGGGAATTGGATCTATGCTTGAAAAGGACACATTTGCTGGGCTATGTGGGGCAGAGCAGGGGGGGAGAGTGAGACTAATTGGATCGCTCTTTCAAAGAGCCGGCACAGGCGCGATGGGCCGAATGGCCTCCTTCTGTGCTGCATGCTTTCACACCGCACAGGAGTGCCCCAATTTCTGTCCTTTCGTCCATGCTTAATTAACAGATCTCGGATGAGGTGAGGTGTCACATTGCCCTAGTGCCTCTAGGCTATAACAGGGTAAATTCAGCCAAGGTTCCTGCATCAGATGGATGGTCGGTGGTCCCGGCTGGAAAGGGCAAGCAGGTGAATCTCACAATGGCTTGTGACGCTTCATCATGGTGAAATCGCCCATCACCAGTCACTTAGACATATAACCAGCAGAAGGGCCGATTAAATTAGATATTAGAGGGATGTCAGCAGACTATATAACTGTACCTCAGCACGGGTCGCCGCCCTTCTGAGTGATGTTGCTATGGATGGTGGAAATGTTACACAAAATAATGGTTACGATTGCATCAGGAAACCTCATTGCTCAGCACTGACATAAGCCCATTTTAAGAAGCAGATGTTTGTAGTTGAC
Organism: Somniosus microcephalus; assembly: GCF_052327205.1. NCBI lineage: Eukaryota > Metazoa > Chordata > Chondrichthyes > Squaliformes > Somniosidae > Somniosus > Somniosus microcephalus. Next base: position 261,623,651 of record NC_140993.1, read on the forward strand.
ACCAACTATAAAAGAAAGATAGGCTTGCATTTGCAGCCAATTTGCACACAGAAAAGTCCCCACAAACAGCAATGAGATAATGACCAGATCATCTGTTTTTTTAGTGATGTTGGTTGAGGGATAAATATTGCCCAGGAGAACTCCCCCGCTCTTCTTCGAAATAGTACCATCGGATCTTTTACGTCCACCTGAGAGGGCAGGCGGGACCTCGGTTTAACGTCTCATCCAAAAGACGGCACCTCCGACAGTGCAGCGCTCCCTCGGTACTGCACTGGGGAGTGCCAGCCTGGATTATGTGCTCCAATCTCTGGAGTGGGACTTGAACCCACGACTCAGAGGCCAGAGTCCTGCCCACTGAGCCAACGGCTCCTTCTGTTAGGGAAGGTCTCGGAAGACGTTCACATTTGCGGACGGGAACTGATTCAAATGACTCATGAGATACATCAGAAACACATGAGATGAATCAGCGTTGCTGTGAAATGTATTCGGAAACCCAAGCGCACCTTAGCTGGGGCTGCTCAACCACAAAGCTTACTAAGCACACTTTTAAGTGGCTATAAGTATTTTTACTTTGTTGTGCAAAGGAGAGGAACAATACTCAAAAGCATCAGTAATTGTATTACCTGGCTACTACCTGGCAAAATGTTAAAGATACCTCGACCCTTCCACTTCACTGATGAGGTAATGCATTTCATTGCATCCTTGCTCTTGGGCTGACCGGTGAAATATCTCCACCCCTGCTTTCAACTTCACAGCGATGTCTGAAAAAGTTGGAAGTAAAGTTTGATGTTCTACTTTGATGACATGAGCAGGTCAAACCTGCATCAGGAAACTTGTTGCATTTAAGGGGAAGCTAGATAAACAAATGAGGGAGCAGGGAATAGAAGGATGTGTCGATTGGGTGAGATGAAGTAAGGTGGGAGGAGGCTGGTGCGGAGCATAAACACCAGAATGGACCCGTGGGGCCGAATGGGCCATTTCTGTGCTGTAAAATTCTGTGTAACTTTATTAGTCTATCTTCTGGTAGCTGGAGAAAAGAAAGATTTTGAAACAGATGTGGATTTTAAGCGCGGTGGCTCTGGCTCCACAAGGGACTGTGCGACCAATGCTCCTCTGCCATCCGCACCATTTCCTGAAGACAATGAGGTGCAGCGGTGTGAAAATTTACGAGACCCGCATCCCGCTGACATCTTGCGAGGGGCCTGCCCAACGTAATCTTCAGGGAGGCCTCAAGATAGAGTCCATCGCTCTTGACAGAAACATAGAAACATACAAGATAGGAGCAGGAGTAGGCCATTCGGCCCCTTGAGCCTGCTCCGCCATTCAATGCGATCATGGCTGATCATCCAAATTCAGTACCCTGTCCCTGCTTTCTCCCCATACCCCTGGATCCCTTTAGCCTTAAGAAATATATCCAACTCCTTCTTGAATATATTTAATGAACTGGCCTCCACCGCCTTCTGTGGTAGAGAGTTCCACAGGTTCACCACTCTCTAGGTGAAGAAATTCCTCCTAATTTCTGTCTTAAATGGCCTACCCTTTATCCTTAGACTGTGACCCTTGGTTCTGGACTCCCCAACCATCGGGAACATCCTTCCTGCATCTAGTCTGTCCAGTCCTGTCAGAATTTTATAAGTTTCAATGAGATCCCCTCTCATTCTTCTAAACTCCAGCGAGCACAAGTCCAATTGACCCAATCTCTCCTCATACTTCATTCCTGCCATCCCAGGTATCAGCCTGGTGAATCTTCGTTGAACTCCTTCCATGGCAAGAACATCCTTCCTCAGATAAGGCGACCAAAACTGCACACAATACTCAAGATGTGGTCTCACCAAGGCCCAGTACAACAGGCGTGAGCCTTATTTAAATGCCGGGTGGGGATTGTGGGGGGTGGGGTTAGATTTTAACCCCCCCGCCCCCCCCCCCCCACCCAGTGGGTGCAGAAGGCACTCACATGCCTAAGTTTGAGGCCTGGTATATTTTAACACCTGGGGATCATCTGCACACCGCCGGTCATAATAGGCGGAAAGTGACAGTTGGCTGGTGGGCAGGAGCGGAGATTCTGGCGAAGGCAGGCTTGCCGGCAAGTTGTAGGAGGGGGGCCTCTTCATCCTCCCGACAGCTACCGACATAGGCTTGACGTTGTGGCGACCCCGATTCACGTGGCACCTGCCTGAGCACAGCGGGCACCTCGTCGGCCACCTGTCCAGCGGCCATTACAATTCAAAACTGGCGGGAGTGAAGCTGCGAATGGAGCTGCTCCATTTTAAAGGCTCCCCCCTTCCCCCGCTGCCTCGTTCCCACTGAGGAGGCTGAATTAAAATCCCCCTTCTAGCCCTGCTAGGTTCACCCTGGCTGAGGGGTGGTGGGGTGGGGGGGGGGTGGAATTCACTCCCCTCAGAGTGATGTGGTTTTCATGCACCAATGACGCTCCAAAACTGTCCAAAATCATTTTTCTTTCAACTTTGTGTGGACAGGGGGAGCAGGAGTATTTATCTGGGGCCTCAGAAAAATACTCTGCTCCGAGGGGAGTGAACATAAGAACATAAGAAATAGGAGCAGGAGTAGGCCAATCGGCCCCTCGAGCCTGCTCCGCCATTCAATAAGATCATGGCTGATTTGATCCTAACCGCCAATCTACTATCACAGAACCATCTCCTGAATCTAACAGAATTAGCCACACGAAATAGGAGCAGGATCAGGCTACACGGCCCCTGGGCCCGCTCCGCTACCCACAGGGCCATGACCGATCTGAACCTAGACTCATGTCCAAATTCCTGCCCGCTCCCCGTAACCCTTAATTCCCTTTACTTCTAGGTACCCTAGGCACCCGCCCCCGCCGCCTGCCCCCCCAGGGTGGCCCCACCACCCTCAAGTCTGCACTGTCAGCTGGCTCGATGCAGGAGCAGGCCGATTTCAACGCCCCCACCGCCCCCTCCGCCCCCCCTCCCCCCACCACCCTCGGAACGCCCGTTTGACTCTCGCAGCCAGCTGGCAGCATTCAAATGCAACCCGACCAACAACAACAACAGCAACAACTCGCATTTATCTAGCGCCTTTAACGTAGTAAACCGTCCCAAGGCGCTTCACAGGAGCGTAATCAAACAAAATCTAGCACCGAGCCACATAAGGAGATACTAGGACAGGCGACCAAAAGCCTGCTCCAAGAGGTAGGTTGTAAGGAGCGCCTTAAAGGAGGAGGGAGAGGCGGAGAGGTTTCGGGAGGGAATTCCAGAACTTAGAGCCCAGGCAGCTGGAGGCACGGCCGCCAATGATGGAGCGATGAAAATCGGGGATGCGCAAGAGACCGGAATTGGAGGAGTGCAGAGATTTCGGAGGGTTGTCGGGCTGGAGGAGATTACAGAGATATGGAGGGGCGAGGCCACGAAGGGATTTGAAAACAAGGGTGAGAATTTAAAAATCGATATGTTACCAGCCCAGGAGCCAATGTAGGTCAGAGAGCACACGGGATGATGATGTTTCACTATCAGATTAACAAAGGCATTGTGACATGGTGATTCATTTTGTAATGAATATGAAGATTAAGGCATGCATAATTTTTCAGTTTCCCTTTACGCTTTTCTCCATTACACAGCAACCCTGTGTCTGGTGGTACCCGTCTCCAGCTTTGATTCCTGATGATTCGCTCTTGAGGTCTAATGCAAACCCAATCTTTTCACTGACCCATGATGACTCACTTATTGAGTCTAGCACTCTCCACTTGCCCTCGATAATCCTCTCACATTTGCCTGCACTTATAAATTCCTGCATCCTCCTCGCTAAAGCCATTATCCTTTTCTTAACCTTAATGATCAATAGACAATTTTGCCCATTTATTAAGCCTGGTTTTCTCATTCATGAACATCCCACAGCAAGCACACTTCGTAGACTCTATCTTCATTATTCTTGCCGTGATTACTTTCCTTTTAATCTTTCTTCTCTCTCTGCCCTCTTTTGATTTAACTACTCTTGAGCGCCCCTTGTTTATTTCACTTCTCTTGTCATGTCCCCTTTGTCATTTTGCTTCTCCTCAGGGGCCCCCTTTTAAATCCAAAGTCAAAATGAACCCTCTCTGTTTCCTGTTACCGAGTCAGTTCTCAATTCATCTCGATGACTTGTCAACTGTTACATGAGTATTATTAAGCTTCCTTTCTCGCACACATGAGGAACATTGCCAAATGACTTTTGAAAAGACAAATGCGCTACATTTACTGAATTGCTCTTAGCCATTGGCTCAGTTACTACCTCAAATAATTCCGCTGGTTTGCAAAGCATGACCCATTGCGTCTAAAACCATGCCGACTGCTCCCTTTGATTGATTGGCGTGAATTAATATTTCAAATGCCCATTATCCTTCGTGGGCCCAGCATCTCACTTAGCTTGGGTTCAAAGCTACTTGGGTTGTGGATGTGGTTGTCCATGTTGAATTTTGATATGGGAAGCCAACTTCCATTTTTGGAAGCTACCTGGAATGAGGATACAAATTTCTCTACTGGCCACAAGAAAAGAAATTCTGCTTTTCTCACATCAATGTTGGATGCAAACAGTGTTAGAACATAAGAACATAAGAATTAGGAGCAGGGGTAGGCCAAACGGCCCCTCGAACCTGCTCCGCCATTCAATAAGATCATGGCTGATCATCGACCTCAACGCCACTTTCCTGCCCGATCTCCATATCCCTTGCTTCCCCTAGAGTCCAAAAATCTATCGATCTCAGCCTTGAATATACTCAATGATTCAGCTTCCACAGCCCTTTGGGGTAGAGAATTCCAAAGATTCACAGCCCTCTGAGTGAAGCAATTCCTCCTCATCTCAGTCTTAAATGGCCGACCCCTTATCCTGAGACTATGCCCCCTAGTGCTAGACTCTCCAGCCAGGGGGAAACAACCTCTCAGCATCTACCCTGTCAATCCCCCTCAGAATCTTATATGTTTCAATGAAATCACCTCTCATTCTTCTAAACTCCAGAGAGTATCGGCCCAATCTACACAATCTCTCCTCATAGGACAACCCTTTCATCCCAGTGTTGGGCTTTGCTGACTGTTCCTCATGTTTCGACTAGATCGACAATACTTCCAATCAAGACTCAGACTTAAAAATGACTACTGGAGTGAGGAGCGGAGGGCTGCTGGCAACAACAGATCCATACCACCAAATGTGACTGCCTTCGGAAGAGGAACAGAGAACATTGAGGTGTAGGCAAATGCCATACTCCTCCTTGTGTACACAAGAAATATGTATATAATTAAGGGACCTGTGCCGATGTAGTAAATGGGAAAAATTGTCAATCAATTCCAGCGTCACACGTGCAAAGAGTCTATCATATTTGACTGGCTCACACAGTGACTTCATTCATGGGACTGTGATGAAAAATAATTCTGGTTTCATTTCAGTTGAAATTTAAGCCCTTAGGGGTCTGTCTTACGGCCAGTCAAAGGTTACTCATTTGCTGCCCCAACCTCCCCAATGTGTGTTCACACTATCAGTCTTTTATTTTTTTTTCTTCCTGCAATGCAGTCTTGTTGGTTTCCCTGCTTAGTGTCTTAAGCTGTTCAGTCATATGTGTGTGGTGTGTTTCCCATATGATTCAGTAACATTTGCACCACCTGCTCTTGTTCAGGGGCCGTGTCTCCCTCCACATGCTTGAACCATGATGTTTCTAAATCTGCTGACGGTGTAAATCCCCTTTCCTGAATTCTCCTGAGCCCGTCATCCCCTTTTGTAGTTCCAAGTCGGCTATCGAAGTGGTCGCTCACTATTCATCACTGAATAAAAGTTGAGTTTCTGAAGATATCTGAAGTTTCTGCTGATGAGTTGCCCCATCTTTGTCTTTGTTTCCAGCTGTTTGGTTGACTTGCTTCGGGGATATCCCTCTCTGTTAAAGGCACTATATAAATGCAAGTTGTTGTTGTTTCGGTCTGCCGTCGGGAAGGTGATGTGTTCCTTGATTCTGAGGCCATTTTGTCTGTGTATCAGCTTGCTTTTTTGGGGATTAAATTTGTGCTTCGTCGAATCATAGAAGGAGGCCATTTGGCCCTTCATGCCTGTGCCAGCTCTTTGAGCTCTCCAATTAGTCTCACTCCCCCTGCCCTTTCCCTGTAGCCCTGCAAATTTCTCCTCTTCAAGTATTTATCCAATTCCCTTTTGAAAGTTACTATTGAATCTGCTTCCACCGCCCTTTCAAATCAAATCAAATCAAATCAAATCAAATCAACTTTTATTGTCATTGTTAGTGCACAAGTGCAGTACAACGAAATGTAGGCTTGCGGCTCCCGAGCGTGTACATTTAGATTAAGACATTTAAACATTCAACATATATTTGGCTTGTAATACATTAACATAAACATAACCATAATAAAGTGCATTGGCAGATGTGCAGGCTTTAGAGTTTATTTGTGGAGTTCAGTAGGATGACAGCCCTGGGAAAGAAGCTGTTCCTAAATCTGGTCGTACGGGTGCGAATGCATCTGTAGCGTCTCCCAGATGGCAGGAGGGCGAACAGACTGTGGCTGGGGTGGGTAGGGTCTTTGATGATGGACCGTGACCTCCGTAAACAGCGTTTCTGGTATATGTGCTCTATGGTCGGTAGCCGGGTGCCGGTAATGCGTTGGGCAGTTTTGACTACCCGCTGCAGGGCTTTCCGGTCACAGTAGCTACAGCTGCCATACCATACTGTGATACAGTTCGTCAGGATGCTCTCTATTGTGCAGCGGTAAAAGTTAGAGAGGATCAGGGGTGACAGGTTACATCCCTTCAGCCTCCTTAGGAAATATAGGCGCTGCTGGGCCTTCTTCACCAGAGAGGAGGTATTGAGGGACCAGGAGAGGTCTTCCGTGATGTGGACTCCGAGACATGCATTCCAGATCATCATAACTCGCTGCATAAAAAAATCTTCTCCTTATCTTCCCTCTGTTTGTTTTGCCAATTATCTTAAATTTTTGTACTCTTACTGAAATATTTAAGTCACATTCACTGTGCTCCATTAACCTTGATTTTCTGCTGTTGACATAATTTAGACCCGAATGGCCCCTGCTGGGTTTTATATGGACTCAAGTGGAAATGTGCTGTTTGCATGCAATTTTCTGAGGTTATTTCATGGCTTCGGTGAGATTTGGATTGGTGCAGGGAGCATGCTAATAGTGGAGTAAGTGAAAAATTGTGAGTAAGTGAAATGTAATGGAAAGGGAACAATTGAAGGAGTGTGTCAGAATAGGGGGACAAAATCCTGAAAATCTTTGGAAAGACTCCGATGGCATCCCAACCCATCAGCAGCCCTTGCCAAGGCCGAAGGGACTAAGACACTAGCAAAGTGAAGGGAAAGAAAATCCAAAAATGTGGGCATGAGTCTGGAGGCACATGACGGCGCAGCCCACATTGACACCCCTGTTTGATGACGGTTGGAAGAAAAGGTGGCGCATGAGGTGCTTGCAAGGAGAATTGCCAACTGCGCCACTCCATGGACACCATCCTCATAGGTCAGCGTCGGAGCGTGTCTGCGAGGAGGTGGAGCCATATGTCTGGCAACCGTTGACAATTCTTGCCACTGATGCGCCAGCTCTATGCGGCCCAGTAGCTGCAGATGTCCCTGCATCACCCGGCACCGGTTACGTCCCTGCTTCCTTCAGGAGAGGAGCTTAACACACATTCTAATTATCTGCCAAAGTAAGGTCTGGCCAACTCAGTCTGTGAATGTGGGTGTGGAGGTCCTGGTGGATGACAACAGAGTAGCTCTTGTGCAACTTGACTTGGCATCTCTCCACAGCTCCTTTTCCTCCTCTTCTCTCAAATATTCCAGACATGGTTGAAAACGTAAAAGACATGGATGGAACAGGATTTCTGACCAGTCGGATAACCACAGATTTAGCAGGTAGTGCAATAGGGTAGTCATTGAGATCTTTACAGAAGTAACATTAGAGGTGATCTGTGTGAACCTAAAGCAAGGCTATTTACCCATACCCTCCCTATCTCTGTAACCTCCTCCAGCCCTACAACCCTCCGAGATCGCTGCGTTCCTCCAATTCTGGCCTCCAGTGCATCCTCGATTTTCATCGCCCCACCATCGGTGGCCGTGCCTTCAGCTGCCTAGGCCCTAAGCTCTGGAATTCCCTCCCTAAACCCCTCTTTCTGACCAAGCTTTTGGTCACCTGTCCTAATACCTCTTTATGTGGCTCGGTGTCAAATTTTGTTTGATACTCTTTCCTGTGAAGCGCCTGGGGACGTTAAAGTCGCTATATAAATGCAATTTGTTGCTGTTGTAGTGGACCATAAAATACAATGTTATTGCTGTATATGGGAAGTTGACAGTCTGCTTCACACATTTGAATTAAAATATTTGATGTTATTATGCAACAGTGGTGTTTAACTGGTGAATTTGACATGTTCTAGGCTGACACTCCGGTGCAGTACTGAGGGAGTGCTGCCTTTGTCAGAGGTGTTGCCCTTTGGGCGAGACGTTAAACTGAGGCCCTGCTTGCCTGTTTCAGTGTCAAGTGTCAACTGGGCTCAGTGGGTAGCGCTCTCAGAGTCAGAAGGTGGTAGGTTTAAATCGCACGTCATGCGACCTGAACACATAATCTGAGCTGACACTCCAATGCGGTCCTGAGAGATTGTCGGAGGTGCTGCCTTTTGAATAAGATGTTAAACTGGGGCCCTATTTCCTTGCTCTCTGCGGCTCAAGCGGATATCATGACACTATTCAAAGAAGAGCAATTCTCCTGGTTTCCCAGCCAGCATTCCTCTCTCAACTAACAATAAAAGCAGATTAACTAATTATTCATCCAATTGCCATTTACGGGATCTTGCTATGCGCAAAATAGCTGCTTCATTTGCCTACATAGCGGTGCATCCCGAAAGTAATTCCCATGCGAGGCAAATTTTCCCTTTATCTATCTTGTGTCTACATAATATTCTGTGCTGTTTGATCTTTAGTTGCTCTTAGGCAGGAACCTATTCTGAACCAGATTTCAAGCTATACTGGGACAGATACTGTATGTATACCTTGAATAGATGAAGAAACAGGACCACAATCCTAAAACACTCTCAGAATCGGCTGGGTCTATTGTGGGATACAGACCATTTCTAGCTCAATAAAAAATAGCTAAAGCCCTGTGTAATCCAGCTTGTTACTCATAACTCGTTTAGAGGGGAAAATAAACATTAGATTCATGAAAGAAAGACTTGCATTTATACAGCACCTTTCACGACCACCGGACGTCACAAAGCACTTTACAGCCAATTAAGTATTTTTGAAGTGGAGTCACTGTTGTAATGTGGGAAACGCACAGCGAGCTCCCACAAACAGCAATGCGATAATGGCCAGATAATCTGTTTTTGTTATGTTGGTTGAGGGATAAATATTGGCCAGGACGCCGGGGATAACTCCCCTGCTCTTCTTCGAAATAGTGCCATGGGATCTTTTACGTCCACCTGAGAGAGCAGACGGGGCCTCGGTTTAACGTCTCATCCGAAAGACGGCACCTCCGACAGTGCAGCACTCCCTCAGCACTGCACTGGGAGCGTCAACCTAGCTTTATGTGCTCAAGTCCCTGGAGTGGGACTTGAACCCACAACCTTCTGACTCAGCAGCGAGTGTGCTGTCCACTGAGCCACAGTTGACAAAATGAACAAAATTTTGACATTCATTTCTGGTGTAATCAAATTGGTTTGTAAAATTCTGCAACCACCTCCACTTCCCATATGCCTTGCTGCAATTGTTGCCAATTTGCAGTTCATCCAAGATAAGCTTGACTGCTACCACATTTCGAAGGCTGGCTTGACCCCACTTTATATTGGTTTTTTTTTTTGGAGCACTTACCTGGTACAGGACTATCAATTTCAAGAAAATGTGATTTAGAGACAGATTGGAAAGCCATCTTCGGAAATGGAGCCGTGTTTATTTTTAAGAGTGACATTTGTCAAATAGATTAATTTTCAAACGAGATTGAAGGACCGTCACGCCCAATGAAAGAGACTGGGCGGGCCTGCTGCCTTTGGAGAAAGCTAAAGTAAAAATAAAAATAAGTTATGCACATGCACAATGAAGAAAGAACCTGTATTTCTATAGCGCCTTTCACGACCTCAGGACATCCCATAACACTTTACAGCCGATTAAGTGCTTTTTTGAAGTGTCGTCACTGTTGTAATGTAGGAAATGCAGCAGCAAATTTACACACACTGTCTCACAAAGAGCAACGTGGCAATGACCAAATAATCTGTTCGAGTGATGTTGGTTAAGGGATAAATATTGGCCAGGACACCGGAGAGAACTCCCCTGCTCTTCTCATTAGTCACAGAGTCAACGGGCTGGATTTTCATTGAGGAGGCTGGTAGGAGGCGGGACTACAACTTTCGGGGTTGTAGTCCCGCCTCCATCGAGTTTAGCCAACCCACGCGATTTTGACTTGATTGACCTTGTTGAGCCCGCCCAATTAAGGGCCACCCAGCAACAGGTGATGTCACAGACTGATATTTCATCTGTCAGGACCTTTTGACAGATGAAATATCAGCGTTTCACAGCTGTTTGAAGCTGTCAAACACTGACAATCTGTACTCCAAGTTAATTCCTTCCTCTCAGGATGATTTAGAGATCTCTCTGGAACAGAAAGCTGAATGCTGCAATTTTTGACAGATTGCGGCCATTCTGCTTTCTGTGCCGGTGAGATGAGGGACTCCCGAGACCTGAAGGAAGGAAGGCTGTAAAGGTATGTAAAACTTCTTTAAACACTTTACACACACCAAACACACTTACCTCTGCACTCATGCACCCATCACTCACCTGAACACCAGACATCTCGACCCCTCCAAGCCCTTCAGCCCGACGGCCCGCCTCGCTAACTTGGCGTGGTTTGGAGCCGTCAGGAACCCCACACTTCAAGAATGAAAATAGGGATTAGGCTAAAAACAACAGGCAGTTAATTGGCACTAATCCCCTTCCTGCCTCGGGGAGGCGGGTCCCAGTGCGGGTCGGGTACCCGCCTCCTTTGAAACTGGCATGGAGGCGGGTTGGGGGCGGGATGGGTTCGTGCCTCCCGATTTCAGGATTTTAACCCCTCACATGTCTCCAATCCCGCCTCCATAGCCCAATGAAAATCCTGCCCATAGTTATACAGCATAGAAAGAGGCCCTTCGGCCCATTGTGTCCGCGCCGGCCATGAAACCCTATCTATTCTAATCCCATTTTCCAGCCTTGTATGCTATGGCGTTTCAAGTGCTCATCTAAATGCTTCTTTAATGTTGTGAGGGTTCCTGCCTCTACCACCCTTTCAGGCAGTGAGTTCCAGATTCCAACCACCCTCTGGGTGAAAAAGTTTTTCCTCAAATCCCCTCTAAACCTCCTGCCCCTTACCTTGAAACTATGCCCCTTATTTATTGACCCCTCTACTAAGGGGAAAAGTTCCTTTCTATCTACCCTATCTATGCCCCTCATAATTTTGTACACCTCAATCAGGTTCCCCCCTCAGCCTTCTCTGCTCTAAGGAAAAAAATCCCAGCCTGTCCAATCTCTCTTCATAGCTGAAGCGCTGCAGCCCAGATAACATCCTGGTGAATCTCCTCTGCACCCTCGCCAATGCAATCACATCCTTCCTATAGTGTGGTGACCAGAACTGCACACAGTATTCCAGCTGTGGCCTAACTAGCATTCTGTACAGCTCCATCATAACCTCCCTGCTCTTATATTCTGTGCCTTGTGCCGTGGGATCGTTTACTCGGGGCCTCGGTTTAACGTCTCATCCGAAAGGCGGCACCTCCGACAGTGCAGCACTCTCTCAGTACTATACTGGAGTGTCAGCCTAGATTTTTGTGCCCACGTCTCTGGAGTGGGATTCGAACCCACAACCTTCTGACTCAGAGGCAGGAGAGTGCTGCCCACTGAGCCAGGGCTGACACCTAATGCACACAGATAACATGCATTTATCATGCATGCCCATGCACAGCTTTTTTTTGCACAGGTTTTTAGTTTAAATTTAGCCCGTGATTTCAGAAACGATTCATGTGTTACGTTGTGCAAATAGTTGGTGATGGGCTTACTTCTCATTTTGTAACAGGAAATGCTGCTGCCAAACCGAAGTGTTTTAATCTCTCAAACCCATCCCTTCAATCTAAAGTGGACATAGTTATTTTCTATTTCTTCTTTTCAATATGACCAGAATGGTACCACTGTGTTCAGCTAATGCAATCTGTGGTAACATGGCATAAAATGATATTCAGCTCCATGGAGTGGCATGTATCGCAAAAGGTTAGTATGCAGGTACAGCAAGTAATTAGGAAAGCTAATAGAATGTTATCGTTTATTGCGAGGGGAATTGAATACAAAAGTAGGGAGGTTATGCTTCAGTAATACAGGGTATTGGTGAGGCCACATCTGGAGTACAGTGTACAGTATTGGTCTCCTTATTTAAGGAAGGATGTAAATGCGTTGGAAGCAGTTCAGGGAAGGTTTACTAGATTAATACCTGGAATGGGCGGGTTGTCTTATGAGGAAAGGTTGGACAGGCTAGGCTTGTATCCGCTGAAGTTTAGACGAGTAAGAGGTGACTTGATTGAAACATACAAGATCCTGAGGGGTCTTGACAGGGTGGATGTGGAGAGGGTGTTTCCTCTTGTGGGAGAATCTAGAACTAGGGGTCTCTGCTAAAAATAAGGGGTCACCCATTTAAGACGGTGATGAGGAGAAATTTTTTCTCACAGAGGGTCATGAGTTTTTGGAACCCTCTTCCTCAGAGGGCGGTGGAAGCAGAGTCTTTGAATATTTTTAAGGCAGAGGGAGATAGATTCTTGATAAGCAAAGGGGTGAAAGGTTATCGGAGGTAGGCGGGAATGTGGAGCAATCAGATCAGCCATGATCTTATTGAATGGCGGAGCAGGCTCGAGGGGCCGAGTGGCCTACTCCTGCTCCTAATTCGTATGTATGTTCGTATGATATAGTGCACATCGGTACTGTAATATGTCTTTCCCACCAATGGGAAAGATTCGGTCAAAGAGGTAGGTTGTAAGGTAAAAACAGAAAATGCTGGAAATACTCAGCAGGTCAGGCAGCATCTGTAGAGAGAGAAACAGAGTTAACGGCCCAGAACTTCGGGTCTCCATGGGTGAGTACGCATGGGGTACTCACCCGTAGGCCCAATGGAAGTGCCGGTTTCTTGCATGCACTGCGCATGTGCGGGAAACCGGCACTTCCGTTCCCCTGAGTGAAGGGGTTCAGAGTTCGAACACATGCGCGGGAGAGGCTGCGCGTGCGCATCGAACTTATGTTTTTTTTACAGGTTTTCCCGGGAGGGTAAGTCTCCAGAAGTTAGACATTTAAAAAGCAGTCGCAAGGCCTGCTTTTTACAAGGTAAGTGGTGAATTAATTAAAATTAAAACATTTTTTCCACAGGTTTATTATTTTTAAATACTTTAAAGAAAGGTAAGTTTATTTTTAGCCCCGTTAGAAAATAAAATTATTTTTTCCAAAAATTTAAATTATTGTTTAAAATAGTTATTTCATGTAATTTATAGTTTATTTAAAAAATGTGATTTAAAAAAAAATTTATTTGAAGATTTAGTGATGTTATGGGGCCCGTAGTATTTCTAAGTTTTGACAGCTCTTCCTGTCAAACTTATGAATGAAGCATTCCCTGCTCCGATTGGCTCTCCATGGCCCACGTGATCCCAGGGGACACATCGAACTAACTGCGCCCCTGGGATACGCAAGCACTGCGCGCCGGCAGTTGGAGCAGGCCCAGGATCGGAATCCCACGGGGGCCCACAGCTCAACGGCCGGCGCGCTCGGTAAGTGCAGGTCGGGGGCTTGCACCCGCGGGAAGCCCCCGACCCGAATTTCTGGGCCATTGTTTCTGGTCGATGACCCTTCGTCAGAACTGGAAAAAGTAGGAGATGTAACAGGTTTTTAAGCAAGTGTAGGAGCAGGGAAAAAAAAACCCTCCCCCCTTTCCCGGCCCCTACACTTGCTTAAAAACCTGTTCCATCTCCAACTTTTTCCAGTTCTGATGAAGGGTCATCGACCTGAAACGTTAACTCTGTTTCTCTCTCCACAGATGCTGCCTGACCTGCTGAGTATTTCCAGCATTTTCTGTTTTTATTTCAGATTTCCAGCATCTGCAGTATTTTGCTTTTGTTGTAGGTAGGTTTTAAGGATCATCTTAAAGGAGAAGAGAGAGAGGTGGAGAAGTGGAGAGGTTTAGGGAGGGAATTCCAGAGCTTAGGGCCTAGGCAACTGAAATCACGACCGCCAATGATGGAGCAGTGGAAATCGGGGATGCGCAAGAGGCCAGAATTGCTGGAGCGCAGAGATCTCGGAGGGTTGTAGGGCTGGAGGAAGTTACAGAGATAGGGAGGGGTGAGGCCATGGAGGGATTTGAACACAAGGATGAGAATTTTAAAATTGAGTCATTGCCGGACCGGGAGCCTATGTAGGTCAGCGAACTCAGCACCATCTGGAGATTGATCTGGGTGGGACCTTCTCAGTCTGTATGGCCTAGTTCCACACTAAGCAGTGCATGTACCAACTGAATCATTGTCAAATCATTAACTTTTCTTGCCAGTAAACATTGCGTTGCGAAAGATGCTTTTATATTTGGACATTGTTTAGTTTGGATCGGGGAACATAAGAACATAAGAAATAGGAGCAGGGGTAGGCCATACGGCCCCTTGAGCCTGCTCCACCATTCAATAAGATCATGGCTGGTCATCGACCTCAACTCCACTTTTCCGTCCGATCTCCATATCCCTTGATTCCCCTAGAGTCCAAAAATCTATCAATCTCAACCTTGAATATACTCAAAGACTCAGCATTCACAAAGGAAGAGAGTGGTGTCTGTATGCAGGATCCCCATGTTGACACTGGTAAAACCAGCTGCCTTGTTCAGAAGACAGAATCATAGTCACAAAATGAAAATGTGGGCCTACGATTCTGTTGTTAGGCTCCATACTAAACAAGCTCCAAATGTAAAACTGCCTGATATCTACTTAATAGAACCATGGAAATAACAGAATGGTGCCCTATAAATCAAACAGTCACACAATAGCACTTATGTATGACAGCAAAATACTGTGGATGCTGGAAATCCGAAATAACAACAGTAAATGCTGGAAAAACTCAGCAGGCCAGGCAACATCCGTGGAAAGAGAAATAGAGTCAATGTTTCAGGTCGAAACCCTTTGTCAGGACTGAGAGAAAACACAGGAAATGAAACAGATTAAAAGGCCAGTTTGGGGGCTGGGAAATGGGGATGAGAGAACAAAAGAGAAGTGAAGAGACATTAAGAGGTATTCAAAACCAGACGGGATGGTGATAGGACTAGTGGAGACAAAAGACGGCTCGAGATGTTTATTAAATGGATGCAGTGTGAAGTGTGAAACGCGCTGGCAGAATGGGAGACAGCTGCCATGTGGGAGAGAAAAAAAGGGGAAAGGCCAAAACAAAGGTGTGGATAAAAAATATATAAAAATGTAATAGGGGCCGAGGTTATGATCTGCAATTGTTGATCTCGATATTGAGTCCGGAAGGCTGTAAAGTGCCTAATTCGAAGATGAGGTGCTGTTCCTCGAGCTTACGCTGGGCTTCCGTGGAACAATGCAAGAGCCTGAGGACGGTGAGGTCCGAGTGGGAATGGAGTGGTGAATTAAAATGACAGGCGACCGGAAGCTCGGGGTCCCCCTTACGGACTGAACGCACTTATGAATCCCTTGCAGTGTTTCACACGTCCCATTTGCACCAGAAGGGCCAATTGAAAAGAAGTCTTTTCAATGATACCGAATTTTGGATCTTCCAGCTTTGCTATTCGTAAACTAATTAGAGTCCTTTTGTAATATTTATTCTCACCTCTACTACTAGCCCGTACATATGCCAGACAGGAGCAAATTACCTGCCCAATGTATATGTTAACATGAAATAACAACAGAAAAAGCTGGAAAAACTCAGCAGGCCAGGCAACATCCATGGAGAGAGAAACAGAGTCAATGTTTCGGGTCGAAACCCTTCGTCAGATTTCGACCTGAAACGTTAACTCTGTTTCTCTCTCCACGGATGTTGCCTGGCCTGCTGAGTTTTTCCAGCTTTTTCTGTTGTTATTTCAGATTTTCAGCATCTGCAGTATTTTGCTATCGTATATGTTAACATGTCTGGCGGAACAGGAGACCAGTGCCAGAGGAACCAGACTGTTACAACGCTTGATTTGAAACGGACGTGAACGAGCATTTAAGTAATGCAACTACAGTGTGTAAAACTATTACTATATTTACTGCATTTAACAATGGCATAACAACAGTGTTGACCTTCCTGTTGCTCCTTTGACGGGTTTTGTAACTACACTGATAACGCGGCGAGGGCCATTTAGTAACATTACACAAAGTGTGGTTCCACTGTGGTTAAAGGATTGTTAAATTGTCGGCACATCCTTGTTTATGTGTCTTTACAACAAAGTGTTAAGACGCCGTGTTTATCCTAGTCCGATTCTGATCGGCTTCTCAGTTCGTTGCTCAAGGTGCCTTTGGACTGGAGAGACCAGTTAAAGAGCCATTGTTGTTCGGACTGCTCTGCTGGAGCCCTGAGAGTCCACGAGCAGCTCAACCTACGTTAACCATGACGGTGATGCACAGTAAGCTCATCGTTATCTTTTCAGCACCAATGTTTTTACGGTCATTAAATTCTAGGGAGGGACTAGAGAATGAAAACACTGTAGTCAATTCAGAGAAACTAAATCGAGCACCAGGGATTTGCTAAATAACAACAGAAAATGCTGGAAAAACTCAGCAGGCCAGGCAACACCCATGGAGAGAAATTAGAGTCAACGTTTCGGGTCAAAACCATTTATCAAGACTAAAGAGGCACAGGGAATGAAATAGGTTAAGAGGCCGGGCTGGGAGAGAACAAAAGAGAAGAGACATTAATATTATGTCCGTGAATGATTGAGACACGGACAGCAGGAGTTGAACAAAACAAGTCTTTACTGATGGAAGTCAACAGTGAAACTGAAAACAACAGAGGCTCACTAGCGCCTTTATACAGGGGTGGTCACTGCCGGTACTGCAGTCTGAGACTAGTTATTCTCTTAAAGGTACATACACAACAATTCCTCCCCTTTTAGATAAACAGTACATAACATTCATTTAACAACTAAATGATAACTAATTACAATCACAATTACGGTTGCTAGATACATTGGTTAAGTTTAAGCAATTATAAGTTCAGTCTTTGAGGAGGCTTCCTGATTCTGTCTGGATAACGCCTCTTTGGCGTATCAGGTTCTTCTGGCAATGTTGAGTCGGGATCAATGTCGTTGTTTGGTTCATCTGCTTCCAATATCACCGGTTCTGCGGTAGCTGCAATTGGTACGTCGATTTCATTGCCAGGTGTATCAGATCGTGGTGTGGAGTTGACGTTTTCCAGTGACTCTAGAACCTGGTCAGCATGGCGTCTTACAATGCTCTCTCCAACGTCCACGGTATACATGAGAGGTCCTTGCCGTGTACAAATCGTTCCTGGCTGCCATTTCTCAGTGCGGTAGTCCCGGGCCAAAACTGGTTGACCTATCTTAAAACTCCTGGTCGGCCTTTCATTCATATTCTGAAACTGCCTGTTCTCCACATCTCTTCGGACGTTTGGCTTAACCAAATCCAAGCGGCATCGTAGTCTTCGATTGAAGAACATCATGGCTGGAGTTTGGTTGGTAACCGCATGTGTCGCATTCCGGTAGGCAAACAAGAAGTTGTCCACCTTGTGTTGTAGGGGTATATCTTCATTACACATTGCCTTGATAGCTTTCTTGAATGTTTGGACAAACCTCTCGGCCAATCCATTAGTGGCTGGATGATATGGGGCAGATGTGTGATGCTTAACACCATTGTTCTTTAAGAACCTCCGGAACTCTTCAGACACAAACTGTGGTCCATTGTCAGAGCAAATCTGTTCAGGCAGCCCATTCCTGGCGAATATGGTTCGTAAAACTGTGATAATTTTTTCCATGGTGGTTGAGGACATTTTTATCACCTCTGGCCACTTTGAATGTGCATCCACCGCAATTAAAAACATCGAGTCCATGAAGGAACCAGCAAAATCAATGTGCACCCTTTGCCATGGAGATGAGGGCCACTCCCATGAGTGCAGAGGAGCTTGTGGTGGCGCGTTTATGGATCTTCTGGCATCCTGCACAGCTCTTGGTCATCTCTTCGATTTCTCTATCGATTCCCGGCCACCACACAAACGCTCTGGCTAAGTTCTTCATTTTTACCCCACCCAGATGACCCTCATGAAGCTCAATGAGCACTCTATCCGTCAACTTAGGTGGAATTACTACTCTGGATCCACACATCAAGGTTCCTCTGCACACTGACAGCTGTTCTCTTCTCGGCGAGAATGCTGGCAGCAGTGGTTCGCCATGTGCTGGCCATCCCTTCACCGTTAAATCATAGACCCGTGATAGTGTCGGGTCATTCCGTGTTTCCTTTTCTATGTTTGCATTCGTCACAGGGAGACATTCGACTATGGTCGAGTGAAATAACTCCATTGGATCCACTGCAAAGTCTTCTTCTTCCACCGTCGGCAACGGTAGGCGTGACAATCCATCAGCATTCCCATGCTGTTTAGTTCCTTTGTACTCGATGTCATATTGGTGTGCCCCTAGGAAAAGGGACCACCTCTGCAGCCGTTGTGCTGTCATTATCGGTACACCCTTCTGAGGGTTGAAAATGGAGACAAGAGGTTGATGATCGGTTAGTAGAGTAAATTTTTGACCGTGCAGGTAGTGATTGAACTTCTTCACCCCCCACACTAGGCTGAGGGCCTCTCTGTCAATCTGGGCGTAGTTACGCTCGGCAGAAGTTAACGAGCGTGACGCAAAAGCTATCGGCCTCTCTAAACCATCAAGGAATTTATGTGACATTACCGCCCCAATGCCGTAGGGAGACGCATCACACGCCAGTCTGATCGGCAGTGCTGGGTTGTAGTGAGCCAATACTTCCTTTGAAGTGATTAAGTCCTTACTCTTCTGAAAGGCCCGCTTACAATCATCGCTCCATTTCCATGCTACCCCCGTTCGTAGCAGGGCGTTCAGTGGGTGCAGAATTGTCGACAAATTCGGCAAAAACTTATGGTAGTAATTCACCAATCCGAGGAATGACCTCAGTTGCGACACACTTTCAGGTGCTGGGGCCTTAACAACCGCTTCAATTTTGTCAGGGGACTTATGTAACCCCTCTTCATCAATCACGTGGCCACAATACAATATCTGTTTCTTAAAAAACTCGCACTTGGGGCGGTTGGCTCGTAGCCCATGTTCCCGTAGTCTAGTGAGCACCTGTTCTAGGTTGTTAAGGTGTTCACTGTCATCTTCACCTGTCACAAGGATGTCGTCCAAGTAACACTGAGTCCCCGGAATCCCTTGCAGGACTTGTTCCATCGCTCTTTGCCATATCGCCGGAGCCGATGCTACTCCGAATACCAATCGATGATACTGGTAAAGACCTTTGTGAGTGTTTATCGTGAGATACTTCCTAGAGGACTCTTCAACCTCCATCTGCAAATATGCTTGTGCTAGGTCAATTTTTGTAAAACGCTTCCCTCCAGACAGTGAGGCGAAGATGTCTTCTATCCTTGGAAGAGGATATTGTACTGTGTGAAGGACTGGGTTCACCGTCACCTTGAAATCCCCACAGATGCGAATCTACCTTGGCTCCCCGGACTTATTGCTTAACGTTTTCTTCATGACAGGAACGATGGGTGTCGCCCACTCGCTCCAGTCGACCTTAGACAACACGCCTGCCTTCTCCAGATTCTCCAGCTCTGCCTCGACGGCTGGGCGAATTGCATATGGTACCAGTCTTGCTTTGAAAAACTTGGGAACTGCATTCTCTTCTATTTTTAACGAGGCGGTTACGCCTTTAAGCATGCCCAGTTCTTGTTGAAATACCTCTTTGGCGTTAGCGAAGATTGTTGACAATCGTCCAGGAGTGACGTCTTCATCTTTTTTACCGTCCACCGTCATTGCATGAATGGAGTGCCAATCTAAGTTTATCTTCCTGATCCATTCACGTCCCAATAACGGTGGTCCACCATTTGGCAGTATGTAGAGATACAATTTCCGTATTTTCTTGCCGTTGTATTCGACAGGCACCCTTATTTTTCCTCTGGGGTATACTTTTTGCCCCGTATACATTGTCAAGACGATGGATGTCTCTCTCAAGGGTATGTGCGCGAATAGCCGCTCGTAGTCTCGTCGATTCATGACGGTTAGCGCTGATCCTGTATCCAATTCCATTTTAACTTGGGACCCTGCTATCGTGAGGGTGACCCAAATGGTTCAGTGATCCTCTTTTGCGATTACATTGTGAAGTTTGAGACAGCTTAGTCTCCTGTTCCCGGATTCACTATCGCTCATCTGGTCTTCGGAACTACTGTCCGTCATCTTTTGTACTTTCTTGTACGGTCCCTTAGTAGCCTTTTTGTTGTTGCTGGTCTTCTTCCCAGACCTGCAAACTCGTGCAATGTGTCCCATCTTTCTGCATTGCCTGCATATTTTGTCTTTGGACCAGCAGTCCTTCAGGTCATGGTTAGTTCTGCCGCAGCGATAACATTTTGCAAATCCCCGTGTCATTTCGTGGGTGCCGTATTCCTGTGGCTTTTGTTGAATTTCTGCAGCTCCCCTGGCTGCTGCTTCATACGATACTGCCACGCTGAAAGCCTTATCTAGCGTCAGCTCTTTCTCTGATAGTAACTTCTTCTGTGTTCCTTCACTCAGGAGTCCACAGACAAATTTGTTCCGTAGGGTATCTGCCAGTCCTTCTCCGAACTGGCAGTGCTTTGATAGCTTGCGTAGTTCCGTAAGGTACTCAGCATTGCTCTCATCTTTATGCTGAGTTCTCCTGTGGAATTTAAATCTTTCTGCTATCAACAGCGGTGCAGGGTTTAGGTGTTCCTGTAGGACAGCAACAATTTCGTTAAAACTCTTCGCCTTCGGTTTGGCTGGAGTAATCAGGTCCCGCAATAGGCCGTACGTTCTAGCGCCCATTAAGTTTAGCAATACCGATGCCTTTTTCTCATCAGCTATTTCGTTTGCCTCGAAATATACCTCGACTCTTTCCACATACGTGGTCCAGTCCTCTATTGTATTATCAAAAGCAGTGATACAGCCAGTCTTCGGCATCTTGCAAATCTAAAATGGCACCTCCCGCGCTTTGCCTTCTTCCCCGATTTAACAAAATGGCGCCTCCCGTGCTTTGCCTTCTTCCCCGCTGATTAAGATGGCGCCTCCCGCGCTTTGCCTTCTTCCCCGCTGTTGCTAGCGCTGCTTTCCGCGGTTCCCATTGCAACCTGCAGCTCCTCGCGGTTTCTTGCGCGTTTAATATTTCTTTTTTTATTATTTTCCCATCGTGGAACAACCCTGTGGGACTCTTGCCTCCCTCTTCTCGGGTCTATACGCAGCCCGGCTTCGTAGCACCGGCCGCGCCCTGTGTGCTCCACCCTCTCTCTCTCTTCTTCCCGACAACGCTGCTCGGCCCCGTTGCAAGCCACCCGCTCGAGTTCGCAACCGCCGCAGCCCAGGAAGGATCAGTGTACTACCTGCCACCAGCCCGATTAGCTGAAGCACCGTCGACAGGAACCAGGCCCCGCTTCTGACAGCTTCTCCAGCAATCTTCAACTCCGCTAACACAGAGGCGGATGCCCACGGTCGACGCCCATTTCTACTGCCTCTTACTTTCTTTTCTTTCTGGCCTCGACCTCTGCTCACTTCGCTGTAGGAATGGATCCCAGGAGGTGGTGCAGACTGTAGGTAAGTTCGTATCTGCTCGTCACCAGTATTATGTCCGTGAATGATTGAGACACGGACAGCAGGAGTTGAACAAAACAAGTCTTTACTGATGGAAGTCAATAGTGAAACTGAAAACAACAGAGACTCACTAGCGCCTTTTATGCAGTGGTGGTCACTGCCGGTACTGCAGTCTGAGACCAGTTATTCTCTTAAAGGTACATACACAACAATTAAGAGGTATTCAAAACGAGACGAGATGGTGATAGGACTAGTGGAGACAAAAGACAGCTCAGATTAGGTGTGAATTGCGCTGGCAGAATGGGAGACAGCTGCCACGTGGGAGAGAGAAAAAAAAGGAAAGTTGGTGGCGGGGGGGGGGGGGGGGGAGGAAACCAAAACAAAGGTGTGGATAAAAAAAATAAGTGAAAATGTAATAGGGGCCGAGGTTATGATCTGAAGTTGTTGAACTTGATATTGAGTCCGGAAGGCTGTAAAATGCCTAATCGAAAGATGAGGTGCTGTTCCTCGAGTTTACGTTGAGCTTCCGTGGAACAATGCAAGAGGCCAAGGACGGTGAGGTCCGAGTGGGAATGGGGCAGTGAATTAAAACTGGATTAAGAGGAAAACCGCCTTCTCCAGTTTTAACCCATCTATCTTTACAGAGGTGAAAACATTCTCCGTCTAGATCTGTATCCTCTTCTAAAATATTTAATTGTTACTAAATCAAACACTGAAACAAGCTGCTTATTCTTGGGTCTTTTTTCTTTGTTTCATTCAAACGGATTGGAGGAGTTGAATGTTTTTTACCTGCAAGTCACAGGTTACTGATAGAAAGAAAGAACTTGCATTTATATAGCCTCTTTTGTGACCTCAGGAAGTCCCAAAGCACTTTACAGCCAATGAAGTACATTTGTAGTCATTTCACTTGTAGGGAAACATGGCAGCCAACTTGCACACAGCAAGCTCCCACATAGAATAATTAAATAAATAACCAGATAATGATGTTGGTTGAGGGATAAATATTGGCCTGACATCGGTAGTGGGGAAAATGCTAGAGTCCATTATAAAAGATGTAATAGCAGAGCACTTAAAAAAAAACAGTGACAGGATCGGACAAAGTCAACATGGATTTACAAAAGGTAAATCGTGCTTGACAAATCTACTGGAATTTTTTGAGGATGTAACTGGTAAAATAGATAAGGGAGAACCAGTGGATGTGGTGTATTTGGACTTTCAGAAGGCTTTCGATAAGGTCCCGCATAAGAGATTAGCGTGTAAAGTTAGGGCACATGGGATTGGGGGCAAGGTATTGACTTGGATAGAGAACTGGTTGGCAGACAGAAAGCAAAGAGTTGGAATAAACGGGTCTTTTTCCAAGTGGCAGGCAGTGACTAGTGGGATACCACAGAGATCGGTCCTTGGACCCCAGCTATTCACAATATATATTAATGATCTAGACAAGGGAACTAGATGTAATATCTCCAAATTTGCAGACGACACAAAGCTGGGTGGGCGTGTGTGCTGTGAGGAGGATGCCGAGAAACTCCAGGATGATTTGGACAGGTTGGGTGATTGGGCAGAAGCATGGCAGATGCAATATAATGTGGATAAATGTGAGGTTATCCACTTTTGTGGCAAAAACAGGAAGGCAGATTATTATCTGAATGGCAATAGATTGGGAGAAGGGGAAGTGCAACAAGACCTGGGCGTCCTTGTGCACCAGTCATTGAAAGTAAGCATGCAGGTGTAGCAGGCGGTTAAGAAGGCAAATGGTATGTTGGCCTTCGTAGCGAGAGGGTTCGAGTACAGGAACAAGGATGTCTTGCTGCAGTTGTACAGGGCCTTGGTGAGACCACATCTTGAGTATTGTGTGCAGTTTTGGTCGCCTTATCTGAGGAAGGATGTTCTTGCCATGGAAGGAGTTCAGCGAAGATTCACCAGGCTGATACCTGAGATGGCAGGAATGACGTATGAGGCGAGATTTGGTCGATTGGGCTTGTACTCGCTGGAGTTTAGAAGAATGAGAGGGGATCTCATTGAAACTTATAAAATTCTGACAGGACTGGACAGACTAGATGCAGGAAGGATGTTCCTGATGGTCGGGGAGTCCAGAGCCAGGGGTCACAGTCTAAGAATAAGGGGTAGGCCATTTAGGACAGAAATGAGGAGGAATTTCTTCACCCAGAGAGTGGTGAACCTGTGGAATTCTCTACCACAGAAGGCAGTAGAGGCCAAGTCATTAAATATATTCAAGAAGGAGTTGGATATATTTCTTAAGGCTAAAGGGATCAAGGGGTATGAGGAGAAAGCAGGGACCGGGTACTGAATTTGGATGATCAGCCATGATCGCATTGAATGGTGGAGCAGGCTCGAGGGGCTGAATGGCCGACTCCTGCTCCTATCTTCTATGTTTCTATGTTTCTATGACATCGGGGAGAACTCCCCTGCTCCTCATCAAAATAGTGTCATGGGATCTTTTATATCCACCTGAGCAGGCAGATGGGGCCTCGGTTTAACGTCTCATCAAGTACCATAAGAATGTTATTACTGAGATATCTTCACTGCCCTCCTCCCTCAGCCTCTGCACCAAAAGACTTCTCTTCCTCGGTGATTTCAACCTCCATCTCAATTCATCATGCTCTCTCTCTCTCCACTGAGTTCACTAGCCTCCTATCCTCCCTTAATCTCTCCCTCCATGTAAACTCTGCAGCCCATACTCACGACCATCCCCTCGACCTTGCCATCTCTCGTGGCCTCGCTACTCTCATTGTGTCAATCGCAGATAAGACCATCTCTGACCACTTCCTCCTTTCGTTCTCCACCCACATCCCCCTTCCCCCCACAATCCCCCCAACCCTACTTCCTTCTCTGTCCGCCCCTGGAAAAAACTCTCTCCCAACTCTCTTACAACTGCACTTATGAAATCCCAACGATCCAGCCTTTGGCCCTCCATTCACCATGACATTTCTGCAGCTACCGATCTGCTCAACCACACCCTCACCACCACCATTGATGCCCTAGTCCCTACTAAAACAATTACTCTCTCTCACCCTGACCATTACCCTTGGTACGGCCCTCATCTCCGTTCCCTTAAGTCCAAGGGACGCAGACTTGAACGGATATGATGGACAACTGGTTTAATCATTCACCGCCAGATCTGGCTGGACCACATAAAAAATTATCGGGTCCTGCTCTCATCTGCCAAAATTGCTCACTATTCCAGATTCATTCTGGAATGCAAAGATAAACCCCGGCTCCTATTCTCTACTGCGAACCGTCTTCTTAAACCCCTGTCTCTGCCACCCTCACCTCTGACTAATGCGAGTGGCTCATGGATTTCTTTGTCTCTAAGATTGAGACCATCCGTTCAGCTGCCTCTGCCACTTCCCTTCCTTCCCCTAGCGCACCGGGCCAAACTTCCTCTAAGGTTCCCCCCTGCCCTAGCTCTGAACTCACATCTTTCTCCAGTTTCTCTCCAATCTCCCCTCATGACCTCTCCGCGCTCATCTTGTCCATGAGACCCACTTCCTGCTCCCTCGACCCTATTCCCACCAAACTGCTGACCACCCAACTTCCTTTTCTGGCTCCCATGTTAGCTGACATTGTTAACCGTTCTCTCTCCTCAGGTATTGTCCCCCTCTCCCTCAAATCTGCCGTCATCACACCTCTCTTCAAAAAACCAACCCTTGCCCCTACGCCCTTGCAAACTACCGCCCCATCTCCAACTTCCCTTTCCTCTCCAAAGTCCTTGAACATGTTGTCACCTCCCAAATCTGTGCCCATCTTTCCCGCAACTCCATGTTTGAATCCCTCCGATCATGTTTCCGCCCTTACCACAGTACTGAAACGGCTCTCATCAAAGTCACAAATGACATCCTTTGTGATTGTGACAAAGGTAAACTATCCCTCCTCGTCCTTATTGACTTGCACTCGCCTGGTTCCATTCTTATCTATCTAATCGTAGCCAGAGAATCACCTGCAACGGCTTCTCTTCCCGCTCCTGCATCGTTACCTCTGGTGTCCCCAAGGATCTATCCTTGGCCCCCTCCTATTTCTCATCTACATCTTGTCCCTTGACGGCATCATCCGAAAACACAGCGTCAGTTTCCACATGTACGCTGACGACACCCAGCTCTACCTCACTACCACTTCTCTTGACCCTTCCACAGTCTCTAAATTGTCTGACTGCTTGTCCGACATCCAGTTCTAGATGAGCAAAAATTTTCTCCAATTAAATATTGGGAAGACCGAAGCCATTGTTTTCGGTCCCCGCCACAAACTCCGTTCCCTAGCCATTGACTCCAGCCTTCTCCCTAACATCTGTCTGAGGCTGAACCACACTGTTCGCAACAGTGGTGTCATATTTAACCCTGAAATGAGCTTCCAACCGCATATCCGCGGCATAACTAAGACCGCCTATTTCCACCTCCGTAACATCGCCCGTCTCCGTCCTTGCCTCAGCTCCTCTGCTGCTGAAACCCTCATCCATGCCTTTGTTACCTTTAGACTTGACTATTCCAGTGCACTCCTAAATGGTCTTCCACATTCCACCCTACGTAAACTTGAGGTCATCCAAAACTTGGCTGCCCGTGTCCTAACTTGCACCAAGTCCCGTTCGCCCATCACCCCTGTGCTCGCTGACCTGCATTGGCTCTCCATTAAGCAACGCCTGGATTTCAAAATTCTTATCCTTGTTTTCAAATTCCTCCATGGCTTCGCCCATCCCTATCTCTGTAATCTCCTCCAGCCCCACAACCCGCCGAGATATCTGCACTCCTCTAATTCTGCCCTCTTGAGCATCCCTGATTATAATCGTTCAACCTTTGGTGGCTGTGTCTTCTGTTGCCTAGGCCCTAAGCTCTGGAATTCCCTGCCTAAACCTCGCTGCCTCGCTACCTCTCTTTCCTCCTTTAAGACGTTCCTTAAAACCTACCTCTTTGACCAAGCTTTTGGCCATCTGCCCTAATTTCTCCTTATATGGCTCGGTGTCAAATTTTTTGTCTTATAATACTCCTGTGCAGCGCCTTGGGACGTTTTACTACATTAAGGGCGCTATATAAATACAAGTTGTTGTAAATACAATACAAGTTGTTGTTATCTGAAAGACGGCACCCCCGACAGTGCAGCACTCCCTCAGCACTACACTGGGTGTGTCAGCCTGGATTTTGTGCTCAAATCTCTGGAATGGGACTTAAACCCGTGACCTTCCGGCTCAGAGTTGAGAGTGTGAACCACGGCTGACACCCATTTTACCTCCTACCAACGATAGTTTGCAAGAATCTATTCCAGTTTCACTTTAATACAACTGGGTGCTGTTTTCACTCACAATTAAATATCATAGTGTGCTTTAAGCTGAGTGCTCACTTTCCAAAAGACAATGAATGGCGAGTTTCAGTTTGTGAATTGTGACCTCTTGATATACAGACCGGAAACACACACACACACATCAAAGAGAGATGGTCTTCACTATCAGCTTTATTTCTGAACTCATGAATAACAGGAAAACAAACAAAATGTCAGGGTGATGGATTGAGGAGAATTGCAATTCACTTATAGACGACACATCTTGTAATTACCCCACAAATAGACCAGGCTGACATGTCCTAATCTCTTATCAAGATACCAAAGAACTATTGCATTGTCTTGAGTAAAAGATCCTTAGGGCTGTTTCCTTTACCCTATAGTGCGACATGTTATAGCTCAGTGAGCAGGGCATTGCTGATCTTTTCAAGTAGCTGTATTCAATGGACAGCTTTAATTAACATTTCAACTTGCCAAGGAGCTAACACAGTGCCTTTAAATTAAAGGGGAAGTCTATTTTGCCGAATCGGAACATAACAGTCCCCAATAAAAAGGGAAACTGCTGGAAATACACAGCAGCTCCATCAGCATTGGCAAACAGAATCGATGGGTGAACATATTTGATCTAGATTGGAATGTAATCCCACGTTAAAAGCGGGAGATGCCTTTATATTTATTGGTATTGTTCAAAGTTGTCTTGCCACCATGTTTTATGCTTAAAACTGCGGGTCAGAAGGAATAGATATTTCGTTTGGTTCTGTCCTGATGTGGCATTGCCAATGTTTGTTTCAGTAAAGAAAGGAAAAAGTTACATTTATGTATAGCACGTTTCACAACCTCAGGACATCCCAAAGCGTTTTACAGCCAACGAAGTACTTTTGAAGTGTAGTTGTAATGTAGGAAACACAGCAGCCAAATTGCACGCACCAAAGGCCCACAAACAGCAATGTGATAATGACCAGATAATCTGCTTTTTAGTGATGTTGGTTGAGGGATAAATATTGGCCAGGACACCGGGGAGAACTCCCCTGGTTCTTCTTCGAAATAGTGCCGTGGGATCTTTTACGCCCACCTGAGAGGGCAGACGGGGCCTCAGTTTAGCGTCTCATCCGAAAGACAGCACCTCTGAAAGTGCAGCACTCCCTCAGTACTGCACTGGGAACATCAACCCAGATTATGTGCTCAAGTCTCTGGAGTTGGACTTGACCCAGAACCTTCTGACTCAGAGATAAGAGTGCTACCCACTGAGTCACGGCTGACAGTAGAATTATGAATGAAGGATTGTAATTGTCCCTTCTCATGACGGCAATAGAATGGAACTTTACAATGTCATATTAGGGAAGATTTATAGAAAAGGTCAGCTCTCAGGGCACCTGTAACCTGCTGTTTTAAAACATAAAGCAGGGAGACAACATGACGCAATCTCCGGGAATTTCCCCGGGGGCTTATCCCAATTGTTAATAGCGGAAACCCTGTTTATGTGTCTATCCTGGATTTCTGCTGATGTTCCGTCAAAGTTAACTGTAATGATAATTTTCTTTATAACATTTGGGGCAATGTGACAAATCGATTGAATGCACTTTCCTTTAAAATAAACTTTGAAAACTAGACTATAATGTCTGAAGTTATCACACCACATAGAAGGATGACTTAATTTACCTTAAAAGGATACGCCACCTATTTAAAAGAGAAAATGCAAAACTTGAACACTCGCACATTTTTGTTGAAGCAATCTTTAGTTATTTCCCCCTCACAAAGGTGACATGTGCATTTCTAGAACTGCTACCAGCTTAAATGTAAGTAAATTAATGAACATTTGTGCTTTGGGCATGCGCAGTGCCTTTCAAAAGGACCTATTTACCCAAACAAAGAAGAAGTGATTTAAACCTACGAATTCAGCAAATATCGCATTGCAGGAATTTACATCCGCCATAAAAGCAGGTTCCCAGCACGGTTAACATGGTGTTGTTACTTTACACACCGGGCTGCTCCTAGCTTTGACAGACATCGAGCGCGACCCACATCTCATTGAGTTAATGACAGCCCTTTAAACCATTGGCTTTCAAACAAGGGCTTTTGAGGTCATCAGATTTCTGAACTTTTGTGTTTCTGTTGACTTGCTAGCAAGCCTCTGTTTTCGTTATGGCATCCGAATAAAAATACCTTCTGTCGTGTTTTCCTTCTATTAGCTGATACCGTCTGTCAATAATTTTTCTTTTAAAAATTAGGACAGGGGCTCCCCTACAAATACCGACACACTGCCAGGGAGCCCCTGTCCTATTTTTGAAAGACAGTACCAGATGCCAGAAGGAACCAATACAGAGAGCATTTTTTATTAGTATACAGTAATGAAACAGAGGTTCATTGTCATCTAAAGCTCGCTGCTTTCAATCACAATTAACCTTATGAGTTACGAAGATGTGAAACTTTTTTTTACAAACTTTCCTTCTTTTGTTGTCCAGCTCAGTGGGACTGCCCTTGCATGGTTCCACTCTTACCTATCCAGTCGTAGCCAGAGTATCTCCAGGAATTGCCTCTCTCCCTTTTCCCACACCGTTACCTCTGGAGTTCCCCCAAGGATCTATCCTTGGCCCCCTCTTTTACTTCATCTACATGCTGTGGCCCTTGATGACCATAGTGCCAGTCGTGGATCAGCGGGTGGCAATCTCGCCTCTGCACCTGAAAGTCATGGGTTCAAGCTCCACGCCAGAGACTTGATCACATAATCTAGGCTGACGCTTTCAGTGCTGCACTGTTGGAGGTGCAGTCTTTTGGATGAGACGTCAAACCAAGGCCCTCTCAGTGGACATAAAAATATCCCATGGTACAATTTTGAAGAAGAGCAGGGGGTGTACCCCCGGTGTCCTGGCTAATATTTAACTCTCATTTAACATTATTAAAAAAACACAGATGATCTGGCCATTATCACATTGCTGTTGTGGGAGCTTGCTGTGTGCAAATTGGCTGGCATGTTTCCCACATTACAACAATGACTACACTTCAAAAATACTTTGTTCATTGGCTGTAAAGCACGTTGAGATGTTCTGAGGTCATGAAAGGTGCTAGAGAAACGCAAGTTCTTTCTTTCTTATCGGATCAACGTGTATGTTGACGGAAAAACTCAGCAGGCCAGGCAGCATCCGCGGAGAGAGAAACAGAGTTAACGTTTCAGGTCGAAGACCTTTCGTCAGAACCCATCTGACGAAAGGTCTTCGACCTGAAACGTTAACTCTGTTTCTCTCTCCGTGGATGCTA
Organism: Somniosus microcephalus; assembly: GCF_052327205.1. Taxonomy (NCBI): domain Eukaryota; kingdom Metazoa; phylum Chordata; class Chondrichthyes; order Squaliformes; family Somniosidae; genus Somniosus; species Somniosus microcephalus. The sequence continues at coordinate 261,653,953 of NC_140993.1, forward strand.
CCTGGCCTGCTGAGTTTTTCCAGCGTTTTCTGTTGTTATTTCAGATTTCCAGCATCCGCAGTATTTTGCTATCGTATGTTGATGACACTCAGCTCTAGCCTCTTTACCACCTGGCTCGACCTAACCACTGCATCGATGTTGTCAAACTGCTGGCCCAGGCCTCCAGTCTTGGATGAGCCATGATTTCCTACAGCTACACAATGGGAAAACCAAAGCCATTGGTTTTGGCCCTCGCCACCACTCCATGTCCTTGCCGCCAATTCCATCCCCTGTTTCGAGCCTATTCATCCTGGGCAGTGCCAGGGATAGGCAGCTGCGACATTGAGTGGGGGCAGAAAAGCCAATGCTGCCGCTGGTCTTAAAGGGCTAAGGCAGTTAAAGGGGAAATGCGCATTCCCTCGCTGAAAGGGGAGAAGCACCAGCAGGATCAGCACGCAAAGTGCCTTAAATCCCGGCAAAACTTCGGCAGAAGTGTGGTCCAGGAAATTCCGGGCCCTCGGGTCAGCAGGTTGACAGGTGGTAATGACAGAGAACCCGTTTGCCAATGCCAGTCCTTCTAGTTTTCTTGCAGGAGAAGCCCGCCCACAACAAAAAGCAGATAAACAACAACAACTTGTATTTATATAGTGCCTTTAACGTAGTAAAACGTCCAAAAAAGAGAAAAAAAGAAAGACTTGCATAACGCCTTTCACGACCACCGGATACCTCAAAGTGCTTTTCATCCAATGAAGTGGAGTCACTGTTGTAATGTAGGAAACATGGCAGCCAATTTGCACACAGCAAGCTCCCACAAACAGCAATGAGATAATGACCAGATAATCTGTTTGTTGTTGTTATGTTGGTTGAGGGATAAATATTGGCCCCAGGACACCGGGGATAACTCCCCCGCTCTTCTTCGATATAGTGCCATGGGATCTTTTACGTCCACCTGAGAGAGCAGACGGGGCCTCGGTTTAACATCTCATCTGAAAGACGGCACCTCCGACAGTGCAGCATTCCCTCAGCACTGCACTGGAGTGTCAGCCTAGCTTTATGTGCTCAAGTCCCTGGAGTGGGACTTGAACCCACAACCTTCTGACTCAGTGGCAAGAGTGCTACCCACTGAGCCACAGCCGACACAGGCACTTCGCAGGAGCAATTATCAAACAAAATTTGACACAGAGCCACATAAGAAGATATTAGGGCTTGGTCAAAGAGGTAGGTTTTAAGCAGCGTCTTAAGGGAGTAAAAAGAGGTAGAGAGGCAGAGAGGCTTAGGGAGGGAATTCCAGAGCTTAGGGCCTCGGCAGCTGAAGGCACGGCCGCCAATGGTGGAGTGATGAAAATCGGGGATGCTCAAGAGGCCAGAATTGGAGGAGCGCAGAGACCTCAGAGGGTTCTAGGGCTGGAAGAGTTTACAGAGATAGGGAGGGGCGAGGCCCTGGACGGATTTGAAAACAAGAAAGTGCACAGGAGGAGATGTTGCCAGAATTTCACTGCTTATGAAGGTGCTGCACTAGAAATCTTGGGACAGGAACAATACGAAGGACTAAAAAAATAATAAAGAGAGGGAAGATGAATTATGAGAGTAAGCTGGCAAGAAACATTAAAACAGATAGTAAGAGCCTCTACAGGTATATAAAAAGGAAGTGGGTAGCTAAAGTAAACATTGGTCCCTTAGAGGATGAGACTGGGGAATTAATAATGGGGAACGGGGAAATGGCAGAGACTCTGAACAAATATTTTGTATCTGTCTTCACTGTAGAAGACACTAACTGACATAAGAAAACTACTAGGCACTTGGTCTAAGCGTTAAACAAAGCTTTAATCAACTGTTTTACAACATGGAAGTCTAGTTGTGTCCTTCACTAGTTCCTGTTAAGAATGTCCTGCGCAAGCTGGGCCCGTGCCCAAATATTTATAGTCTCCCTGGACAGTGCCATCCGCAGGCCGCTCAGTATTATTTCATAAGTGTTTCTTTCATGAATGACTGATTCATGTCACTAACAACATCCCAATAATGGATAATCAAGGGACCACAGGGAGTGGGGAACTAAAGACAATCACTATCACTAAGGAAATAGTACTCGGTAAAATAATGGGACTGAAAGACGACAAGTCCCCTGGACCAGATGGCCTGCATCCCAGGGTCTTAAAAGAAGTGGCTGCAGAGATAGTGGATGCATTGGTTGCAATATACCAAAATTCCCTGGACTCTGGAGAGGTCCCAGCGGATTGGAAAACCGCTAATGTAACACCCCTATTTAAGAAAGGAGGGAGACAGAAAGCAGGAAACTATAGATCAGTTAGCCTAACATCTGTCATTTGGAAAATGCTGGAGTCCTTCGTTAAGGAAGCAGTAGCAGGGCATTTAGAAAAACATACTGCAGTCAAACAGAGTCAGCATGGTTTTAGGAAAAGGAGATCATGTTTAACAAATTTGCTGGAGTCCTTTGAGGATGTAACAAGCAGGGTGGACAAGGGTGAGCCAGTGGATGTGGTGTATTTGGATTTCCAGAAGGCATTCGATAAGGTGCCACATAAAAGGTTACTGCATAAGATAAGAGCTCACGGAGTTGGGGGTAATATATTAGCATGGATAGAGAATTGGCTAACTAACAGAAAGCAGAGAGTCGGGATAAATGGGTCATTTTCTGGTTGGCAAACAGTAACTAGTGGGGTGTCACAACGATCGGTGCTGGGGCCCCAACTATTTACAATCTACGTTAATGACTTGGATGAAGGGATCGAGTGTAATATAGCCAAGTTTGCGGATGATACAAAGATTTGTGGGAAAGCAAGTTGTGCAGAGGACTCAAAGAATCTGCAAAGGGATATAGACAGGCTAGGTGAGTGGGCAAACATTTGGCAGATGGAGTATAATGTGGGAAAGTACGAGGTTATCCACTTTGGCAGGAAAAATAAAAAAGCAAACTACAGGTAGACTATCCTTCATCCGAAAACCTCGGGACCAGCCGTGTTTCGGTTTTCGGAAAATTTCGGATTTCAGAAGGTATTTTATAAGACTGGGAAATTTGTCGGGGGTGGGGGTTGGCGGGGGGTCGGGGTCGGGGTCGGCCGGGGGGTCGGGGGTGGGGGTCGGCGGGGGTCGGGGTCGGCGGGGGGGTCGGCGGGGGGTCGGCGGGGGTTGGCGTCGGCGGGGGGGTCGGCGGGGGGCCGGGGGTGGGGGTCGGCGGGGGTCGGCGTCGGCGGGGGGTCGTCGGCGGGGGTCGGCGTCGGTGGGGGGGTCGGCGGGGGGGCGGCGGGGGGGCGGGGGTCGGCGTCGTGCGCACGACTTACGCTGAACGAAAAAACTTTCGGTTTTTAGAGGTTTTCGGTTTTCGGAAGTTCGGATAAAGGATAGTCTACCTGTATTATTTAAATGGAGAGAGATTACAAAATGCTACAGTTCAGAGGGACCTGGGGGTCCTTGTGAATGATACACAAAAAGTTAGCATGCAGGTACAGCAAGTAATCAAAAAGGCAAATGGAATGTTGGCCTTTATTTCAAGGGGGTTGGAGTATAAAAGCAGGGAAGTCCTGCTACAACTGTACAAGGTATTGGTGAGACCACACCTGGAGTACTGCGTACAGTTTTGGTCTCCTTATTTAAGGAAGGATATACTTGCATTGGAGGCAGTTCAGAGGCGATTCACTAGGTTAATTCCAGAGATGAGGGGTTTGACTTATGAGGAAAGGTTGAGCATGCTGGGCCTATACTCATTGGAATTTAGAAGAATGAGAGGTGATCTTATCGAAACATATAAGATACTGAGGGGCTCGACAGGGTAGATGCAGAGAGGATGTTTCCCCTCGTGGGGAAATCTAGAACTCGGGGGCACAGTCTCAGAATAAAGGGTCGCCCTTTCAGAACTGAGGCGAGGAGGAATTTCTTCTCTCAGAGGGTTGTAAATTTGTGGAACTCTCTGCCCCAGAGAGCCGTGGAGGCTGGGTCATTAAATACATTTAAGGTGGAGATAAGACAGTTTTTTGCAAGATAAGGGAGTGAAGGGTTATGGAGAGCGGGCTGGGAAGTGGCTTTGAGCCCAAGATCAGCCATGATCTTATTGCATGGCGGAGCAGGCTCGAGGGGCCAAGTGGCCTATTCCTGCTCCTATTTCTTATGTTCTTATGAAGCAGGGAAGGCAAAACCTGGAGGCCTGTTCCCAGATGCGGAAGTGTGTACAACTTTTCCGTTTTAACAGTCACAACAGTTCTTATTATTAGCTCAGTGAAGAAAAATAAATGACGGCTACCCAGCATGTAGCTGTTATGATGTGGTTCAGAGGCCCTGCTAGCAAAGCGTGAAATCAAAGCAAAAAAGTTAATTGAGTGCAGGTAACTCCAACTAATTTCACATAATGAGAAGCAAAAGAATTGGCCTTGAACTTGGCAAACATGACATCCAGCTTCATGGCTGTGTTTTAGATCTTGAGGTACTCCCTCATTTGGTTCGAATCCTTATTACCCGAAAGCATTGGCTCAGTTTTTTTATTGCATAAATAATAACCAGGTTCACCACCATAGGGACTGACAGATGGGACAAGAGCCTCTTCTGTCTGCTGACTGCAAGAGTTTTAAGTGAAACGAGTCCGGACAGCCTCTCTCCTGTTCCTAGTGGCCATCAATATCAGATAGTCGCTAATAAATCCAATAGGGAATTCAGGAGAAACTTCTTTACCCAGAGAGGGGTTTGACTGTGGAACTTGCTACCACCCAAAAGAAAGAAAGTACTTAAATTTATATAGCGTCTTTCATGACCTCAGGATGTCTCAAAGCGCTTTACAGCCAATGAAGTCGTTTTTGAAGTGAAGTGAAGGGCTAATAGCAGGCTCGAAGGGCCGATTGGCCTACTCCTGCTCCTATTTCTTATGTTCTTATGTCTCCATGTGCACCATCTGGAAGGCGACTATCATTATGTAGTACACAGACTGGCCGTGACTGTTGGGCCATGCTTTCCTGGCTGTCTGTCTCATAAAATCGGTAAGTTTAGCTTGATTTTGACATCGGCGGAGCAACACTTATACATCGGGAGCTAACAACATGAGATCAACATAAAAACAGCTGAAACTATTCCGGAGGTTCTCCTATAGAGAACATTTGCTGCTGAAACCCCTCATCTGTATTTTTCCCTCTAGTCTCGACTATTCCAATGCTCTCATGGTCGGCCTCCCACCTTCCACCCTCCGCAAACTTCGGCTCATCCAACACTCTGCTGCCCGTGTCCTAACTCGCACTGAGTCCCGTTCACCCATCACCCCTGTGCTCGCTGACCTACATAGCTCACTGGCTTCAAGACAGAAAGCAGAAAGTGGGAGTAAAGGGTAGCTATTCACAGTGGCAGAAGGTGGGTAGTGGTGTTCCACAAGGATCAGTGCTGGGACTACTGCTGTTCATAATTTACATTAACGATTTAGACTTTGGAATCAAAAACACAATGTCTAAATTTGTGGATGACACCAAATTGGAGGGGGGGAATAGTCAACACTGAGGAGGACTGCAACAAGTTACAGGAGGACATTAATAAACTTGCAGAATGGGCATATAATTGGCAAATGAAGTTCAGCACAGATAAATGTGAGGTATTACATTTTGGTCGAAAGAATAGGGAGGTCACTTATCACTTGGAGGGTGCGAGTCTAGGTGGGGTAGAGGAACAAAGGGATCTCGGAGTACAAATACACAAATCATTAAAAGTTGCAACAGAGGTTAGCAAGGCCATAAAAAAAAGCAAACCAAGCACTAGGGTTTATTTCTAGAGGGATAGAATTGAAAAGTAGGGAAGTTATGCTAAACTTGTATCGAACCTTGGTTAGACCACACTTGGAGTACTGCGTACAGTCCTGGTCGCCATATTAGAAAAAGCATATAGAGGCACTGGAGAGGGTGCAAAGAAGATTTACAAGGATGATACCAGAAATGTGAGGGTATACCTATCAGGAAAGGATGAACAGGCTGGGTCTCTATTCTCTTGAAAAAAGGACGATGTTGTGTATGTACCTTTAAGAGAATAACTGGTCTCAGACTGCAGTACCGGCAGTGACCACCCCTGTATAAAAGGCGCTAGAGAGCCTCTGTTGGTTAGTTTCGTTTATGCCTTTCACCAGTAAAGACTTGTTTGTTTCTCTCCTGCTAGTCCGTGTCTCAATCATTCACGGACTTAACACTGGCGACGAGTTAGAAACGAACTTACCTGCAACTCAGCCGCAGCTCCGACGACGTGTTGAAGGTCGGAGCCAGAAGAAAGAAGAAAAAAAAAATAGGCCATTGAAACTCGAGAAACGGGCGTCGACCGTCAATCATCGATTTCAAAACTTGCAGGAGAGACTGTCCAGAGCCAGGCTGGGTTCCTCGGTCCGTGGTTTCCCAACTAATCGGGCTGGTGGCAGGTAGTGCTCTGATCCTTCCTGGGCTGCAACGGGGCCGGGCAGCGAGTCAGCAAGCAAGGAGAGAGAGAGAGGGTGGAGCATACAGGGCGCGGCCGGTGTTTCGAAGCTGGGCAGCGTTCGGACCTCAGAAGAGGGAGGGAAGTGTTCCAGAGGGTCCGCTCCACGACGGGAAAATAATAAAAGAAAAAGAATACGCGCAAGAAACCGTGGAAAGCAGCGCTAACAACAGCGGGGAAGAAGGAAAAGCGCGGGAGGCGCCATTTTGTTAAATCGGAGAAGAAGGCAAAGCGCGGGAGGCGCCATTTTAGATTTGCAAGATGCCGAAGACTGGCTGTATCACTGCTTTTGATAATACATTAGAGGACTGGACCACGTATGTGGAAAGAGTCGAGGTATATTTCGAGGCAAATGAAATAGCGGAGGGGAAAAAGGCATCAATATTGCTAAACGTAATGGGCGCTAGAACGTACGGCCTATTGCGGGATCTGATTACTCCAGCCAAACCGAAGGCGAAGAGTTTTAACAAAATTGTTGCTGTTCTACAGGAGCACTTAAACCCTGCACCGCTGTTGATAGCAGAAAGATTTAAATTCCACAGGAGAACTCAGCACAAAGATGAGAGCAATGCTGAGTATCTTACGGAACTACGCAAGCTATCAAAGCACTGCCAGTTCGGAGCAGGACTGGCAGATACCCTACGGGACAAATTTGTCTGTGGACTCCTGAGTGAAAGAACACAGAAGAAGTTACTCGCAGAAAAAGAGCTGACGCTAGATAAGGCTTTCAGCGTGGCAGTATCGTATGAAGCAGCAGCCAGGGGAGCTGCAGAAATTCAACAAAAACCACAGGAATATGGCACCCACGAAATGACACGGGGATTTGCAAAATGTTATCGCTGCGGCAGAACTAACCATGACCAGAAGGACTGCTGGTCCAAAGACAAAATATGCAGACAATGCGGGAAGATTGGACACATTGCACAAGTTTGTAGGTCTGGGAAGAAGACCAGCGACAACAAAAAGGCTACTAAGGAACCGTACAAGAAAGTACAAAAGATGATGGACAGTAGTTCCGAAGACCAGATGAGCGATAGTGAATCCGAGAACATGAGATTAAGCTGTCTCAAACTTCACAATGTAATCGCAAAAGAGGATCACCGAACCATTTGGGTCACCCTCACGATAGCAGGGTCCCAAGTTAAAATGGAATTGGATACAGGATCAGCGCTAACCGTCATGAATCGACGAAACTATGAGCGGCTATTTTCACACATACCCTTGAGAGAGACATCCATCGTCTTGACGACGTATACGGGGCAAAAAGTATACCCCAGAGGAAAAATAAGGGTGCCTGTCGAATACAATGGCAAGAAAATAAGGAAATTGTATCTCTACATACTGCCAAATGGTGGACCACCGTTATTGGGACGGGAATGGATCAGGAAGATAAACTTAGATTGGCATTCCATTCATGCAATGATGGTGGACGGTAAAAAAGATGAAGACGTCACTCCTGGACGATTGTCAACAATCTTAGCTAACGCCAAAGAGGTATTTCAACAAGAACTGGGCACGCTTAAAGGCGTAACCGCCTCGTTAAAAATAGAAGAGAATGCAGTTCCCAAGTTTTTCAAAGCGAGACCGGTACCATATGCAATTCGTCCAGCCGTCGAGGCAGAGCTGGAGAATCTGGAGAAGGCGGGCGTGTTGTCTAAGGTCGACTGGAGCGAGTGGGCGACACCCATCGTTCCTGTCATGAAGAAAACGTTAAGCAATAAGTCCGGAGAGCCAAGGAAGATTCGCATCTGTGGGGATTTCAAGGTGACGGTGAACCCAGTCCTTCACACAGTACAATATCCTCTTTCAAGGATAGAAGACATCTTCGCCTCACTGTCTGGAGGGAAGTGTTTTACAAAAATTGACCTAGCACAAGCATATTTGCAGATGGAGGTTGAAGAGTCCTTTAGGAAGTATCTCATGATAAACACTCACAAAGGACTTTACCAGTATCATCGATTGGTATTCAGAGTAGCATCGGCTCCGGCGATATGGCAAAGAGCGATGGAACAAGTCCTGCAAGGGATTCTGGGGACTCAGTGTTACTTGGGCGACATCCTTGTAACAGGTGAAGATGACAGTGAACACCTTAACAACCTAGAACAGGTGCTCACTAGACTACGGGAACATGAGCTGCGAGCCAACCGCCCCAAGTGCGAATTTTTTAAGAAACAGATATCGTATTGTGGCCACGTGATTGATGAAGAGGGGTTACATAAGTCCCCTGACAAAATTGAAGCGGTTGTTAAGGCCCCAGCGCCTGAAAATGTGTCGCAACTGAGGTCATTCCTTGGGTTGGTGAATTACTATCATAAGTTTTTGCTGAATTTGTCAACAATTCTGCATCCACTGAACGCCCTGCTACGAACGGGGGTAGCATGGAAATGGAGCAATGATTGTAAACGTGCTTTTCAGAAGAGTAAGGACTTAATCACTTCGAAGGAAGTATTGGCTCACTACAACCCAGCACTGCCAATCAGACTGGCGTGTGATGCGTCTCCCTACGGCATTGGGGCGGTACTGTCACATAAATTCCTTGATGGTTTGGAGAGGCCGATAGCTTTTGCGTCACGCTCGTTAACTTCTGCCGAGCGTAACTACACCCAGATTGACAGAGAGGCCCTCAGCCTAGTGTGGGGGGTGAAGAAGTTCAATCACTATCTGCACGGTCAAAAATTTACTCTACTAACCGATCATCAACCTCTTGTCTCCATTTTCAACCCTCAGAAGGGCGTACCGATAATGACAGCACAACGGCTGCAGAGATGGTCCCTTTTCCTAGGGGCACACCAATATGACATCGAGTACAGGGGAACTAAACAGCATGGAAATGCTGATGGATTGTCACGTCTACCGTTGCCGATGGTGGAAGAAGAAGACCTTGCAGTGGATCCAATGGAGTTATTCCACTCGACCATAGTCGAATGTCTCCCTGTGACGAATGCAAACATAGAAAAGGAAACACGGAATGACCCGACACTATCACGGGTCTATGATTTAACGGTGAAGGGATGGCCAGCACATGGCGAACCACTGCTGCCAGCATTTTCGCCAAGAAGAGAACAGCTGTCAGTGTGCAGAGGAACCTTGATGTGTGGATCCAGAGTAGTAATTCCACCTAAGTTGATGGATAGAGTGCTCAATGAGCTTCATGAGGGTCATCTGGGTGGGGTAAAAATGAAGAGCTTAGCCAGAGCGTTTGTGTGGTGGCCGGGAATCGATAGAGAAATCGAAGAGATGACCAAGAGCTGTGCAGGATGCCAGAAGGTCCAAAACGCCCCACCACAAGCTCCTCTGCATCCATGGGAGTGACCCTCATCTCCATGGCAAAGGGTGCACATTGATTTTGCTGGTCCCTTCATGGACTCGATGTTTTTAATTGCGATGGATGCACATTCAAAGTGGCCAGAGGTAATAAAAATGTCCTCAACCACCACGGAAAAAACTATCGCAGTTTTACGAACCATATTCGCCAGGATTGGGCTGCCTGAACAGATTTGCTCTGACAATGGACCACAGTTTGTGTCTGAAGAGTTCCGGAGGTTCTTAAAGAACAATGGTGTTAAGCATTACACATCTGCCCCATATCATCCAGCCACTAATGGATTGGCCGAGAGGTTTGTCCAAACATTCAAGAAGGCTATCAAGGCAATGTGTAATGAAGATATACCCCTACAACACAAGGTGGACAACTTCTTGTTTGCCTACCGGAATGCGACACATGCGGTTACCAACCAAACTCCAGCCATGATGTTCTTCAATCAAAGACTACGATGCCGCTTGGATTTGGTTAAGCCAAACGTCCGAAGAGATGTGGAGAACAGGCAGTTTCAGAATATGAATGAAAGGCCGACCAGGAGTTTTAAGATAGGTCAACCAGTTTTGGCCTGGGACTACCGCACTGAAAAATGGCAGCCAGGAACGATTTGTACACGACAAGGACCTCTCATGTATACCGTGGACGTTGGGGAGAGCATTGTAAGACGCCATGCTGACCAGATTCTAGAGTCACTGGAAAACGTCAACTCCACACCACGATCTGATACACCTGGTAATGAAATCGACGTTCCAATTGCAGCTACCGCAGAACCGGTAATATTGGAAGCAGATGAACCAAACAACGACATTGATTCCGACTCAACATTGCCAGAAGAACCTGATACTCCAAGAGGCGTTATCCAGACAGAATCAGGAAGCCTCCTCAAAGACTGAACTTATAATTGCTTAAACTTAACCAATGTACCTAGCAACAGTAATTGTGATTGTAATTCGTTATCATTAGTTGTTAAATGAATGTTATGTACTGTTTATCTAAAAGGGGAGGAATTGTTGTGTATGTACCTTTAAGAGAATAACTGGTCTCAGACTGCAGTACCGGCAGTGACCACCCCTGTATAAAAGGCGCTAGGAGCCTCTGTTGGTTAGTTTCGTTTATGCCTTTCACCAGTAAAGACTTGTTTGTTTCTCTCCTGCTAGTCCGTGTCTCAATCATTCATGGACTTAACAGACGAGGGGTGACTTAATAGAGGTCTTTAAAATTATGAAAGGTTTTGATAGAGTGGATACAGAGAGAGCGTTTCCACTTGCGGGGAAGAGCATAACTACAGGCCATCAATATAAGATAGTCACCAAGAAATCCAATAGGGAATTCCGAAGAAACTTCTTTACATAGAAACATAGAAGATAGGAGCAGGAGTAGGCCATTCAGCCCTTCGAGCCTGCTCCGCCATTCAATGAGATCATAGCTGATCATCCAAATTCAGTACCCTGTCCCTGCTTTCTCCCCATATCCCTTGATCCCTTTAGCCTCAAGAAATATATCCAACTCTTTCTTGAATATATTTAATGAATTGGCCTCAACTGCCCTGTGTGGCAGAGAATTCCACAGGTTCACCACTCTCTGGGTGAAGAAATTCCTCCTCATCTCAGTCCTAAATGGCTTACCCCTTAATCTTAGACTGTGACCCCTGGTTCTGGACTCCCCCCTCATCGGGAACATCCTTCCTGCATCTAGTCTGTCTAGTCCTGTTAGAATTTTATAAGTTTCAATGAGATCCCCTCTCATTCTTCTAAACTCTAGTGAATATAAGCCTAATCAACTCAATCTCTTCTCATACATCATTCCTGCCATCCCAGGTATCAGTCTGGTGAATCTTCGCTGCACTCTCTCCATGGCAAGAACATCCTTCCTCAGATAAAGCGACCAAAACTGCACACAATACTCAAGGTGTGGTCTCACCAAGGCCCTGTACAACTGCAGCAAGACATCCTTGCTCCTGTACTCAAATCCTCTCGCTTTGAAGGCCAACATACCATTTGGCTTCTTAACCGCCTGCTGCACCTGCATGCTTACCTTCAGCGACTGGTGCACAAGGACACCCAGGTCTCATTGCAGTTCCCCTTTTCCCAATCTATTGCCATTCAGATAATAATCGGTCTTCCTGTTTTTGCCACCGAAGTGGATAAACTCACATTTATCCACATTATACTGCATTTGCCATGCATCTGCCCAATCACCCAACCTGCCCAAATCGTACTGGAGTTTCTCTGCATCCTCCTCACAGCACACATGCCCACCCAGCTTTGTGTCATCTGCAAACTTGGAGATATTACATCTAGTTCCCTCTTCTAGATCATTTATATATATTAATGGCCCAGAAATTTGGCTCTCCACGGGTGAGTACGCACAGGGTACTCACCCGTAGGCTGAATGGAAATGCCGGTTTCCTGCATGCACTGCGCATGCGCGGGAAACCGACACTTTCGATCCTCTGAACGAAGGGGTTCAGAGGTCGAACGCGGGCGCAGGGGAGGCTGCGCGTGCGCTTTGAACTTCGGTTTTTTTTGCAGGTTTTCACGCGAGGTTAAGCCTGCAGGATTTACACATTTAAAAAGCAGGCGTAAGGCCTGCTTTTTACAAGGTAAGTGGTCAATTAATTAAAATTAAAACTTTTTTCCACAGGTTTATTATTTTTAAATACTTTAAAGCAAGGTAAGTTTATTTTTAGCCCTGTTTTTTTATAAAATTATTTTTTTCAAAAATTTAAATTATTGTTTAAAATAGTTATTTAATGTAATTTATAGTTTAGTTAAAAAGTGTGATGTTTGTTTAAAATTTATTTGAAGGTTTACTGCTATTTTGGGGCCTGTAGTATTCACAAGTTTTCACAAGTCTTCCTGTCAATCTTTTGAATGGGCTTTTCCCTCCTCCGATTGGCTGCCCATGGCTCACGTGATCCCAGGGGACGCATCGCACTGACTACGCCCCTGGGACACGCAAGCACAGCGCGCCGGCAGCTGGGCCAGGCCCCGGAGCGGAATTCCACGGGGCCCTAGAGCTCAACTGTCGGCGCGCAAGGTAAGTGCAGGTCGGGGGCTTGCACCCGCGGGAAGCCCCCGACCCGAATTTCTGGGCCATTGTGAATAGCTGGGGTCCTAGCACCGATCCCTGCGGTACCCCACTAGTCACTGCCTGCCACTCGGAAAAAGACCCGTTTATTCCAACTCTTTGCTTCCTGTCTGCCAACCAGTTCTCTATCCAAGACAGTACCTTACCCCCAATCCCATGTGCTTAAACTTTACACGCTAATCTCTTGTGCAGGACCTTATCGAAAGCCTTCTGAAAGCCCAAATACACCACATCCACTGGGTCTCCCTTATCTATTCTACCAGTTACATCCTCAAAAAATTCCAGATTAGTCAAGCATGATTTACCTTTTGTAAATCCATGTTGACTTTGTCTGATCCTGTCACTGTTTTCCAAGTGCTTTGCTATTACATCTTTTATAATGGATGCTAGCATTTTCCCCACTACCGATGTCAGGCTTACCGGTCTATAATTCCCCATTTTCTCTCTACCACCCTTTTTAAATAGTGGGGTTACATTAGCTATCCTCCAATCCATGGGAACTGTTCCAGAGTCTATAGAATTTTGGAAGATGACCAGCAATGCATCTACTATTTCTAGGGCCACTTCCTTAAGCACCCTAGAATGTAGATTATCAGGCCCTGGGGATTTATCGGCCTTCAATCCCGTCAATTTCCCTAACCCCATTTCCCTATAAATACTGATTTCATTCAATTCCTCCCTCTCATTAGACCCTATGTTCCCCGACATCTCTGGGAGATTATTTGGGGGGAAAATTCAGTTGGTTGCTCCTCCCATTAGCGCCTCCCGCAAAATTCAGCGGGAGGTTAGTGGTGGTGCTAACCTGTAGCGCCCTGTGGCGCTGCGCCGCTGGCGATGATGTCATTGGCGTGCGCAGCGCCCCGCTCACACCCCGGCCACGATCTTCGGGAGCGCTCGCTGACTTACCGCTGGACGCCATGTCCGACGGGGTCAGGAGGGCGTACCTGCGGCCAGGGAGGCGCAATTTAAAGGCGAGGTGTGGGGCGGCCATTTTTGTTGCTGGCCTCCTGCCAGCACCTGCCTGTGCTCCCGTCCCAGACCTTCTGAAATGCCCCCCCCCCCCGTGGAGTGCTGGTTGCGCTCCAAGAGCCCGGCACTTCTCTTGAGTGCGCAACCACTCAAGTTCCAGAGCGGTGGCGCTAATTTTTCAGGGGTGCTAAAAGTAACACCCCGGCGAAGCTAGCGCCCCAATTGGGGTGCTACTCAATTTTTAGCCCTTTGCGTCCTCCTTTGTGAAGACAGAACCAAAGTATGTATTTAATTGGTCTGCCATTTCTTTGTTCCCCATTATAAATTCCCCTGATTCTGACTGTAAGGGACCTACGCTTGACTTCGCCAATCTTTTTCTCTTCACATATCTATAGAAGCTTTTACAATCAGTTTTTATGTTCCCGGCAAGCTTACTGTCATAATCTATTTTCCCGCTCTTAATTAATCCCTTTGTTCTCCTTTGCTGAATCCTAAACTGCTCCCAAACCTCACGTTTGCTGCTTTTTCTGGCCAAATTATATGTCCTCTCCTTGGATCTTATGCTGTCCCTAATTTCCCTTGTTAGCCACGGTTGAGTCACCTTTTTTGTTTTATTTTTATGCCAAACAGGGATGAACAAATTCTGTAGTTCATCCATGCGATCTTTAAATGTTTGCCATTGCCTATCCACCATCAACCCTTTAAGTAACGTTCCCCAATCCATCCTATCCAACTCGTGCCTCATACCATCGTAGTTTCCTTTATTTAAATTCAGGACTCTAGTCTCTGAGTCAACTACTTCACTCTCCATTTTAATGAAGAATTCTTCATATTATGATCGCTCCGACCCAAGGGGCCTCGCACAACAAGATTACTAGTTAATCCTTTCTCATTACATAATACCCAGTCTAAGATAGCCTGATCTCTAGTTGGTTCCTCGACATATTAGTCCAGGAAACCATCCCGTATACACTCTCGGAATTCCTCCTCCACAGTATTGTTACTAATTTGGTTAGCTTAATCTATATGTAGATTAAAGTCACCCATGATAACTGCTTTACCCAAAGAGTGGTGAGAATGTGAAACTCACTACCACAGGGAGTGGTTGAAGCGAATAGTATAGATGCATTTAAGGGGAGGCTAGACAAGCATATGAGGGAGAAGGGAATAGAGGGTTATGCTGATAGATTTAGATGAGGAAAGACAGGAGGAGGCTCGAGTGGAGCTTAAACGCCAGCATGGACTGGTTGGGTCGAATGACCTTTTTTTGTGCCATATATCCTATATAATCCTATTTAATCCTATGTAATACATTGGATCCCGGTCTGGCAACGTCTCAAATTTAAAATTCTCATCCTCGTGTTCAAATCCTTCCACAGCCTCGCCCCTCCCTATCTCTGTAACCTCCTCCAGCCCTACAACCCTCCGAGGTCTCTGCGTTCCTCCAATTTTGGCCTCTTGCGCACCCCTGATTTCCATTGCCCCAGCCTAAGCTCTGGAATTCCCTCCCTGCACCTCTCCACCTCTTTCCCTCGCTCTCTTCCTTTAAGCCTGCACGACAAAGTTGTTGTGGATTTCCTGCCACCAAGACAACCTAGTGGGAAGTTGTTGTTGTTGTCAAGATGAATCCAAACCCCTGTACAGTAGCCTCAGGGACCTGTGACACGCCTCAGCCAGAGCCTGTACTAAAATAGATTCATTCAGACAACCAGGTAGCAAATCCCTTATGACAAAAGACTGACCATGACTCCCTGAACATTCATTATCCTAAACCAGATGTAGGTCAAATGGTTAAGTCCACACATTTATAGGCGGACCTCACCAAATAAATGAAAGAGACGATTTTATTCCTGCCTGCCTGGTGGAAACTGGGGGGACAGTTAAAATAATTCCTGGGACTTATTCGCCAAACTCCCACCATCTTGACGATTTCAAACTACTCTTCGGAATAAGCGGAATGGACACCCAAGGAGGGGTCCTCCTTTAAATATGCAAATCAAGTGCCATTGACATCATCAGGGCTCGACTGCTATTTTAACTAGAGGCCTGCACGAGGAGGTCATTGTGGCTTTCTTCACACCAAGACAACCTAGTGGGAAGAGGAGCCGGATCCGGAGCCGGATTTTACTTTTTATGACTTTCTTTGTAGGGCCCGGGAGGAGTAGGAGCTTTTTCCTTCTCCCACAAGGAGAGTTTAGGGTTGCCTCCACCCCATTGTTTCCACACTTCTCCTGATCGCAAGGCCCTCCCGAACCCCCTTCCCGCGACTTACCTGAGTGCCGGGGACCGTTCCCTCACTCCTATCGTGTGCTGCTTTCGAGCGAGAAGCTGAAGCCGGGGAGTTGAACTCTTCCAGGGGCCTCACACTTCCGAAATTAGGGTGGTTTGCCATCCGCCCCCTTCCCTCTGCCCTCTGCCCCTCGATCCCTGACACCAGTCCGCCCAATTCTCGCCCAGACTTAAAATCGAGGCTTAAAGGTTGTTTTGAGCAAGCCTTTGAATCAATACTTCTTTAGTATATTCAGGTACTCTTTGTCATCTTGGTCTCTTTAGAGGTTAAAGCAAAAATCAACTAAAAGGTTGTTGGGCCTTTTCCTAAACATTGGCTTTGTTGCTATAGCATTATGCTTTATGACCATTCTTTCGTTAAATAGTACAGTGCGTTCTTTCAGATTAGCTCATTAAGTTGATTGACCCCCTTGGCTGTCTTTGTTGTGTATTTTTGCACATATCACCCTGTCTTTCTCTAGGGTTGGATAGCAGCACCATTTTTGTAGACAAGCATACCACTTCTCATTTCCACCAATGCACTGATTTATTACTACCACTTCCGAACCAGATTTGGCCGCGGCCAATCTCATATAGAAAAGTCGAATACCGATAGAGTAAGGATACAGCAATCGCTCAGTCGGGCTGGGTGCAGCGACATGTCCATGAAGAGTCTGCAAGTTGAGAGGGTACCCTTGACAGATAGACCTGTCAAATATATGAATGGAGATCACCCCAAAAACACTGTAAAACATTAAATACATTTTTTTTAAATAACATTTTTAAAATCAGTTGAAATTACAATAAATTAAATATTTTAAACAAAAATTTAATTTTTTGAAAAAAATAATGAAAGTATTTTACGGGGCTAAAAATAAACTTTCCTTTTTTTAAAGTACAGGGTATTTTTAAATTACAAATGATTGAAAACATTTTTTAAACTTTTTTTCAACTCTTATGCTGGTAAAAGCAGGCCTTACGTCTATCTGCTTTTACCAGGCGTAAGATTTCTAAGGGTTTTCAGCGGGCGGAGGTTCTGCAGAAAGCGGAACTCTCCCCCCGCATGAGGCCCTTCTCCAGGGCAGGCAGAGCATCTGTCAACAGCATTCTTGACAGATCAGAGATGCTGGTTTTCAGCGCCTGCCTGAATCCGGCATTTCCGATGTCCCTACGGGTGCGTACACAGTGCGTACACACCCGTAGGGATTGGAATATCCGGCCCCAGGTGTCCCAAAGCGTTTTACAGCTAATAAAGCACTTTTTTTTTAAGTGTAGTCATATTGTAATGTAGGAAACGAGCAGCCAATTTGCGCACAGCAAGCTCCCACAAACAGCAATATGATAATGACCAGAAAATCTGTTTTTAGTGATGTCGATTGAGGGGTGAATATTGGCCCCAGGACACCGTGGAGAACTCCCCCCTGCTCTTCTTCGAAACAGTGCCGTGGCCTCGGTTTAACGTCTCGTCTGAAAGACGGCACCTCCAACAGTGCGGCACTCCCTCAGCACTGCACCGGGAGTGTCAGCCTAGATTTTTGTGCTCAAGTCTCTGAGTGGAACTAGAAGCCACAACCTGACTGCACCTGTGCTAATGTAAACCTCAGATAAATGCAAAACGTAAGCGCAAGATTTTTTTGATCTTTTGCTGTCACACCCCCAATTCCTTTCTTGATACTTGTTTTGCTCCCAGTAAATTATTGATTATTCTTTGAGCCAAACTGAGAGGAACCAAGCTGCCCTCTCTGGTGTTTATTTTCTTTGGATGACGAGGGCTCATTTTCTCATTCCTTGAACCTCATACCATCGCAATTAAACACTGGCAAGGCAAAAGCACATACTTTGACGTGTAAAAATAGATCGGTGCTTTTCTTGACAAACATTGTTTTTGCCTCAGTTTGATACAGTCTCTGATGTAGCCTGATCCCTGACACGGCCGGAATTATTATGGTTCCCTTGTTGGTATAGAGTTGTAACACACCATCTCTGTGAAACTCCCTCTGCTGTATCGATCCCAAAGACAGCATTATTTGAAAGTACTGCTAGTGAGGGCTTTAACCAGTCTAGAACTAGGATAGGCAGTGCTTTTTGAACCAAACCAAAGATGTTTCCAAGTGTTTCCATTGCATTTGGAAAATGCTGATGATGATGTACAGCATTGAAACGTTCTGTAACTCTACTCAAGATGCCTACTTCATTTACAGTACAAATTATTTTAGATGATATAGAATCATAGAAATTTACGACACAGGAGGCCATTCGGCCCATTGTGTCCGTGCCGGCCGACAATGAGCTATCCAGCCTAATCCCACTTCCCAGCTCTTGGTGCATAGCCCTGTAGGTTACGGCACTTCAAGTGCATATCCAGGTACTTTTTAAATGCGATGAGGGTTTCTGCCTCTACCACCCTTTCAGGCAGTGAGTTCCAGACCCCCACCACCCTCTGGGTGATAAATTTCTCCTCCCCTCCCCTCTAATCCTTCAACCAATTACTTTAAATCTATACCCCCTGGTTATTGACCTCTCTGCTAAGTGAAATAGGTCCTTCCTATCCACTCTATCTAGGCCCCTCATAATTTTATACACCTCAATTAAATCTCCCCCCAGCCCCCACTGTTCCAAAGAAAACAACCCCAGCCGATCCAATCTTTCCCTACAGCTAAAATTCTCCAGTCCTGGCAATATCCTCGTGACTCTAACTGATTAAAAAAAATATCTGCTTTGATGTAAAGGAAATTAAGCCTTTTCGTAGGGTTAAAAACTCCTTCGGGTTGAACCGAGATACCTGGGCCCAATCACACACATAGTGCTGTCCCAGATTAAGAACAGATTCAGACATCGGGGGCTGTCATCAGCGACAGTGTTTATTCAGTGAAATGCCAACTGTAACAAGTTATCTCACACCACCCAGAGCATGACTTAAGCTGCAGAAAGGCCGTCTACAAACAGGATGATTTAAAAATGCTGCTGGAAAACTGCTTACTTACATAGGCCTAGAAATTCGGTGGTGCCCCATTTGGGGCGCCAAGCTCGCCTGGGCGCCGGAATTACCGCTCCGGATGGAGCCGCTTGCGCCATCCCGATATTCAGTTTCAGCACCCCAAACGGAAGTGGGGCGCTGCTCGAGGTGCCCCGCATCCCTCTTGGGGCGCTGCAACTGAATATCGCAGCGCAACGTGCCGCAGCGCCACACGCTGCGGCACGGCGTGCTGCGGTACTGCAGGCCTTCCTCCCCTTCTTAAAGGGGAGGGGCCTGCACCAGCGCGATCGGAGATCGCGAGTGCCGGCAAAAGAGCCCAGCACCGAGGAGAAGTGCCGGGCTCTTGGGACACAGCTGGCACTGCCTGGGGGGGGGCGCTCAGGAGGCCGGGGATGGCGGCGCGAGGAGGTGCTGGCAGGCGGCCAGCAAAAAAAATGGCCGCCCCGCACCTCCCCTTTAATTAGCGCCACTACCGCCGCAGGTAGGCCCCCCTGAACCGGTCGCAAATTGCGACCGGCGTTACAGCGGGGGGCGCGACCAAATATCGCGATCGGGGCGCTGCGCACACCGATGACGTCATCGGTGGTGGCGCAGCGCTACAGGCTAACGCCGCCATTAGAGCCCCACTAAATTTCGCGGGAGGCGTGGCCAGTGGCGCTAACCCCACTAAGTGCCCTCTTTGGGTGCTAACTGGTGGCGCAGCCCACCGAATTTCTAGGCCATAGAGTTACATAGAACGTACAGCACAGAAAGAGGCCATTGGGCCCGGCAGCAGCAGCACTGGGAGCATGAGCAGCAATGCTTCATTTGCAATACGGTGCCGCGACCAAAATCAAGGCAGCATCAGTGGCCTGATTATAATATAGAGCGGTTTACGATTTCCCTCCAGCAAGTTATGGGATCGTGGTGAGGAGAAGAAAGAAAGAAAGAATTTGCCTTTCTACAGCACATTTCACAACCTCAGGACGTCCCAAAGCACTTCACAGCCATTGAGGTGCTTTTGAAGTGTAGTCACTGCTGTAATGTAGGGAAAGTGACAGCAACTGGGACATCTGTCTGACATATGTTTTTACATGTAGTGCCTCTGAAGAATGCTTCCATACGAGAAACTGCCTCCTGCTTTATCCTCTTAAGATCTGCCCCTACGTGGAATTCTTTGCAAGTCTTTCATTTCCATGTCTCCCTCAGCCTGGCTTTTGTGCTCATGTTCCTGGAGTGAGGATATGAACCCACGGCCTTCTGACTCAGAGGTGAGAGGGCTACGGCTGGCACAAGCACCACAAACGAAAGCTCTTGACTCACCTGGGGGCCTGTTATAGTCATAGAGTCATAAAGTTATACAGCAGAGAAAGAGGCCCTTTGGCCCATCGTGTCCACGCCGGCCATCAAGCCCTGTCTATTCTAATCCCATTTTCCAGCACTTGGTCCGTAGCCTTGTATGCTATGGCGTTTCAAGTGCTCATCTAAATGCCTCTTGAATGTTGTGAGGGTTCCTGCCTCTACCCCCCTTTCAGGCAGTGAGTTCCAGATTCCAACCACCCTCTGGGTGAAAAAGTTTTTCCTCAAATCCCCTGTTCGTCCTTCCTGAAGCAGCTGCCGGCCTGGCAGCAAAACTGCGGCGATTTCCACGCTCAGGCTCCAGTTAAATCTCCATTGAGGTCCTGTTGATGTAACAGAACCCCAGTTTGCATAAATTCCTGAGGCTCCCACTTGCTTTAGGCGGAAGCCTAATCGCCCTGCAGAATCCTGCAGGTTAACATGGCAGACAGCGGGAATGACTCAAGTTCAAGCGGGGTAAGCAACCTGTTTGCTTTTTAACTTGCCCATCCCCCCAGTGTCCGCCAGGATCGGGTAGGGTTAAAATTGGCTCCATTATGTCAGAACTCTGAAAAAATGTTGGGAAGGCTCTCAAACTCATAATGGAAAGTTGGAGTTTTGATGTGAGACTTGGGAAGAAAAACTTAAATCAAGCGTGTAAACCGACTGTGTGCTATTTCCCCGGTTATCTCTGGTCCTAACAGTTGCTTATATTGTTGCTGGTTCAAAATTCTGAAGTTCCTTGGCTGACATCGTGATGGGAGCACCGTCAACACAGCGACTTCCGTGAGTCAAGAAAGCCCCACCAGCACCTTCACAGGACAACTGGGGATGGACAATCAATGTGGACTTGGCAGCATTAAACCACATCCCCAGAACAAATAAATCGGCAGTTTGTTCCAGCATGGTGGATTATTACTCGCTTTGATAACATTACAATCGTGTTTTCAGTGTAGAGGCCATCAGGCAAAACTGCGCCTTCTGTCTACAAAACTAACACACTACCATTTCCATCTCCCTAATCATTGTTTTTGCTTCTCTCTCTTTACTCTCTGGCTCTCCATTCCAAGTGTTGATCACTCTCTCCGCATAAAGAAGATTCTCCTGATTTCAGCCCTAATGATACCTTTTATCAATTTGAACCTGCGTCCTCTAGTCTCACTCTGTGTTAGCCATGGCTCAGTTGGTAGCACCCTCGCTGCTGAGCCAGAACGTTATGGGTTCAAGTCCCACTCCAGAGACTTGACACTCCAGGGCAATACTGAGGGAGTGCTGCACTGTCAGAAGTGCCGTCTTTCAGATGAGAAATTAAACCGAGGCCCCATCTGCCCTCTCAGGTGGATGTAAACGATCCCACGGCACTATTTCGAAGAAGAGCAGGAGAGTTCCCCTTGGTATTATTCTTGCCAATATTTATCCCTCAATCAACATCACTAAAAAACAGATTATCTGGTCATTATCACATTGCTGTTTGTGGGAGCTTGCTGTGCACAAATTGGCTGCCACGTTTCCCACATTACAACATTGACTACACTTCAGAAAAGTACTTCATTGGCTGTAAAGCGTTTTGGGACATCGCTATGTAAATGCAAGTTCTTTCTTTCTTCCCACAGTTTAATTTAAAGAAGTGTTGACTTGAATGGAAATAAAAATGGGGAGATTTGTAAAATGGGTCAAAATTGCATAAAGTCAAAGATCTACTCCATTGTTTGCTCCATAACTTGTATAACTATCAAACATAAATTTAAAGGGCCACTGGCATCTTGAAAAGGTACTATTGGCACCGTATTTTGCGGCCCCTACGGGTGCGTACGTAGTGTGTACGCACCCGTAAGGGGTCGCGCAAGTTCCAGGTTTTCGCGCGTGAAGCGCATGCGCGAAAACCCGGAACTTCTGATCTGTCAGGAATCTTCTTGACCGATCATCCGCATCCCCGGGAAAAGGGCCTCCACGCGTGGAGTCTACTGCCCAGCGAATGCCTGTGAAATTCTTACGCCTGCTTTTACCAGCGTAAGAGTTTAAATTAATGTAAAAATAATTTTTTTTCAGTTCTCTCTTCTCTTAGGCAGTCCCTCGGAACCAAGAATGACTTGCTTCCACACTGAAAATGAGTTCTCAGGTGATCGATGAGTCCAATGCGGGACCTACAGGCTCTGTCATAGGTGGGGCAGACGGTGGTTGAAGGGGCGGGTGGGTGGGGTGCTTGGGTTGACGTGCGCTCCTTGCGCTGCCTGCGCTTGGCTTCCTGCGAAGAGACTCGAGGTGTTCGGCGCCTTCCCGGATGCTTCTCCTCCACTTTGTGCGGTCTTGGGCCAGGGATTCCCAGGTGTCGGTGGGGATGTTGCACTTTTTCAAGGAAGCTTTGAGGGTGTCCTTATTAATTAGTTAAACATTAAAACACCTGTAAAATAAGGTACGGTTATTTTTAAGCCCCATTAAAACATTTAAATTTATTTTTCAAAAAATTACATTTTTGTTTTAAATGTTAAGAATATTTTTTTAATTAAATTGTATTTTAATTCATTTTAAATATGTAATTTTTTGTATTTATTTGTTATGTAAATGTGTTTTTAATGTAATCCCCATAAGCATGAATGGGGATCCTCCTTCCTTCATTGGTTGTGCCGGCCCACGTGATCCTGGGGCGCTTGCGAACCACCTGCCCCCCCCCGGGATACGTGGGCCTCTACGCATCGAGGCCCGGGAGCGCGAGTCTCCGTTGATCCAGGGCCATCAGGTAGGTTTGTAGATTTTTTGCCGGTCGGAGGCATCTGCCCGCGGGAAGCCTCCGACTGCACATTCAGGCCCCTAACGTCTTTGTAAATAAACATGAAGATTTTCCACATGCCAGGGCAGCAATAAGGGAGGATGCTACAATTGACGTCAGCCTCCCTGGGTCAGGGAGGGGAATAGTCAACCAGGCTTTGCTACTCCTAATCTCTATCCAGTGAACCGCGGTGGAAAGTGCATGATATATGAAGGTTGGTGGGAGCAGGATTTGGCTCGACTGTGATGCTTTCCATGACTCAATAGTCTGCCGACAGGTATATTTTAGACTAAGAATGGGTACTTGGGCAAGGTACCGGAGTTGCCAACACCCATGGGATTGTGCACCATAGGAATCAGCATCTTCAGAAAGGAGGGGAGAAAATTGAGGGGAAAAATTGCAACTAATGAATCACACAGCCTCGAAGGAGGCCATTCAGCCCATCATACCCATGCTGGCTCTTTGAAAGAGCTATGCAATTAGTCCCACTCTTTCCCCATAGCCCGGCAAATTTTTCCCCTTCCAGTATTTATCCAATTCCCTTTTGAAAGTTACGATTGAATCTGCTTCCACCGCCCTTTCAGGCAGCGCGTTCCTGATCACAAATCGCTGCGTTTCTCCGCGTCTCCCCCTCTGGTTCTTTTGCTGATTATCTTGAATCTGTGTCCTCTGGTTACCGACCCTCCTACCAGTGGAAACAGTTCCTCCCTATTTACTCGAGCAAAACCTCTCATAATTTTGAATGTTTTTTTGATAAAGGTGGTGAGCCATGAAGTATAGTTTTGGTAAAACTGGAATTAATGACTTCAAATCGTAGGTTAACGGAAGTCCTAATTCAAATGGAAAAGTTATTGTTCAAGTGCCCAGGAAGAAGGCAAATTACTGTCTCGTATTCTTTGTTGAGGATGTAGACCGATATTTTTCAAGCCTGTCCCTACCTAGTGCTTACCGCCTGAGAATAGAGTGGTTGAAGTTGAATGCACCATCCGGTGGTTATCACTGTTGATGCAGTAGCTCCTATCATCTACCAGTGGTGATAATGATGCCTGGGAATTCTATCTATAGCATGATACACATTAGAACATTAGATGCCAGATTTCTGATACTCAATACTCACATAGCAATGAATCATCAGCATTAATTTGATGTGTTTTAGTGTATAATAAAGTAATTTATGTTTGGTTTTGCATTTCGTGGACAACTGTATTTCGAGTGAACGAGAGCCCTTGTATTTTTAGGCTTTTTTAGGCTGTGTTATCTCAGCCTGTCATCACTTAGTTCCTGTTCAGGGTATCCATTCAATGATGCCAGTCAGGCTGCCTCCTGCCTATCTCGGGAGGTTTCCAATCTGCGTCATGCTGCACCCTGTGTGGGTAGCTGTGAGAAAAAACTGTACAGAGATACCAGCGGAACTTTTCCACTGGTCTTTGTCCTGTGTTCATTGAGCAACTCTCTCATCCCTACATTTTTGTATCCCTAGGCTCATTTTCTGAGGTCCCGTGATAGGGCTGTAAGGTTTCGTGCAGTCAATCATTCTAGTACAGCCAGCACCTCGACAGCTGTGTTTTTCTGGGCTGACAAATGTGGTTCAGACAATTGATAGCTGTGCTATTCTGGGGTAACTACCGTGCGGAATTGTTACCCCAATCTTTTAGAATATTTTCACGATTTCATTGGAAATGGTCTACATGGAAAATCTTGCCATTGTGTTTGGCTTGTTCCTAACACACAGCAGCCAGAGGAAATGTTTCCCCTCAGATTTTTACCAGAAAAGCTTTAGGGAACATCAAAGCATTAAGTTACACAGAGAGCCAAGAAGGAACAAAGACCCTACTTTTAAGAGTGTTGTGAGTGATAAAGGCTGTTTAGTCATCTGATTGGTGTGGCAAAGGATGGACGCGCCTGATGGTCCGACACTACAACTGTCCTTTAAGACGTTCACAGTTCAGTGGCAGTGAAAGCAGTACAATATACTGAAATAAAAACAGAAAATGCTGGAGATACTCAGCAGGCCAGGCAGCATCTGTGAAGAGAGAAACAGAGTTAACGTTTCAGGTCGATGACCTTTCGTCAGAACAATATACAGTACTGAAGTTTGGTCACCGCTCTTCCAAAATGTCAGCTACTGCGAGTAGCATCAGTGTGTTCTGGGTTCACTACTCTTTGCAATGCCACTGTGCTGGATTTGCTATAGGGGAGGAAATTCGGCCGAGCCAGGGAGTTACCCACCAGAGTGCTAAATGCAGTATTGTCCATTTTCCTGGGTGTGGCAATGCGACCAAATGAGCCTTATTTGAATCATGCCAATTTACGAGCTCACACACTGGATAGGAGACGTCAAATCCAGTGACTCAGGGGGTACTTTCCTCCAATGATGATCGATCAAATCCCAATTTTCCCACTGCCGGTTAATCCGCTCAAAAGCTGCTAAAAGTGAGGAAAACCTGGCCGAAATGATGTTGAGACGCTGCTCATAAAAATGTGGCCAATTCTGCCCTTGGGGTAAGATGGATTTAAAAATTGTGGTGGTGCCGATCAAAATGACTAAAGAATGACCTGCCACAAAATATATTTATCCGAACTTCAAAACATTTCGGCAATTCTTTATCCAAAGGGGTTCTGAATTTTGGATTCACCAACAGTGGAATTGCAGTTTTGTAAAACATTTAACAACTAGAGTGATCGGTAGTGGGGAAAATGCTAGTGTCCATTATAAAAAATGTAATAGCAGAGCACTTGGAAAACAGTGACAGGATCGGACAAAGTCAAAAGGTAAATCGTGCTTGACTAATCTACTGGAATTTTTTGAGGATGTAACTAGTAAAATAGATAAGGGAGAACCAGTGGATGTGGTGTATTTGGACTTTCAGAAGGCTTTCGATAAGGTCCCACATAAGAGATTAGCGTGTAAAGTTAAGGCACATGGGATTGGGGGCAAGGTACTGACTTGGATAGAGAACTGGTTGGCAGATAGAAAGCAAAGAGTTGGAATAAACGGGTCTTTTTCCAAGTGGCAGGCAGTGACTAGTGGGGTACTGCAGGGATCGGTCCTTGGACCCCAGTACGGAAGGGGTACTCACGCGTCTGGCCGGAGGAAATGCCGGTTTTCAGCATGCACAGCGCATGCGCTGAAAACCAGCATTTCCTCTCCTCTAACCCAAGAGGTGAAGAGGCTAGTGCGTGCGCTGTAGGGGGCAGCGCGTGCGTCTTGGATTTCCTCTGTTTTGGGGGATTTGCGCATGTGTAAAGGGCTCCGGTCTTTACGCTTGTAAAAAGCACACGTAAGTATTTATTTTTACACGTAAGTGGTGTTTTAGTGCAATTTAGAATTTTTTTTCCCACAGGTTTATTATTTTAAAGAATCTACAATAAGGTAAGTTTAGTTTTAGACCCTTTTTATTAAAAATTTATTTTTTCAAAACAAAATTATTGTTTAAATTATTTTTTTAAACTTATTTATACTTAATTTAATGATTGGGATGTTTTTTAAAATTTTATTTAAAGTTTAAGTAGTGTTTTGGGGTGCAGTACTTTTCATGAGTTTGACAGTTCTTACTCTCAAACTTATGAATGAAGTTTCCCCTCCCCTGATTGGCTGAACAGTGCTCACCTGATCCCAGCCGGCACATCGCACTAACTACGCCGCTGGGTCAGGTTAGCACAGCGCGCCGACATCAGAACCGGGCCACTGACAGGAAATCCACTGCAGGCCAGGTTTCAGATGTCGGCGCGCCGGGTAAGTGCACATCGGGGGCTTGCACGCGCGGCAAGCCCCCGACACCAAGTTCTGGGCCAATATATATTAATGAACTAGACAAGGGAACTAGATATACTATCTCCAAATTTGCAGACGACACAAAGCTGGGTGGTCGCGTGTGCTGTGAGGAGGATGCCGAGAAACTACAGGATGATTTGGACAGGTTGGGTGATTGGGCAGAAGCATGGCAGATGCAATATAATGTGGATAAATGTGAGGTTATCCACTTTTGTGGCAAAAACAGGAAGGCAGATTATTATCTGAATGGCAATAGATTGGGAGAAGGGGCAGGGCAACGAGACCTGGGTGTCCTTGTGCACCAGTCGCTGAAGGTAAGCATGCAGGTGCAGCAGGCGGTTAAGAAGGCAAATGGTATGTTGGCCTTCATAGTGAGAGGGTTTGAGTACAGGAACAAGGATGTCTTGCTGCAGTTGTACAGGGCCTTGGTGAGACCACATCTTGAGTATTGTGTGCAGTTTTGGTCGCCTTATCTGAGGAAGGATATTCTTGCCATGGAAGGAGTTCAGCAAAGATTCACCAGCCTGATACCTGGGATGGCAGGAATGACGTATGAGGAGAGATTGGGACGATTGGGCTTGTACTCGCTGGAGTTTAGATGAATGAGAGGGGATCTCATTGAAACGTATAAAATTCTGGCAGGACTGGACAGACGAGATGCAGGGAGGATGTTCCCGATGGCCGGGGAGTCCAGAACCAGGGGTCACAGTCTAAGGATAAGGGGTAAGCCTTTTAGGACAGAAATGATGAGGAATTTCTTCACCCAGAGAGTGGTGAACCTGTGGAATTCTCTACCACAGAAGGCAGTAGAGGCCAATACATTAAATATATTCAAGAAGGAGTTGGATATATTTCTTAAGGCTAAAGGGATCAAGGGGTATGGGGAGAAAGCAGGGACCGGGTACTGAACTTGGATGATCAGCCATGATCGCATTGAAAGGCGGAGCAGGCTCGAGGGGCCGAATGGCCTACTCCTGCTCCTATCTTCTATGTTTCTATGTTTCTATGTAACAAGAAGGTTGACTCTCCTGCCAATGTGGAAACAGTTTCTCCTTATCTACTCTATCAAAACCCTTCATAGTGAAAACTAAGAAAGGCCTGGGCTAATTGTGGCCAGTCAGCAGGCATCTGGAATCTTGCCTGCTGTGATTGCAGGTTGGGAAAGTAGGCGCACGCTCATCCTGGTTTTCCAATTAAAGTTAATGGAGAGAAAATCACGGGCCCCATGTGCCCCTGAATTGCCAGCAGGCTAACCAATTGGGTGATGCTTCACACCAGAAGTCTTAATTCATAAAATTACCCAGAGGGTAAAGATGAATGGTATGCAGTAGATGTTGTATTTATTGACTTTCAGAAAGTATTTGATAAGGTGCCTCATGAGAGACTTGTTGCAAAAATTCAGGGAATGTAGCTGACGTAAGAAAACTACTAGGCACTTGGTCTAAGCATTAAACAAAGTTTTAATCAACTGTTTTACAACATGGAAGTCTAGTTGTGTCCTTCACTAGTTCCTGCTAAGAATGTCCTGCGCAAGCTGGGCCCGTGCCCAAGTATTTATACTCTCCCTGGACAGCGCCACCCGTAGGCCACTCAGTAATATTTCATAAGTCTTTCTTTCATGAATGACTGATTCATGTCAGTAGCTGTGTGGATCGCGACATGGCTAGGAAAGAGAAAGCAGAGTGTTGGGGTAAATATATGCCTTCGGTTTGCTTGGCCGTGCCCTGAGGATTTGTATTGGGACCTCTTTTGTTTCCTATTTGCATAAATGATTTGGGCATAGAAGAACTGTATCGAAGTTTGCTGATGATACAAAATATACAAACGGGAAACTGTTCAACCTCCATTGCCTCCAGTCCAGATCCAAGGTCGTCCCATCCTCTGTCGTCGAATTACAGTATGCAGACGACGCTTGCGTCTGCGCTCACTCGGAGGTCGAACTCCAAACCATCGTCAACACCTCCACCAAAGCGTACAAGAGCATGGGCCTTACACTAAACATTTGTAAGACAAAGGTCCTCTACCAATCTGCCCCCGCCACACAGTACTGCCCCCCCGATTATCAAAATCCACGACAAGGCCTTGGACAACGTGGACCACTTTCCATACCTCAGGAGCCTACTGTCAACAAGGGCAGACGTCGATGACGAAGTCCAACACGGCCTTCAGTGTGCCAGTGCAGCCTTCGGTCGCCTGAGGAAGAGAGTGCTTGAAGACCAGGACGTCAAACCTGGCACTAAGCTCATGGTCTACAGAGCAGCAGTGATACCCGCCCTGCCGTATGTCTCAGAGACATGGACCATGTACAGCAGGCACCTCAAAGCACTGGAGAGGTACCACCAACGCTGTCTCCGCAAGATCCTGCAAATCCATTGGCAGGATAAGCGCACCAACGTCAGTGTTCTTTCTCAGGCCAACATCCCCAGCATCAAAGCTTTAACCACTCTCAATCAGCTCCGATGGACGGGTCACATTGTCTGCATGCCCGATACGAGACTCCCAAAACAAGCGCTCTACTCAGAGCTCCGGCACGGCAAGAGAGCCCCAGGTGGGCAGAGGAAACACTTCAAGGACACCCTCAAAGCCTCCTTGAAAAAGTGTAACATCCCCATCGACACCTGGGAATCCCTGGCCCAAGACCGCACAAAGTGGAGGAGAAGCATCCGGGAAGGCGCTGAACACCTTGAGTCTCTTCGCCGGGAGCAGGCGCAGGCAGCGCAAGGAGCGCACGTCAACCCAAGCACTCCACCCACCTGCCCCTTCAACCACCATCTGCCCCATCTGTGACAGAGACTGTAGGTCCCGCATTGGACTCATCAGTCACCTGAGAACTCATTTTTAATGTGGAAGCAAGTCATCCTCAGTTCCGAGGGACTGCCTAAGAAGAAGAAGATTAATGACTTAGACTTGGGTGCACAGGGCACAATTTAAAAATTTGCAGATGACACAAAACTTGGAAGTATAGTGAGGAGGATAGTGATAGACTTCAAGAGGACATAGACAGGCTGGTAGAATGGGTGGACACATGACAGATGAAATTTAATGCAGAAAAATGCAAAGTGATACATTTTGGTAGGAAGAACGAGGAGAGGCAATATAAACTAAAGGGTACAATTCTAAAGTGGGTGCACGAACAGAGAGACCTGGGGGTATGTGTGCTCAAATCGTTGAAGGTGGCGGGGCAGGTTGAGAACGTGGTTAAAAACGCATATGGGATCCTGGGCTTCATAAATAGAGGCATAGAGTACAAAAGCAAGGAAGTTATGATGAACCTTTATAAAACACTGGTTCAGCCTCAACTGGAGTATTGTGTCAAATTCTGGGCACCGCACTTTAGGAAGGATGTGAAGGCCTTAGAGAGGATGCAGAAAAGATTTACAAGAATGGTTCCATGGATGAGGGACTTCAGTTACGTGGATAGACTGGAGAAGCTGGGGTTGTTCTCCTTAGAGCAGAGAAGGTTGAAAGGAGATTTGATAGAGGTGGTCAAAATCATGAAGGGTCTAGACAGAGTAGATAGAGAGAAACTGTTCCCATTGGTGGAAGGGTCGAGAACCAGAGGACACAGATTTAAGGTGATTGGCTGAAGAACCAAAGGCGACATGAGGAAAAACCTTTTTATGCAGCGAGTGGTTAGGATCTGGAATTCACTGCCTGAAAGAGTGGTGGAGGCAGATTCAATTGTGGCTTTCAAAAGGGAATTGGATAAGTACCTGAAGGAAAAAAATTCGCAGGGCTACGGGGAAAGGGCGGGGGAGTGGGACTAGCTGAAGTGCTCTTGCAGAGAGCCGGCACGGGCTCGACGGGCCGAATGGCCTCCTTCTGTGCTGTAACCATTCTATGATTCTATGAAAATGAAGCGGCAATGCAATGTGAATAATGCAAGAGATTGAAGGAGACCGATTAGTGGAGCAGGCAGAGAGATAGATGTTGTTCAATGAAGAGTTATGTGAAGTGGTACATTTTGGAGGAAAACATAGTCAAAGGATACATATTATGAATATTAAGATTGATAAAAAAAAGTGGAAGAACAGAGAGATGCAGATATATAGGGGGTGATATTCGATTAGCAGACATTCACCAGCCAGCACCCATTTTTCAGGTGAGAATTGGCCACAATGCGTTCAATGAGCGGGGGGCAGGGGGAGTCGGAGATTTAAAAAAAAAAAACGCTTGTCTTTAAAATGCAAACAGATCTGTCATGTATTCCCAGTATTTTCCTGTTTTCATTACGGTATATTTCTTTAACAATTTCATGGACGCTGTTCATCCTTCAGGCAACTGAGATACTGGGGTCGATGTCTGAGACTGCACACTGCTCCTTCTTCAGAATGGGACGTGAAATAAAGCATCAGTTTTCATAGCAAAGTGACTGGGTTTATTGTACTTGTGAAGTTTCAGAGGGCTTCCTGCTTCCAGCTAAGCAGGAGAACCACGTTAGCTGCTGACTGTTTATAATTTGTGGGAAAATCTGACAGAGTCCTACAAAGAGCAAACAATCATTTTCGCAGATCTCTGATGGAAGGGTTGTTATTTTAACCTTTTTATTAGTTATTGCTGGACAGATACATGAGTCTTTAAGCAATGACTTCCTCCTCCCTTTCTCTTATCGTCAATTTAACATTTTACGCTGGCTTTCACAGCATTCTCGCTGCCCTGCAGGCGAGTGAACCAATGGAATAATTTCGGTATATTTTCCAAATAGAGGACCACTGTCATTATGAAAAAAGTTTAGCAAACTTTTGTGGGTCTGTGGATGGAGAAGTGCCTTGCGTCATTTATATCAACAGTAACAACTTGTATTTATATCGCGTCTTTAATGTAGTAAAACGTCCCAAAGCGTTTCACAGGAGCCCTATCAGACAAAATCTGACACCGAGCCACATAAGGAGCTATTAAGAGGTCAAAGGAGGAGAGAGAGGTCGAGAGGTCGCGAGGTTTAGGGCAGCACGGTGGCATAGTGGTTAGCACTGTTGCCTCACAACGCCAGGGACCCGGGTTCGAATCCAGCCTCGGGTGCTGTCTGTGTGAAGTTTGCACATTCTCCCCGTGTTTGCGTGGGTTTCCTCCGGGTGCTCCGGTTTCCTCCCACAGTCCAAAGATGTGCAGGTTAGGATGATTGGCTATGATAAATTGACCCTTAGTGTTAGGGGGATTAAATACATGGGGTTACGGGGATCGGGTGGGATATGTGTCGGTGCAGGCTCGATGGGCCGAAATGGCCTCTATCTGCACTGTGGGGTTTCTGTGATTTCTGTGATAGGGAGGGAATTCCAGTGCTCCATTTGTCACCCTGTTACGTGTTTCCATAAATGATAAAACGTTTGCTACTTTTGATTTTGAAGATGGTGCCTCTTCGATGTCACCCCTCCTTCTTGCAGTGGTTGGGCACAGAGATTGTCAAGGCTACAAAGATCCTTGTGATGCTTGTGTCCGTCATTCTCCGAGTGGCCTGCAGGAGGCGCATCTCAGTGGGCCAAGCTGACTATTGGGTACCTCTACTTCCTAAACTGGAGGACATAGTTTGTGACCAGTGGTAAGTCTATCAAACAAGTTAAGAACGGAAGCTGTTCAACCAAGTCAAGGTAGGCACATTTGCAAGGCTCGAAGCTCAAGGCCGACCAGGAAAAAGCAGTCTGCGTGATTTGCTAGCCCATTCACCATCTTAAACATTCACTCCCTCCACCACCGGCGTACCGTGGCTGCAGTGTGTACCATCTACAAGATGCACTGCAGCAACGCACCAAGGCTTCTTCGACAGCACCTCCCAAACCCGCGACCTCTTCCACCTGGAAGGACAAGGGCAGCAGGCGCATGGGAACACCACCACCTCCAAGTTCCCCTCCAAGTCACACATTATCCTGATTTGGAAATATATCACCGTTCCTTCAATGTCGCTGGGTCAAAGTCCTGGAACTCCCTACCTAACCACACTGTGGGAGCACCTTAACCACACGGACTGTAGCAGTTCAAGAAGAAGGTTCACCACCACCTTCTCAAGGGTAACTAGGGGTGGCCAAGAAATGGCGGACTTGCTAGCAATGCCCACATCCCATGAGCACATATTTTTAAAAAGTGCTAGAGTTGCTACACCATCCCGCAGCCCAGCGGCCTGACCCAAAGGGCTGAATTTTAATGGGGAAGACAGGGTGGGGGGTGGGGGGTGGAGGGCCTGCTCCGAGGCGGTTGGAAAACCTGGGAGAATGGGTTTCCCACTTTAATGGCTGGGCCTGATTTGAATGGGAAGCCTCTGTTTCCCACCTGCAGTCAGCGAGACTGAGAGTAGGCCTGCGGAATAGGCCACACAGAGGAGGGAGGGAGGGATCCCGTGGGGGTCGTGCCGGGAGAAGATTGAGGGGGTGGGGGCCGGGGTCAGGAAAAGATCGGGGGCGGGGGTTGGGAGAAGCTCAGCGGGGGGGGGGGGGGGGGTTCTGAAGACGATCAGGGGCTGGGAGAAGAACGGGGGAGGGAGTCCGAAGAAGATTGGGGGCTGGAGGAGCAGCATGGAGAGGGCCGTGGGGCGGGGTGGGGGGTTTGTGATCGGAGGCTGGTGGGGGTGGTCGGAGGGCTGTGGGAGTGGTCGGAAGCCTCGTGGGGGGTTGGGTTAGGCAGGGACCCTGGATCCAGGAGGTAAGTGTAAAGGCACTTCCCTCCTGGATGCAGCAGGTGTGCAAAACCTGACCAGCTAGAGTTAAACACAAAATGGAGGTTAAAGGAGAGGCTTCCAGCCTCATTATAATATTTAAATAGACCGCCCACCTCCTGGCAGCAGGTTGGCTGAGTGCCCCCCGTCCCGTCTCCGTTAAAACATGAAGTGGGCGGGTTTGAGGCGAGTTCAGGTCGGGATTCTGATTTTTAACAATCTAACTGGCCCCACGCACCCAACCCACCCCTATATCTGGTTAAAATCTCCCCCCAAAGAGTGTGTTGAAATCAGGCCTGTCTGCTATCTCACTGGAGGACAATAAAAGCAGGATGTTTGAGCAAAATCATGCTAATAATTCACTAAAGAAACATGCAGAAACTTTACAAGTGTGGCTCCAGGTGAATTTCTGTTCATATAGTAAACTGTGTAATTTCCTGGTAATCACTTGCAGATTTTCATTTGATAAACTTGTAACCCACTGCACCACACTTGTGAGAATGCCATCATGCATCAAGTACAGAAACCGTCTGATGTGCCTCAATAATCCCGAGACTCGATGTTAGCGGAACAAAACAAGGCTTTTATTAACTTAGAAGATAACACGCAGTGGAGAGAGGTATCTTCCATTTGGAGCTCTGCAGTACTGGATATGAGGCCAGACTGAGCTGGCTTACATAGAGGCCAGGTATGGGCGGAGCCCTACACACAACACATTCCATACATTCCAATATACAATACAATGGTGAGGAGAAACCTGAAACCAACCACAGTCACAGGCAGTGATGAATGGAATATTTCATCACACCGTCCTAGCCATTGATATCGGCCATGACACCTACCATCATTAAAAAGAGGACCATTAAAGGAATAAAACTGACACCATAAAAGGGAGTATGAAAAGAAACTACAGGGGATATCCAAATCAATACAAAGAATTTTTACAGTTACATTAGTAAAAGGAGGGTGGTCAGGACCAATGTTGGCCCCTTAAAAACCGAAAGTGGTGATATTGTCAATGACAATGGGGAAATGGCGGACATGTTGAATAATTACTTTGCGTCAGTATTTACAGTAGAAGAAGAGGATGACGGTAATCCCAAAGAAACTAATATTGAATCGGGAACATTTTAACGTAAGTAAAATAAGAGTAATGAAGAAAATAATGGTACTAAAGAGTGACAAATCCCCAGGGCCAGAAGATTTCCATCCCAGGGTTTAAAGGAAGTAGATGAGCACATTGCAGATACCCTAACTATAATCTTCCAAGGTTCTCCCGATTCAGGAACCGTTACTTCAGGAAGCTCGCATTAGTGAGGGCACAAAAGGGATAATCCTATTTTCACCTGTTAACAGGCAGTTAATGGGCTTTAATCCCTTCCTGCCTCCAAGGAGACGGGACCCGGCGCGGGACGGCTACCCGCCTCCTAGGAAGATGCCATTTTCCCGGCAGTCCTGCCTCCATACCCGCCTCCCCAGGGCTGGCAAAATCGCCCCCCAGGTTTCTGGGAGGGGCAACAGGAGCCACCAGTCGCTGAAGGTAAGCATGCAGGTGCAGCAGGCGGTTAAGAAGGCAAATGGTGTGTTGGCCTTCGTAGCGAGAGGGGTCGAGTACAGGAACAAGGATGTCTTGCTGCAGTTGTACAGGGCCTTGGTGAGACCACATCTTGAGTATTGTGTGCAGTTGTGGTCGCCTTATCTGAGGAAGGATGTTCTTGCCATGGAAGGAGTGCAGCGAAGATTCACCAGGCTGATACCTGGGATGGCAGGAATGACGTATGAGGAGAGATTGGGTCGATTGGGCTTGTACTCGCTGGAGTTTAGAAGAATGAGAGGGGATCTCATTGAAACTTATAAAATTCTAACAGGACTAGACAGACTAGATGCAGGAAGGATGTTCCCGATGGTCGGGGAGTCCAGAACTAGGGGTCACAGTCTAAGGATAAGGGGTAAGCCATTTAGTACAGAGATGAGAAGGAATTTCTTCACCCAGAGAGTGGTGAACCTGTGGAATTCTCTGCCACAGAGGGCGGTGGAGGCCAGTTCATTAAGTATATTCAAGAAAGAGTTGGATATATTTCTTACGGCTAAAGGGATCAAGGGATATGGGGAGAAGGCAGGGACTGGGTACTGAATTTGGATGATCAGCCATGATCTCATTAAATGGCGGAGCAGGCTCGAAGGGCCGAATGGCCTACTCCTGCTCCTATCTTCTATGTATCTATGTATTGGAAAATTGAACATGTCACTGCTATTTAAGAATAGTGGGAGAGGGAAACCAGGGAATTATAGACCAGTTAGCCTAACATCTGTTGTCGGGAAATTGCTAGAGTCTATAATTAAGGATAGGGTGACTGAACACCTTGAAAGTTTTCAGCTGATCAGAGAGAGGCAACATGGATTTGTCAAAGGCAGGTCATGCCTAACAAACCTGATTGAATTTTTTGGAGAGGTGACTAAAGTAGTAGACAGGGGAATGTCTATGGATATTATTTGATAAGGCATTTAATAAATAAGAGACTGTCATTTAAGGTAGAAGCCCACGGAATTGAAGGCAAATTATTAACCTGGTTGGGAAATTGGCTGTGCGGTCAGAGACAGAGTCTAGGGATAATGGGTGGGTACTCAAATTGGCAGGATGTGACTACTGGTCCCGCAGCGATCTGTGTTGGAGCCTTAACTATTCACAATATTTATTAACGATTTAGATGATGGCATAGAAAGTCATATATATCCAAATTTACCGATGACACAAAGATAGGCGGCATTATAGGCTGTGTAGGTGAAAGCATAAAATTACAAAGGGATATCAACAGATTAAGTGAATGGGCAAAACTGTGGCAAATGGATTTCAATGTAAGCAAATGTGAGGTTATCCACTTTGAACCTAAAACGGATAGAACAGGGTACTTTCTAAATGGTGAAAAGTTAAAAACAGTGGAGGTCCAAAGAGACTTGGGGGGGCCAGGTACATAGATTATTAAAATGTCATGAACAGGTACAGAAAATAATCAAAAAGGCTAATGGAATGCTGGCCTTTATATCTAGAGGACTAGAATACAAGGGGGTAGAAGTTATGCTGCAGCTGTACAAAGCCCTGGTTAGGCCACACCTGGAGCACTGTGAGCAGTTCTGGGCACCACACCTTAGGAAGGATATATTGGCCTTGGAGGGAGTGCAGCGTAGGGTTACCAGAATGATACCCGGACTCCAAGGGTTAAGTTACGAGGAGTGATGACACAAATTAGGGTTGTATTGTGTGCAGTTTTGGTCGCCTTATCTGAGGAAGGATGTTCTTGCCATGGAGGGAGTGCAGCGAAGATTCACCAGGCTGATACCTGGGATGGCAGGAATGACGTATGAAGAGAGATTGGGTTGATTAGGCTTATATTCGCTGGAGTTTAGAAGAATGAGAGGGGATCTCATTGAAACTTATAAAATTCTAACAGGACTGGACAGACTAGATGCAGGAAGGCTGTTCCCGATGGCGGGGGAGTCCAGAACCAGGGGTCACAGTCTAAGGATAAGGGGTAAGCCATTTAGGACTGAGATGAGGAGGAATTTCTTCACCCAGAGAGTGGTGAACCTGTGGAATTCTCTACCACAGAAGACAATTGAGGCCAATTCATTAAATATATTCAAGAAGGAGTTAGATATATTTCTTAAGGCTAAAGGGATCAAGGGATATGGGGAGAAAGCAGGGACAGGGTACTGAATTTGGATGATCAGTGTAGGGGGTGGCGTGCGCCCAGTCAGCTTCACCTCTGACTGTCTTTGAGCGGTTCGAATCGCTCCCACACCCCTGGGTTCTAGACACCGGACTTAGGTACAGGCGGTGATACAGAAAATCGAGTAGACAAGTGGTTTGGTGCAAGAAAACCAAAATGTTATTAAAAAGCAGAATAAAACAATCTTATGAAAATTACTGGTATGAAATACAGGCATAAACAATTACACTTATATGGGAATGGGGAACACACGGCACATCGAGGGAAAACAACTACATTAACAATCCCCTTATCCTTATCCCACCCCCTATGCCTAACTAGATTAAGCTATGAGGGGCCAGGAATTCATGCTTACCAATCCAAAACCTGTTGCTTTAATTGGGTTGGTTTTGAGGTCAGCTTTTGCTGTCCTTTGGGGTATCCTGTCGCCACGTGGTCTCAGGGCGCGGCGCTGGAGCTGTTGATGCGAAGCACCCTCCTTTTTCCTCAGCTACCGTCGTCGAGTCGCGATGGGTTTTCTTCTTCTTCTCCCTCGGGCGGTCGTTGGCGGTAATGTTACGGTTGGGGGTCAGTTGGCGGTCTTTACCGTTTAAATGATTTTGCTAGCCATGCTTCGAACGCCAGTTTATTCTTTAACTGGGCTATTACTGTCCATGTGACAAACGCCAGCTTATAACTAGGCCGTTTGTCTCGACATTCTTCGAACGCCAGCATATTCTTAAAACAGGGTTTTACTGTCCATGCCTGTAACACCAACTTATTCACCAAACACCAGCTTATAACTGGGCATTTGTCCCCAAATGCGTCTTCCCGCTGCCCTTCTCTGCCTTTACCGGTTTACCTTCTTCTTCGTCTCGTCTCGTCTCGTCTGCCCGTTTGTGGCCTGTGTGTACTGTGTGGTTTCGAACTCGGGTCTCGTTCTCCTCCCGCATTTGGCCCCGGTGTAATGGGTGTTCTTGGTTGTTGAGTGGTGCGGGGAGCGAGAAGAGAGCCCGCCACGAGGCCAGGGCACGAGAACGAATGGCAGCAGGCCAAAAAGCCAAACGATAAGAGGCCAGAGCAAGAGTCAAGAGAGCGATTGCCACTGACGGGCCTATAATTATACCCGTTCTTCAACTCCTTATCTGCGCGCCAAATCAGGTCAGTCCTTTGTCTAACTTTTGGCGGGCTCGTTTAGAATGATTACAGCCATTTATTTTAATGACTTGTGGAGTG
Source organism: Somniosus microcephalus (assembly GCF_052327205.1). Taxonomy (NCBI): domain Eukaryota; kingdom Metazoa; phylum Chordata; class Chondrichthyes; order Squaliformes; family Somniosidae; genus Somniosus; species Somniosus microcephalus. The sequence goes on from NC_140993.1 coordinate 261,692,444, forward strand.
GTTGTCTCCGGGTCTAATGACCTTGATGTCCTGGTTGTTTGTCATGGATGAAACTTAATTGTCCCCATCCTGACTTGATGGCTACTGTGAGCTGTTACCGATTAAATATGCAGAAACCTAATGGCCTCGATTTTAGGCCCATTCTAGCTTGATCTGTTTCAAGTCGAATGAATGCGTATTCTGTGTTTATTTTGGCTGTCAGCTTCAGAGTCTTTTCACAGATTCCTGCATTTTAAGTTTTGTCTCCGGGCCTGCCTGTCTGCAGAGCCCTGCTTTAAAAATCCTGTCGGTTTTGGTCACGAGGTTACAGAAGCCATTTTGGGTACCCTGTTTTTTAATAACTTGTCCAAACAGGGTCCCTTGATCCATAATTTGGGGAGTGCGGGTATTTTGAGAACCCTACACTTACACTCCCCCCTGTTGATACTAAACTCGCTTTAAGTATCATCCTGATGAGTTGAGCAAAATTTCCGACCTTCCATAGTCAACCTTCCCCTGTAATTACCTATCTAAGATACCCACGACACATGCATTTCTCATTCTGCGAAAATGTAGTGTACATAAGCATACATAGAATAAATCACAGTCGTTTACACACATCCAAGCATGGAGGGGGTCCAGCACCCCTGCACCACTTGGTACACATACATCTTTATTAAAATAACACGTTTGCAAATCTTTATTAAAATCAACAAACACAAAAAAAAATCTTTGATCAGAAGTACAAAAAACTCAAACAGGTGTATCTCCCTCCACCTTCACATAATGTTCCTTCCAGGTCCTCTGGTTTCGGAATTCTAGTATTTGACCCTTTCCCTTGCACTGAGTGCATACTAGGTGCAATACTATCCCCAACTGGCAAACCACGAGAATGTGGGAAGCCAGTCTAATCCACGAAGGGACCTCTATATTATTGAAAATGTCCCACCAGGGTGGAATCACGATGTCCAATATCTTAGCCCTTATCTCTATCATTTTCTGCTCTAATGTGTAGAAATGTTTCTGCGAGACTATAACTGCTTTGAGTATTTTGGTAAGGTGTTCTGGGAGAGGGGGAATTTCGTAGCCGAAATGTGCTACGTACTTCTGCAGGTTGGTGAAATTCTCCTTTACAGTGAGGTGAACAGTGGAGGGTTCAGGAATGGGGACAATTCGTTCCTGGGCCACTTGAACTTCTGCCTCGGGTTTAAAGCAGAAACAGCTGTCACTTACCGGACACCAGCTATGCTGTCCATGCTGGTAGTGGGACGCTCCTGTGGTGACACAATATGTCCCACCTCCTATATATGCTACCTGTGGGGGAACATGGCCTTGTGCCATTGCCTCCATGGTACAATTTATAGGCTTCGCGCCAACAGCTTTAAACCCGCACTGTGGTTTTGAATAGGCGTTCAAATGCTGGGGACACAGGATTATGTGTGCTCCCCGGCTCCGGCACCCCGAGAGGTCAGTACCTGTCATAGCGTGCTCCCACTTTATGAGGTAAGGTGGGACCGCTGTGAAACGAATGTGTGCACCCCCTTGAATAACTCCAATGTTCTCAACCCTGTATACCGGTGCGGGTTGGGCCGTCCTACCCATGACCGGCATTCTCACTACTATTCCCATGATGGTGTGGTTGGACCGCCCACAATCCACTGGGACCGGGTAGGCTTCAGAAGCTAGCCGGAGTTGGCATGGGCTTAATGCATTCTCAAACGGATGGGGAGGGCTGTGGGGTGTTTGTTGCTGATCCAGGAGGGAACTAAACCCTGTTTTAAATCCTCCAGATTACTGCGGCCCTCGCCCAGCAACCGTGCCCCGTGCAGCACGCACACCTCGTTCTGTGCAGCCTGGTCAGAAGCATTTCTGTCCTCTCGTATGAGGGCATTTACAGTCTTTGCGTGCTTCTCCAGCTCCGCTATAATCTCTTTTAAATGGACTGTCATGGCCTGGTCCTCATGTAACTCCGAGCCTACTACCTTGTTCTCATCCATTAATATCTTCCTTAACTGTGTTTTCAAACCGTTTATCTGGGTCTGCACCTCTATGTCATCCAGACTGTTGATGGCAGAGGACCCAGTGTTAAACACAGTAAAAACATCATTCCATACTCCCCTTCTTTGTCTCCCTGCATTACCAAAGTACTCGCGGTGTGTGGTGTACAGTTCGGTTTTGCCTACATTAGCGAAATCGAACTCGTAAAACTTCTTAAACATGTCCTTTAACAGGGCCTGGTATAGCTGCTCTGTCTCTTTGGGACACCACTCCGGTAAGTGTACCTCAGTGAGATTTAAAATCACGGAGGCTACCGCGTAGTGTACCCCCTGGTATAGTACCTGATCCGTAGGCACTAGTACCAACCCATTCCCTGGTCCCTTGGTGGTAGTGGAGCACCCCTCCCTGTGTGTCCTTGCTGCCTGAGTCGTGGGCAAGGGCTTCCGGGTGCATGCCACTAGCTCAGTGGCTTTAACTGGGGCTGGGTAACGTGGGACTATGCAGGTGTGTAGGTGGGAATCCCATTCCACCCCCTTCCCCTTATCCTGCCACGGTGCGGAGAAGATGATGGATATGCCCTTTTTGACCCCCACATACAGACATAGATTCCCTGTTCCGACTCCCACCACTTGTCCCAACATACACTAGTCCCTTCTTGGGTCCCGGTGACCGTCCGGTGGGTGTTGTTCCCCATCCGTTCCCAGTCAGCTGTACGATCCCCCATGTCTGTGTGCAGCTTTCTGAGCCACCACCACCTTCCCAGGGGAATCTGTTCTTTACAAGTCAGGCACACGCGTTTCCCCTCAGTGACCCCGACCCGTGAGGCCACAACCTGTACGCTGGGGCAGGGGAGGGAGGCCTCCCCGTAGGTGAACCCGGTCTGGCTGGAGTACCGGGTGGAGTTGGATCCCAACCACCCGGGCCATCTTCCCTCATGAGCGTAGATGGCGGGTCCCTCCGCGCCTTGTTCGCTGCTCCCAGCAGTCACCACTGGAGCCTTTTCTCCCGAGCACCCGTAGACGTGGGAGTCCTCCACGTCACCTCGCTTCCCAACGCTCATCCCTAGCAGGGCGAGTAAGAGTACGCCCCCCTTCATTCTGAAATCCTCTTCCTGTAAAGAGACACAAGAGCATATAGCCAGGTCCCGAGGAGATTCTCTGGCTTGGGTGAAGCATAGTCGAGTCTCGCGACCTCGACTCAATACAAACACTCTTAACAATACTACTATTATTTAAACTACCCATTACCTTATATAAACTTAAACTAAACACCTAAACTTAACCGTATAAACTTACGTAAAACTATATACATCCGCCGCCCGTCTCCGGGCGGCCAGGCTAATCTCTGTTTGGACTGAGGCACACCGCTCCCTTCGGCGTGGCCGCACTGTCCTTTACTGTCGGTCCCTCGCAGCCTGTGGCTGCTGACTGGGGACCCCTGTCCTTGGACTTCCCCCTGACTCGGGAGACTGTCCCTTTAAAATGGGGAGCTGGTGACCATGGTTTCCTTGGCTGGGGCATCCGTGGGGACCTTCTGAGGACTCTGACGGGTGGGGTTTTCTTGGCTGGTGGGCCTTTAACCCGAACCGCTGCACCCTCCGGTGCGGTCTGTGGGCTTACCACTGCCGCTGGCTGGGGGTCCTCGCCCTCAGGTCCCTCCTCATCTGGAGCCCAGAAGAGTGGGGGAGTGTCCCAATCAGTGGGCGGGATGGCCCCTCCCCTTAAGCAAGCCACAGCGCCTGCCTGTGCAGTCTGTGAACTCGCTCCTGCTGCAGGCTGAGGATTTCTATCCTCAGACCCTACCCCAACTGGCTGTTTTCTCTTTTCGGGTTTAAACAGTTTACACTGATTAATATGGAACCATTTGGTGCGCCGAGGCATCTTAACGACGTATACCATGGGACTGGCCTTGTCTACAATGCTGTAGAGCCCCTATCCGAGCATAGTTCCTCACCGTGACCTGATCCCGTACCTCCCACTCATGGTGTTTTCGGGGTTGTAACAGCAATCGGTTACTCCGATGCTGCTTTCCCATGTTCCCAGCCGCCTGCCCGTGGACCTGCTTAAGGTGCTCGAAGAGGTTTCGGGCAAACCTGTCCCTGTTTACCTCCCTGAGCTGACCTTCGGTGAGCACCGAGGCTAGTACATGGGTGGGGGTCCGCATAACCCCGCCAGTCATCAGCTCGTACGGGGAGTACCCTGTGCTTTTTGACTGGCTGGCCCGGATCCCCATCAGAACCAACGGTAGGACCTCGGCCCATTTTCGGGGCGAGTCCACCGTCTCCTTCCTCAACCTTTCTTTTAGGGTCCTATTCATTCTTTCCACAATCCCTGATGACTGTGGGTTGTGGGCCACGTGCCACTTCCCCTCGATGCCGAGCAGCATAAGGGTATTCTGCATCACCTGTCCGGTGAAGTGACTCCCTTGGTCGGACTCCACATACTGTGGTAGCCCCCACTGCGAGAACACTTCCCGGACCAGGGTCCTGGCAGTACCCAGAGCTGTGGCTGTTCTACAGGGGAAGGCCTCTACCCATTTCGTGAACACATCTACCAGAACTAGGCAGTACTTATGGCCCCCCTGGGCGGTGGGTAGGGGCCCGATGTAGTCGAGCTGTATCGACTGCCATGGTCCCTCTACCCTCCTGATGTGTCCCATAGGTACCTTCCTTTTGTGGGGGTCAGGGTTATTAGCAGCGCACACCAGACAGCCGGCGCAGAACTCGCGGACATCTTCCCTGAGTCGCGGCCACCATCCCGCCTGTTCCACCTGCTGCCAGGTGGTCTCAGGCCCGGGATACCCCGCTCCTGGACCCTCATAGGCCAGTTGAAGGAATTCCCTCCGGTGTTGCTGCAGCACAACCCACTGCTCCCCCCAGAACAGCATGCCCTCTTTGACGGAGAGAGTTGCTGTGCTGTAAGGACCCTCTATCCCTTTTCCCTCAGTCACTGCGCTGAGGACTGCCTTGAGGACGGGGTCTTGGGCTTGGACCATCTTAAGGTCCAGGGCTAAAGCTACCCCTGCACTCCCTTGTATCCCATCCCTACCTCTGACTGCTGCTATGGGTCTGGACCCATAGGGGTCCCAGAAAGTGCCTGTGCGGGCACCCTCCTTGGCGAGCATGTCAGCCTGCTGGTTGCCTTGACTGCGGGGTTCTGTGGAGGAATGGGCTTTCACCTTGTGGATGAACACCTCCCCTTCCTCCCCCACTGCTGCTAGGATCTTTTCCAGCAGGGGTTTCACTGTGAGGCGTCTCCCGTCAGCGGAGGTGTATCCGCGGCGGGACCAGATGGCCAGGTACTCCGTACACGAATTGCAAATAAGCATGCTGTCCGAGCAAATTGTGTATGGGGTGGGGAAGATTTCGGGGTGTGTAACGACGTACACTACCGCGGACAGTTCAGCCTGCTGGGCGCTCATGGTGCTGGGGAGCTTAATTGCCAGGGCAATGTTTGCCGCTGGGTCATAAACTCCACACCCCGTGAGTCGCTCGCCAGCAGATACCGTGCTGGAGCCATCCACATAGATCTCGCGGCCTGTGGGGTGTATCCCGGCCCGTAAACCTATGCCCACTTCTCAAACCCCTTCAATGGAACACCGATGGGCTGTTCCAGGATATACCAGGTTGGTTGCGAGCCTGTAACAACAACTTATTCACCAAACACCAGCTTACAACTGGGCATTTGTCCCCAAGTGCGTCTTCCCGCTGCCCTTCTCTGCCTTTACCGGTTTACCTTCTTCGTCTCGTCTCATCTCGTCTGCCCGTTTGTGGCCTGTGTATACTGTGTGGTTTCGAACTCGGGTCTCGTTCTCCTCCCGCGTTTGGCCCCGGTGTAATGGGTGTCCTTGGTTGTTGAGTGGCACGGGGAGCGAGAAGAGAGCCCGCCACGAGGCCAGGGCACGAGAACGAGTGGCAGCAGGCCAAAAAGCCAAACGATAAGAGGCCAGAGCAAGAGTCAAGCGAGCGATTGCCACTGATGGGCCTATAATTATACCCGTTCTTCAACTCCTTATCTGCGCGCCAAATCAGGTCAGTCCTTTGTCTAACTTTTGGCGGGCTCGTTTAGAATGATTACAGCCATTTATTTTAACGACTTGTGGAGTGGTTGTCTCCGGGTCTAATGGCCCCGATGTCCTGGTTGTTTGTCATGGATGAAACTTAATTGTCCCCATCCTGACTTGATGGCAACTGTGAGCTGTTACCGATTAAATATGCAGAAACCTAATGGCCTCGATTTTAGGCCCATTCTAGCTTGATCTGTTTCAAGTCGAATGAATGCGTATTCTGTGTTTATTTTGGCTGTCTGGCTTCAGAGTCTTTTCACAGATTCCTGCATTTTAAGTTTCGTCTCCGGGCCTGCCTGTCTGCAGAGCCCTGCTTTAAAAATCCTGTCGGTTTTGGTCATGAGGTTACAGAAGCCATTTTGGGTACCCTGTTTTTTAATAACTTGTCCAAACAGGGTCCCTTGATCCATAATTTGGGGAGAGTGGGAATTTTGAGAACCCTACACTTACATCAGCCATGATCTCATTGAATGGCGGAGCAGGCTCGAGGGGCCGAATGGCCTACTCCTGCTCCTATCTTCTATGTTTTTATGTTTCTATTCCCTAGAATTTAGAAGGTTAAGGAGTGATCTGATCGAAGTTTTCAAAATATTAAGGGGAACAGATAGGGTAGATAGACTATTTCTGCTGGTTGGGGATTCTAGGACTAGGGGGCATAGTCTAAAAACTAGAGCCAGACCTTTCAGGAGTGAAATTAGGAAACACTTCTACACACAAAGGGTGGTAGAAATTTGGAACTCTCTTCCGCAAATGGCAATTTATGCAAGATCAATTGTTAATTTTAAATCGGTGATTGATGGCTTTTTGTTAATCAAAGGTATAAAAGGATATGGGCCAAAGGTGAGTATATGGAGTTAGATCGCAGATCAGCCATGATCTCATTGAATGGCGCAACAGGCTCGAGTGGCTAAATGTCCTCCTCCTGCCCCTGTGTTACTATATATAGACACAGGAGAGTGATTGCTAGAAAACAGTCTCGCCTTGGAGATCATTGGACCGATTCCCCGTTTGCAGGGAACAAGTCCTTGTGATCGTGGTGCTTGCGTGAGCACATGTCCCAAGGTGCTTCAGAGGAGCGCAATCAGAGAAAAATTGACACCGAGCCAAAAAAGGAGATCTTGGCACGGGTGACTAAAAGCTTGGCATAAGAGGTAGGGTTTAAGAAGGGTGTTAAAGGAGGAGAGAGAGGCAGAGAGGTTTAGGGAAGGAATTCTAGATCTTAGGGTCTAGACAGCTCAAGGCACGGAGCGAAGCAAACCGGGGATGCGCAAGGGGCCAGAATTGGAGGAGCGCAGAGATCTTGGAGGGTTGTAGGGCTGGAGGAGGTTACAGAGATAGGGAGGGGCAAAGCCATAGAGGCATATGAAGACAAGGATGAGAATTTTAAAATCAAAGCACTGATAGACTGGGAGCCAATGTAGATCAGTGAGCAAAGGGGTGATGGGTGAACGGGATTTAGTGCGGGTTAGGATACGGGCAGCAGAGTTTTGAATGAGGTGTAATTCATGGAAGGTGGAAGAGGGGAGGCTGGCCAGGAGAGCGTTGGAATAGTCAAGACTCGAGGTAACAAATGCATAAATGAGGGTTTCAGCAGTAGATAATCAGAGGGGGGGCGGAGACAGGCGATGTTACGGAAGTGGAAGTAGGCGGTATTTATGATGGAGAGGATTATGGGATCGGTGGGGTTGGTGATGTACATCGGGTATTGTCAGCGTACATGTGGAACCTGATGTCATGTCTTCGGATGAGGTCACCAAGGGGCAGTTTGTGGATGAGAAATAGGAGGGGGACAAGGATAGATCCTTGGGGGCCTCCATAGGCAACGATGCGGGAGTGGGAAGAGAAACCATTGCAGGAGATTCTCTGGCTTCGACTGGATAGATAAGAATGGAGCCAGGCGAGGGTAGTCCCACCCAGCTGGATGACAAAGGAGAGGCATTGGAGGAGGATGGAGTGATCAACCGTGTCAAAGGCTGCAGACAAGTCAAGAAAGATGAAGACGGATAGTGCACCATGATCTCAGTCACAGAGGATGTCGTTTGTGATTTTGATAAGGGCCGTTTCCGTTCTGTGGCGGGGGTGGAAACCTGATCGGAGGGATTCAAACATGAAGTTGCGGGAAAGATGGGCAAGGATTTGGAAGGTGACAACATGCTCAAGGACTTTGGAGAAGAAAGGGAGACTGAAGATAGATTCAAGGAAGTCAAGTCTGGGATGGCAACAGGAGCGTCAGAAGGTAGAGAAAGAGTGAATGGGGTAGGGATTTGGGGTGAGAGGCGGCAAAGTACCAGCGAGGGGAGAAAGGAAAGGAGGAATGACTGAATAACAAGAGGAAATGGGAGCGCAGGGCACAAGAAGGGTAAAGAGAAGAGAAAGAAAAAGAGATAGAAGTATTGGGCTCGGTTCCGGAGTAGCAACCAAAATGAGCATGAGAATGGACACAGAGGGGTGTCCACGTGTGAGCCTAGGCCAGGGGGTTGCTAATGCCTAATGAGCCCGGTTCCCAGCTGTCCACATTGCATGATGCTGAAGGCTTTGGGAGTGCTGTAGGCCCCCAGGCCTCCAGAGAGCAGGAGCCTGCTGTGCTTCAGCTATTGTATTATCAGCTCCAAAGTAGTGTTGAAAAGCTATACGAATGTGTAGGACATTGCAGCCAACCCCGATCCTGTTCTCCCTGACCTTACACATAAACACGTTCCAGTGGGAGTCAGAAACCAGGGCTGCTTTTACTCCCTCATCCTTCTGTAGCCAGGAGCAATTGCAGTGTTCCCACTGCTGTCCCAGCCAGGATCAGTTTGCTCATCACAGTTTGGCGATTGAACGAGGAGCCTCCTGCTTTGTACACTTGAGTACGGTACTGCTAGGCCAGTTAGCCTCTAGGCCAACAGGGGAGCCCCAGCCATTGTTTTTCTACTAATGCATAAAAATTGTATCTGCCAACTTTGAGGTAAAAAGTTCCAAAGGCCTCTTTGTTCTTCTGTGTTAGTCACTGATTAAAGAAAAAAAGCCTTAAGTAGTTTGTTAAAGGATCAACATCTTTGTGAAAAAAAGAGTTTGGCAAACGGCGTTTATTTCCAAACTAGTGATGTAAATCACCCTGAATCATTTCAACGTGTCAAGTGTGTGTGACCATTGTGGCGAAAATAACAAATTGAACTTTATTCCCTTACTGATTAATGTTCAGTGAAGATGCCAACAGGAGCACAAAGTTTGAAATTAAAATTGCTTTGCACCCTTGCCAATTTTTTCCCGTTAATATTAATGAATGGTGAAAACTATACCTCACTGCTCCTTCTTCCCTCCCAAAGAAAGGTTTGTTGAATAGTTTTCATTTTTTGCTTTAAAATTTTTTACTCTTTTCCCGATGGGTGATGACTCATGCTCCAGTACAGAGATCAGGGTCCCTAATACCTCGTCTTGGTAGACAGTCTTCGTGCCTGAACATGGACAGAGAGTGCCAGCAAATTATCCAGTTGTGGGGGTATCGCAATCGGACTCACACTCGAGCATATGTTACTCGCACTAAGTCCTGTCCACCCATCTTCTTCTTCTTCTTAGGCAGCCCCTCGGAACCGAGGATGACTTGCTTCCACACTAAACATGAGTTCTCCGGTGACTGATGAGACCAATGTGGGACCTACAGTCTCTGTCACAGGTGGGGCAGACGGTGGTTGAAGGGGCAGGTGGGTGGGGTGCTTGGGTTGACGTGCGCTCCTTGTACTGCTTGCGCTTGGCTTGCGCTTGCTCCCGGCGAAGAGACTCGAGGTGTTCGGCGCCTTCCCGGATGCTTCTTCTTGTGCGGTCTTGGGCCAGGGATTCCCAGGTCTCGGTGGGGATGTTGCACTTTTTCAAGGAGGCTTTGAGGGTGTCCTTGAAGTGTTTCCTCTGCCCACCTGGGACTCTCTTGCCGTGCCGGAGCTCCCAGTAGAGCGCTTGTTTTGGGAGTCTCGTATCTTTTGGGCTTCACCCATCACCCCTGTGCTCACTGACCTACCCTAAGCGCTGGAATTCCCTCCCAAAATCATTGGGAATCGTAGCATAGTGGTTATAAAACTGGATTCGATAATCCATGAGACCTGGACTAATGATCTGGATAGTGAGTTCACTTCCCACCATGGCAGCTGGGGAATTTAAATTTAGTTAATTAAATAAACCTGGAATAAAAAGCTAGTATCAGTAATTATCGGATTGTCGTAAAAACCCATCTGGTTCACTAATGTCCTTTAGGGGAGAAAATCTGCCGTCCTTACCCAGTCTGGCCTATATGTGACTCCAGACCCACAGCAATTTGGTTGACTCTTAACTGCCCTCTGAAATGGACTAACAAGCCACTCAGTTGTAACAAACCGCTACGAAAAACAATAAGAATAAAACCGGACGGACCGCCCGGCATCGACCTCTACAGACACGACAACGGCACACCCAGCATTGGTCTTACACTGAGGACACCCTCCATCGTGTTGTGTGGCATGACAACCATGCTAAATGGAATAGATTCAGAACAGATCTAGCAGCTCAAAACTGGGCATCCATGAGGCGCTGTGGGCCATCAGCAGCAGCAGAATTGCATTCCACCACAATCTGTAACCTCATGGCCCGGCATATCCCTCACTCTACCATTACCATCAAGCTAGGGGACCAACCCTGGTTCAATAAGGAGTGCAGAAGAGCATGCCAGGAGCAGCACCAGGTGTACCTAAAAAAAAAAATGTGGTGCTAACCTGGGGAAGCTGCAACACAGGACTACATGCATGCTAAAAAGTGGAAGCAGCATGCTATAGACAGAGCTAAGCGATCCCACAATCAATGGATCAGATCAAAGCTCTGCAGTCCTGCCACATCCAGTCATGAATGGTGGTGGACCATTAAACAACTAATGGGAGGAGGAGGCTCCATGAATATCCCCATCCTCAATGATGGTGGAGCCCAGCACACGAATGCAAAAGACAAGGCTGATGCGTTTGCAACCATCTTCAGCCAGAAGTGCCGAGTGGATGACCAATATTGGCCTCCTCCTGAGGTCCCCACCATCACAGAAGCCAGTCTTCAGTCAATTCGATTCACTCTACGTGATATCAAGAAACGGCTGGATACAGCAAAGGCTGTGGGCCCCGGCAACATCCTGGCTGTCTTGCTGAAGACTTGTGCTCCAGAACTAGCCGCACCTCTAGCCAAGCTGTTCCAGTACAGCTATAACACTGGCATCTATCCGACATTGTGGAAAACTGCCCAGGTATGTCCTGTCCACAAAAAGCAGGACAAATCCAATCCGGCCAATTATCGCTCTATCAGTCTACACTCAATCAACAGCAAAGTGATGGAAGGTGTCATCGACAGTGCTATCAAGCAGCACTTACTCACCAATAACCTACTCACTGATGACCAGTTTGGGTTCTGCCAGGACCACTCGGCTCCAGACCTCATTACAGCCGACAAAAGAGCTGAATTCCAGAGGTGAGGTGAGAGTGACTGCCCTTGACATCAAGGCAGCATTTGACCGAGTGTGGCATCAAGGAGCCCTAGTAAAACTGAAGTCAATGAGAATCGGGGGGGAAAACTCTCCACTGGCTGGAGTCATACCTAGCACAAAGGAAGATGGTTGTGTTGGTTGGAGGTCAATCATCACAGCCCCAGGACATCGCTGCAGGAGTTCCTCAGGGCAGTGTCCTAGGCCCAACCATCTTCAGCTGCTTCATCAATGACCTTTCCTCCATCATAAGGTCAGAAGTGGGGATGTTTGCTGATGACTGCACAGTGTTCTGTGCCATCCGCAACTCCTCAGATAATGAAGCAGTCCATGCCCACATGCAGCAAGACCTGGACGACATCCAGGCAATGACTATCACCAACAAGCGAGCGGCTAACCACTTGACATTCAATAGCATTGCCATCGCCGAATCCCCCACCATCAACATCCTGGGGTCACCATTGACCAGGAACTTAACTGGACCAGCCACATAAATACTGTGGCAACAAGAGCAGGTCAGAGGCTGGGTATTCTGTGGCGAGTGTCTCACCTCCTGACTCCCCAAAGACTTTCCACCATCTACAAGGCACAAAACATAGAAACATAGAAACATAGAAGATAGGAGCAGGAGTAGGCCATTCGGCCCCTCGAGCCTGCTCCGTCATTCAATGCGATCATGGCTGATTATCCAAATTCAGTACCCGGTCCCTGCTTTCTCCCCATACCCCTTGATCCCTTTAGCCTTGAGAAATATATCCAACTCCTTCTTGAATATATTTAATGAATTGGCCTCTACTGCCTTCTGTGGCAGAGAATTCCACAGGTTTACCACTCTCTGGGTGAAGAAAGTCCTCCTCATTTCTGTCCTAAATGGCCTACCCCTTATCCTTAGACTGTGACCCCTGGTTCTGGACTCCCCGACCATCGGGAACATCCTTCCAGCATCTAGTCTGTCCAGTCCTGTCAGAATTTTATAAGTTTCAATGAGATCCCCTCTCATTCTTATAAACTCCAGCGAGTACAAGCCCAGTCGACCCAATTTCTCCTCATACATCATTCCTGCCATCCCAGGTATCAGCCTGGTGAATCTTCGCTGTACTCCTTCCATGACAAGAACATCCTTCCTCAGATAAGGCGACCAAAACTGCACACAATACTCAAGATGTGGTCTCACCAAGGCCCTGTACAACTGCAGCAAGACATCCCTGTTCCTGCACTCAAACCCTCTCGCTACGAAGGCCAACATACCATTTGCCTTCTTAACCGCCTGCTGCACCTGCATGCTTACCTTCAGCGACTGGTGCACAAGGACACCCAGGTCTCGTTGCACTTCCCCTTCTCCCAATCTATTGCCATTCAGATAATAAGCTGCCTTCCTGTTTTGGCTACCAAAGTGGATAACCTCACATTTATCCACGTTATATTGCATCTGCCATGCTTCTGCCCAATCACCCAACCTGTCCAAATCACCCTGGAGTTTCTCGGCATCCTCCTCACAGCACACACTCCCACCCAGCTTTGTGTCATCTGCAAACTTGGAGATATTACATCTAGTTCCCTTGTCTAGATCATTAATATACATTGTGAATAGCTGGGGTCCAAGGACCGATCCCTGCGGTACCCCACTAGTCATTGCCTGCCACTCGGAAAAAGACCCGTTTATTCCAACTCTTTGCTTTCTGTCTGCCAACCAGTTCTCTATCCAAGTCAGTACCTTGCCCCCAATCCCATGTGCCTTAACTTTACACGCTAATCTCTTATGCGGGACCTTATCGAAAGCTTTCTGAAAGTCCAAATACACCACATCCACTGGTTCTCCCTTATCTATTTTACCAGTTACATCCTCAAAAAATTCCAGTAGATTAGTGAAGCACGATTTACCCTTTGTAGATCCATGTTGACTTTGTCCGATCCTGTCACTGTTTTCCAAGTGCTCCGTTATTACATCTTTTATGATGGACTCTAGCATTTTCCCCACTACCGATGTCAGGCTTACCGGTCTGTAATTCCCCGTTTTCTCTCTACCACCTTTTTTGAATAGTGGGGTAACATTAGCTACCCTCCAATCCATGGGTACTGTTCCAGATTCCATCGAATGTTGGAAGATGATCAGCAATGCACCTACTATTTCTAGGGCCACTTCCTTAAGTACCCTAGGATGTAGATTATCAGGCCCTGGGGATTTATTGGCCTTCAATCCCATCAATTTCCTTAACACCATTTCCCTACAAATGCTGATTTCTTTCAGCTCCTCCCTTTCATCAGGCCCTATGTTCCCCGACATCTCTGGGAGGTTATTTGTGTCCTTCTTTGTGAAGACAGAACCAAAGTATGTATTTAATTGGTCTGCCATTTCTTTGTTCCCCATTATAAATTTTCCTGATTCTGACTGCTAAGGGACCTACGCTTGACTTCACCAATCTTTTTCTCTTCACATATCTATAAAAGCTTTTACAGTCAGTTTTTATGTTCCCTGCAAGCTTACTCTCATATTCAATTTTCCCATTCTTAATTAATCCCTTTGACCTCCTTTGTTGAATCCTAAACTGCTCCCAATCCTCAAGTTAGGAATGAGATGGAATACTCTCCACTTGCCTGGATGAGTACAGCTCAAACAACACTCAAGAAGCTCCTCACCATCCAAGACAAAGCAGCCCGCTTGATTGGCACCCCATCCACCACCTTAAACATTCACTCTCTCCACCACCAGCGTACCGTGGCTGCAGTGTGTACCATCCTCAAGATGCACTGCAACAACTCGCCAAGGCTTCTTCGACAGCACCTCCCAAACCCGCGACCTCTACCACCTAGAAGGACAAGGGCAGCAGGTGCATGGGAATACTATCACCTCCAAGTTCCCCTCCAAGCCACACACCATCCTGACTTGGAAGTTTATCGCCGTTCCTTCATCGTCGCTGGTTCAAAATCCTGGAACTCCCTCCCTAACAGCACTGTGGGAGCACCTTCACCTAAGACGCTACTTAAAACCTACCTCTTTGACCAAGCTTTTGGTCACCTGTCCTAATATCTCTAAGTGGCTCGGTGTCAAATCTTGTTTGATAATTGATCCTGTGAAGCGACTTGAGACGTTTTACTACATTACAGGTGCTATATACATGCAAGTTGTTGTTGGATAGTGAATAGGAGCAGGGAATTAACCCTTCCCTACTTCAGGAGCACTGAGGATAAATTTTGTAGAATCTTACAGCGCAGAAGGAGGCCATTCGGCCCATCTTGCCTGTTCCACCTCTTTGAAAGAACTCTCTAATTAGTCCCACTCCCACTGCTCTTTCCCCAGAGCCCTGCAAATTTTCCCTTTTCGAGTATAAGTTACTACTGAATCTGCATCCACCACCCTTTCAGACAGTGCATTCCAGATCATAACAACTCGCAGCGTACAAAGATTTCTCCTCATCTCCCCTCTGGTTCTTTTGCCAATTGCCTTAAATCTGTGTCCTCTGGTTACCGACCCTCCTGCAATGGAAGCAGTTTCGCTTCTGATTTTGAATGATAAATTCTTAAATTTAACACCCTTACCAGTCCCACTGCCCTTGATGAGATCAGTGAACTTAGAATAGACCAAGAACGGAGTTGGGACCCACCTAGTCTGTATGATTCAGTTCCACCCTCATCACTGCATTTACTCACTGGGGTGTGCCCAGACTTTTTAACTCCTCAATGGCCCAAAACTGGTGGAGTTACTGTTCGTTTTTGGAGTAAATCTTACATCCCAGGAACATGTTAAATTACAAATAAGTACCTTTTATTTTATAATGGGGCCAAAATTCCAAAGCTCTTCAGGTACATTTCCATTGTAACTCTTGTAAGAGTGTAAATGCCAGGGGCAGGAAAATAGGCTGAGACCCAGGGTATGCCAGATCCCGAACTTGTATCCTAACTCGTAGCAAGACCCGTTAACCCATCACCCCTGCGCTCACTGACCTACATTGGCTCCCGGTCTGACAACACCTCGATTTTAAAATTCTCATCCTCGTGTTCATGTCCCTCCATGGCCTCGCCCCCTCCCTATCTCTGTAACCTTCACCAGCCCTACAACCCTTCAAGATCTCTGCAATTAAAAGGTATGATGGTAGACAAGCAATGGCTAGCATTTAAAGAATTGATACATAATTTGCAACAAATATACATTCCTTTAAGGCACAAAAACCCCACAGGGAAAGTGGTCCAACCGTGGCTAAGAAGAGGAGTTAAAGATAATATTAGATCAAAGGAAGAGGCTTATAATGTTGCCAAAAAGAGTAGTAAGCCCGAGGATTGAGAGGATTTTAGAATTCAGCAAAGGAGGACCAAGAAATTGATAAAGAAATGGAAAATAGAAAATGAGACTAAACTAGCGAGGGGCATAAAAACAGATTATAAAAGCTTCTATAGGTATGTAAAAAGGAAAAGATTAGCAAAAGTAAATGTGGGTCCCTTATAGGCTGAGACAGGAGAAATTGTAATGGGGAATAAAGAAATGGGAGAGAAATTAAACAAATACTTTGGGGTCGATTTTAACTCAGGTGCAGGGAATTGTCGGGTTCCCCGAATTTGGTGTTTCCCACCGAATCTAAATGGGTCTGTAAGATTGATGCAATTTTAACTCAATTGGCCAATTGATTTCCAACATGTGGGAACCCTTGGCAAATGAGTATTTCCAGTCAGAAAGTCACATAATATGATGTCATTATTGCTGCTGCATTTAGGGTCTGCAACAAGCCTTGCTTCTTCTGCAGGCTGCCAACCTTTTGGCATTTGCTGCTACACTGAGCTGGAAGCAGAATGGCAAGAGAAAGACCGAGGCCTGCACCCCGTTTTGATGACGTTGCCCTGCAGGCTTTAGTGGAGAGAGCAAGAGCTCACAAGGAGGTGCTCTTCCCTTCATCAGGGAGGAAGATGCCTCCTCAGCAGACAAAGGCTGCGTGGCTGCAAGTGGCAGAGGAGGTCAACTCCTTATCGGCTACCCGCAGAACCTGGATACAGTGCAGGAAGAGATTTCATGACCTTCAGCGCACTGGAAAAGTGAGTATGAAGTTCCCATCACTCTCAATCTGATCTCCATTGCCTCTCCTCACCAGCACTCAGCTTTAGCAATCTCTTCCTCCACATCCCACTTGACACTGACATCCATGCACCCTTACCATTCCCTCTCTCTCTATGCTCACATTCACCTAACTATTTGACTATGCAGCCCTCACACTCCCTATCACTCTGATGCTATGAAAACAACTGACAACACACAGGGAGGGCCCTTGGTTTTGCCACCTCACTCCATCTTTGTCTCCTTCTAAACATCTATGCTATGGATTCTCTAAACTCACTCCTTCATTCTCACTCAAACTCCACTTGTCTCCCTCATTGCAGGAAAAGAGAGCTCACAATAAAAGAGAACGTGCGAGGACAGGAGGAGGGCCACCATCAGTAGCCCACCTCACCCCCTGGGAGGAGGCGGTCCTGGAGATCGCAGGACTGGAGGATGAGGCGCAAGTGGGGGACGGACAGATGGGTGCATCACAGCAAGCTGGTGACAGAATAGTTTTCCATCTCTCTCATTGACATTGCATGAGTCACTGATAATGATTCTGAAGCTATAACAGATGGACCTATGATCATCTGCAATATGCAATGTGCATGTAACCTTGACCTCACATCTCTAACTCTTTCCTTTACTCCCCACAGGACCATCGAGAGCCCCTGTCCCCACTGTCCAGGAGGAAGAGCCTGAGCTTCCAGACTCCTCAGAGGAATCTACAACCTCTGAGGGCACAGCGTCAGCAGAATTCAGCGCACCCAGCACCAGCGCAGACACTCACACCTCGGTGGGACCTTCGGGGCATAGAATAGTGTATCACAGCTCACAAGTGAGCATCAGCAGATTGTGGAGTAAGGGACAGCAGTGGAGAGTGCTAGTCGAAGGGCGCAGGGCTCTGCCAGCTCGGCTCAGCTGCATGTCGACCCTCTGCCTCTGGGTCCACCCATAAGATCAGCGGGGCTGGAACTCCAGGAACAGATGCAGGAGTCTCTGGCAGGTTTTGTCTCCAGGGTCGATGTGAGTGTGGAGCGAATGGAGGAGTCCATAGCGAACATGAGCAGAGCCTTTGTGGAGTCATTAGTGCATGAACGCATCACCATGGAAAGGATGGCAACCTCCATGGAGGAGATAAGTCGCCAGGGTATGGAAAACATGTTGAGTGTTCATAATAGAATGACATCTCTTGAGGAGCGATGGGCATCTATTGAACAGAGAAACCAGACCTTCTTGGAAGTCCTTCTGAGTAGGACTGCCAGTGCAGATACGGGTCCCCATGGCCCCCTGATGTGCAGCAAAGTGCTCTCAAGCCACTTCCAAGCGTTGGCCCCTTCTGGCCTGTGCAGCTTCAGGTGGGTGAGCAGCAGCCTGGCGCTCCTGCTGCTGCTGCTGTTGTTCCTGGTTCTGCTGGTGCCGTGGCTGGTGTTTGAGCTCATCTAATGCCCAGAAGGGAAGGAAATAAATGGCTCCCATGCTTCTGGTATATGCCTCCTTTGAGGAAGCGCTGAGTGACGGTGGCGAGCGGGGTTTCTCAGGAGGTCACACTGGAGATGTGTGTGAGGCTCCAACCTTCCATACGTGTGGTTAAGCCTGGTAAAAGTTGCCCCAGGCCTGAAACAACAAAGTCCTGCCACCTGCAAATGGTGACTGATCAAATCTCTTTAATGGTTGACCTGCAGCTGATAGTCAGCAAGCCAATAGTGCTCACACCAGGTTTCACAGGCGTGATCCCCACCAGGTGTGTTTTACGTGGGAAAAGGCTTAAACAGGCAAGGGCCTGTTAAAATGGGATTATAAAGGCCAATTAGTGCTGTTTAAGGGCCCTAAAGACCAGTCCCGCCTGTTGCAGGCGAGACTGATTCGGGACCATCAGACACGCCTGGGTTAAAATGGCTCGGGGTCGGGAACCAGGCGGGGGGGGTCCCGACCCCCAGTTTTTGCAATTTTAACCCCCCACACACCTCAAAGCCCACCTCACAGCTGAGTTAAAATCGACCCCTTTGTGTCTGCCTTCACGGAAGAAGACGCAAAAAACTTCCCGGAAATGAAATGGGGACAAATGTCTTCACTCAGAGGGTGGTGAATCTTTGGAATTCTCTACCCCAGAGGGCTGTGGAGGCTCAGTCGTTGAGTATATTCAAGACAGAGATCGATAGATTTTTGAATATTAAGGGAATCAAGGGATATGGGGATAGTGCAGGAAAGTGGAGATGAGGTAGAAGATCAGCCAGGATCTTGTTGAATGGCCGAGCAGGCTCGAGGGACTGAATGATCTACTCCTGCTCCTATTTCTTATGTTCTTAATCCTTTAATTCTTGCCTCTTGTGCATCCGCGATGTTCATTGCTCCACCATTGGCGGCCGTGCCTTCAGCTGTCTTGGCCCTAAGCTCTGGAATTCTCTCCTTAAAACTCTTTGCTTCTCTGTCTCTCTCTCCTCCTTTAAGGCACTCATTAAAACCTACCTCCTGCCCAAGCTTTTGGTCACCTGCCCTAATATCTCCTTATGTGGCTCGGTGTCAAATTTTGTTTGATAATCGCTCCTGTGAAGCACCTTGGGACGTTTTGCTATGTTAAAGGTGCTATATAAATGCAAGTTGTTGTTGCTGTTGCCCAGGAATTTCCTGTGCCTAGTTTGGAGGCTCCGCCCACTCCGAACAAGGCCACTGGCACAGAGAGAGCTGACAGGACAGTGGTGCGGGGTGGGAGCGGGGGCTCCCGCCATCCCAGCATGGAATAGGCTGAGAAGGAAGCGGCACACCGCCCTTACCGATGGCGGAAGTGGGGCAATACTGGGTAGTGCAGGCCTGGTATTGTGGCCTTGATCAATGAAAAGGATCACCATTTACCTGGCCCAAGTGAGTGAGCTGAGTTCCAGACAAATAGGAAGAGGGCAGAGTGACTGGCGGACCCAGCTGGTGGAGGTCGGAGGTTGCGGGGGTAGGGGATGGGGGTTCGCAGTCTGGTGACCCCGAGCACGGGGGAAAAAGACTGACCACCGGCATTTTGCTGCCTCCTTGGGCAGGCTAAAGTCTGCCTGCAGAGGCGCGCTGGCCATATGCTGATTAGACATCCGACCTCTGACCCCAGTGTAGGTCATCAGGGTCAGTACTGGAGGTCGTTGTCGGGTGCAATCCTTGCGTAAGTGCAGGAATCGCAACTGTGAGGAATTTCAGACCAATCTTTTAACAAAATGAATCAGAATCAAAATTTTCAATGCATGGTAGCAAGATCATTATTCCTAAAGGACATGTAATTTAATGCATCAGATTAGTTTTCAAGTATCCTAATAGTCAAGGAAAAGAAAACTATTTCTACTCCCTGTCCAAACAGCTCAGCAGTTCTCAGAATAATTGAAAAAGTATTCGAAAGCTTGTCGAAAATGTGTTGAGTCTGGGGAATTTCAATGGCTTTCCTGCTGTGGCACCTCAGCCTGAGCCGACAGCTGAGTCAGCGACAACAACAACTTGCATTTATATAGCACCGTTAACATAGTAAAACATCCCATGGCACTTCACAGGAGTGTTATGAAACAAGAATTGACGCTGAGCCACATAGCGATATTAAGACAGCTTGGTCAAAGAGGTAGGTTTCAAGAAGCATCTTGAAGAAGGAGAGAGAGAGAGAGAGAGGCGGAGAGGTTTAGGGAGGGCATTCCAGAGTTTAGAGTCTAGGCAGCTGAAGGCATGGCCGCCAATGGTGGAGCGAAGGAAATCTGAGCTGCGCAAGCGGCCAGAATTGGAGGAGTGCAGAGATCTCGGAGGGTTGTAGGGCCGGAGGAGATTACAGAGCTAGGGAGGGGGTGAGACCATGGAGGGATTTGAAAACAAGGATGGGAATTTTAAAAATCAAGACATTGCCAGACCGCGAGCCAGTGTAGGTCAGTGAGCACGGGGGTAATGGGTGAACGGGACTTGGAGTGAATTAGGATATGGGCCGCAGAGTTGTTTAACATATGGCTACAAACAAAATATGCCCTTCTACTATCAGCAAATCTTCTTGCTTTTCTTCTTATCTCTCCACAGTTATTTTTACCACTGTCCTCGGAACAGCCATCATTATAAACTTGGAGGAAGGGAAGATGTTTGCCCAGCAGAAAAAAAAACTATTGTGGCTGAGAGAGACATGGAAATGAAAGACTTGTAAAGAATTCCACATAGGGATCAGATCTTAAGAAAATAAAACAGGAGGCAGTTTCTCGTATGGAAGTATTCTTCAGAGTCAATACATGTAAAAACATATGTCAGACAGATTTCCCAGTTGCTGTCAGGTTTCCTACATTACAGCAGTGACTACATTTACAAAATACTTCATTGGCTGTGAAGCGCTTTGGGATGTCCTGAGGTTGTGAAAGGTGCTACAGAAATGCGAGACTTTCTTTCTTCACCTCATCACAATCCCATAACTTGCTGGAGGGAAATCATAAACCGTTCTATATTATAATCAGGCCACTGATGCTGCCTTGATTTTGGTTGCGGCACTGTATTGTAAATGAAGCATTGCTGCTCGTGCTCGCAGTGCTGCTGCTGAAGGAAATGTATTGGGATCCTAACCTACAGCACGAGCAGAGGCTATAGTCATTGGTGCATCACAGAGTGTCAATAGGTGTTAGCCATGGCTCTGTGGGTAACATTCGCACCTCTGAGTCAGATAGTTGTGGGTTCGAAAACCCACTCCAGGCCTTGAACGCATAATATCGACTGACACTTCCAGTGCAGTATTGAGGGAGTGCTGCACTGTCGGAGGTGCCGTCTTTCGGATGAGATGTTAAACCGAGACCCCTCTGCCCTCTCAGGTGGATGTGAAAGATCCCATTGCACTGAGAGTTGTAGCAGATTCCATACAATTTCACTCTGCTACAATGCACAGTAAACAATGTTCATTTGAAAATGCTAGATTGGCAGTGTGGGGACTTAATTCATTACTGCTAAATGATGCCGAAGGAAGCATGGGAATGGAAGGTTGCAAAGAAGCCTGTGTGAAGAACAGATTTTCAAGTGAACAGTTAGGAAGCTGCCTCTCATACGCTTGTATCTTTCACAGGGCTAACATATATAAGGGGGGGTCACGCCACGTGTTCGCATCCATGTTTCTGCCCATGCCAACTTCGTATTCTGAACTGTGACGTAGTAAAATCTAAAGTGGAGGAGGAAAGAAAGGGGTTCCCAGGAGTGACGCAGATTGTGATTTTGTTGCTCACAACAGTGTCAGCTGTGGCTCAGTGGGTGAAGGTTGTGGGCTCAAGTCCCACTGCAGAGACTTCAGAACAAAATCTAGGTGACACTCCGCAGATCCAGGTGAGAGTGCAGTACTGAAGATGAAGCGTCTGCCCTCTCAGAACAAATTGGCTGCCCCATTTCCTACATTACAACAGTGACTACACTTCAAAGCTACTTAATTGGCTGCAAAGTGCTTTGGGCCATCCTGAGGTTGTGAAAGGCGTTGTAGAAAGGCAAGTTCTCTCTTTTCTGTCAAACAAAAACCTTGGTGCCAAAGCTAATGGACGTTAATATTTCCAATTGCTCATTTCCCACTTGTAAATCTGTTCCTCTTACCTGTCAATGGACCTATTTGTAGTTTTTCTTTCAAGAAAACCATTACTGGCCTCAGAGAGTATATGTGATACACTTATCGTTGGGAAATCTATTTGTCTATAATGTAAAATTTGCTTTTCATCCTAAGGTACTGGGCCAGATATTCCGATCCCTACGGGTGGGTACGCGCTGTGTACCCACCCGTAGGGACATCGGAAATGCCGGTTTTAGGCATGCACTGCGCATGCGCTGGAAACCGACATTTCCGACCTGTCAAGAAAGCTCTTGACAGACCCTCCGGCTGCCCGGGAGAAGGGCCTCTGCGGGCGGATAGTTCCGCTTTTTGGAGACCCTCCGCCCGCAGAAAACACTTACAATTCTTGCGCCTGGTAAAAGCACTGCATAGATATTTTGTGATAAAATGTTAAAAAGACTGGTTGTGAGACATATCACTTTGTAAGCACTGGTTTCTCTTCCAGCCTCCCCAGTGACGAGAGCTAACCAGAGCCGAGCATTCTATCACAATCAGCTGCGCCACAGCTTGCAGTTCCAGGTCCAAGAAGTGTTGATAAAGTATTAGGGCAATCAGATGGACTTCTCTTCATTGAGATTGACCCAGTGCATGTTTTAGGGGGCACTAACAGGAAGACCATGCCTCATTGCTGTTTGGAATACTTTAAACTCCAGTAATTGAAGTATCAAACACAATGCAGAAACAGATGCCTTAACCACAATTGAATCATTCCCCACTGACACTGTATTGAAGTGGTTTAACACGCTAATTGATTTTTCAGCTTGAAACCCCTTCTTTGGCTAGTTACCCTTGAGATGACTCACTCAGTGGAGTCTCAGGCAGAACCAAAGACTTTAAACAATTGTACAACAGCAAACACATCAATACGTTGGGTAACTCTTTGAAGACAGTTCAAATGGCAAATTACTACTTCACCGCAATTAAAACTGGAAACGTCTTTTCTTCAACTTATTTTCTTCCTTCTAATTTTCTTCTTTCCCGAAGGTAATGAATCTTGCTTCCATCAGCAACAGCAGCTCACTGGTTCCTTGCCCAACTCGTTCGTGTGGGAGCCTGGACACTGAGTGTTCTAAGGCTATTTGACTGTGGGGGTAGCATAGCTGAGCCTCATCCTGCCGTCAACCCATTTCGCCATCATACAATCATACAGTACAGAAGGAGGCCATTCGGCCCATCGTGCCTGTGCCAGCTCTTTGAAAGAGCTCTCCAATTAGTCTCACTCCTCTGCTCTTTCCCTGTAGCCCTGCAAATTTTTCCTTTTCAAGTATATATCCAATTCCTTTCTGGCAGTGCATTCCTAATCATAACAACTCGCTGTGTAAAGAAATTTCTCCTCATCTCACCTCTGGTTCTTTTGCCAATCACCTTAAGTCTGTGTCCTCTGACTACCGACCCTCCTGCCAGTGGAAACAGTTTCTCCTTTTTATACTGTCATAATTTTGAACACCTTTATTAAATCCCCGCCTTAACCTTCCCTGCTTTAAGGAGAACAATCCCAGCTTCTCTCGTCTCTACACATAACTGAAGTCCCTCATGAAAAAATCACGTAAAATCTGCCACACCAGAAAATTATCAGACAATTCTTTTTTGTGTCTATGAAAAGGCATATAAATAGAAGCTTTCCAATTTTTTTAGTATTGGTTCTGGATCATGAGATTACTTGGAATGAATGCATACTTCAATCTGTTACAAAAACAGAAATTTAATTGGATTGGTGTGGAAATGGGAAAATATTTTATTTGGAAACTGCTGCTTATTCTAAAGTTGCAATGAAACTTTTTTTATTCAAAATTTTTACTTTGCATTAATGGTTGTGTCCTGGGGCCAATATTTATCCCTCAACCAACATCACTAAAACAGAATGGCCCAGAAATTCGGGTCGGGGGCTTCCCGCGGGTGTAAGCAGTAGAGCTGTAGGGCCCCGTGGAATTCCGCTCTGGGGCCTGGCCCAGCTCCCGGCACGCTGTGCTTGCGTGTCCCAGGGGCGTAGTTAGTGCGATGCGTCTCCTGGGATCACATGAGTCATGGGCAGCCAATCGGAGGAGGGAAAAGCCCATTCATAAGATTGACAGGTAGACCTGTCAAAACTTATAAATACTAAGGGCCCAAAATAGCAGTAAACCTTCAAATAAATTTTTTAAAATATCACACTTTTTAAATAAACTATAAATTACATTAAATAACTATTTTAAACAATAATTTAAATTTTTGAAAAAAATAATTTTATATATTATAACGGGGCTAAAAATAAACTTACCTTGTTATAAAGTATTTAAAAATAATAAACCTGTGGAAAAAATGTTTTAATTTTAATTAATTGACCACTTACCTTGCAAAAAGCAGGCCTTACGCCTGCTTTTTAAATGTGTAAATCCTGCAGGCTTACCCTCCCGGGAAAACCTGTAAAAAAAAATCTAAGTTCAAAGCGCACGCGCAGCCTCCCCTGCGCGTGCGTTCGACCTCTGAACCCCTTCGTTCAGAGGATCGGAAGTGCCGGTTTCCCGCGCATGCGCAGTGCATGCAGGAAGCCGGCAATTCCATTCAGCCTACGGGTGAGTACCCCGTGCGTACTTACCCGGGGAGAGCCGAATTTCTGGGCCAAAATTATCTGCTATTTGTGGGAGCTTGCTGTGCGGAAATTGGCTGCCGTGTTTCCTACATTACAACAGTGACTATGCTTCAAAAGTACTTCGCTGGCTGCAAAGCGCTTTGGTCTTGAGGTCGTGAAAAGCGCTATAGAAATGCAGGTCTTTCTTTCTCTCTTCTATCTTTCTAATACTATAGATAATGAAAATCTAAACAGAAAGAAACCAATAGCTACGGGCACCAGACTTATCACAGATTAACTTCAATAATAATAGCAATAATGTTTTAGATTTTGAACATTTATGATTTTTTTTTGTAGTCCAATGAATGCGTTTAAGTATATATAAATCAGTCATAAATTCATGAAAGACTTTAAACATGCACCAAGGACTCTCATATGTAATGCAGAGCATTGAATGCCCTGTCACACCTAGCTAATGCTACAAACGTTGGTTTTTCTTATTTCGTTGCAGCCTACAACCTTTGGGAATAAATATGGTTTGCGTTGGAACATGCTGAGCTGCTCAAGCTACATCCAGGCATTTGTTACTTTTGTATTTTGCATAATCGTTTGTGACTTGGGCAACTTCAGTCTGCCAAATGTAATTGTGTTTGACATTCATTTTTGTATAATAGGGTCTCTGGTCTTGGTAAAGTCACCACCCTGTAGTTATGAAATGGAAATGGTCACTGCTGCCAGTGACAGCTTCATTCTCCCTGTCAAGGCTATAGTCTCATTAAAAGTCACTAGGTTTCCTGAAGTGACAGGATATATTAAGACTATATGCCCACACTCATAGGCTAGTGTCTAAATATTTATGCCATATATGTGGGAGAAATGGTATATGACTGATGACTTGCGGGATATTGTTCCTGCAGGATCACATTTCTGAAAGATAGACTTAGTTACCTCCCAATGGTCTGCCATGGCTCCAAATGGCCTGACACATGACCTGGACAACAAGCTCAATGTTTGAACCCAGCGAACAATTGCTGATTTGCGAGGCAACTGTCAAACATTTTGAAATCAGTTACAATTTAAGAATAAATATTTATGCATTTGTAAGACAAAGAGTCACCATTTCATTCTACCAGTTTTATCTTCTCCCTGATATAAGCCAAGCAACAAGTCAAGGCAGACGCCAGATGAGATGTTCTGACTCAAAAGTCCAATGACACCAGCTTTACAGAAGTGTAATATAAACTAGCTTTAATTTTTTTTAAATTCGTTCATGGGATGTGGGCGTCGCTGGCAAAGCCAGCATTTGTTGCCCATCCCTAGTTGCCCCTTGAGAAGGTGGTGGTGAGCCGCCTTCTTGAACCGCTGCAGTCCGTGTGGTGAAGGTATTCTCACAATATTGCTGAGTAGGGAGTTGCAGGATTTTGACCCAGCGATGATGAAGGAACGGCGATATACTTCCAAGTCAGGATGGTGTTTTACTCTGGAGGTGGTGGTGCGCCCATGCGCCTGCTGCCCTTGTCCTTCTAGGTGATAGAGGTCACGGGTTTGGGAGGTGCTGTTTCAATAGACTGTAAATAATAAGCGATTCATTAGTGCCTCAGCAATCAGAAAACACATCGGGCTAAAAATTGAGTCGCGCCCATTTGGGCTACTTTTAGCCCCCCGGAAAAATTAGCGCCCCCGCGCCGGAAATTGAGTTGTTGCGCCCCAAGAGGGAAGCGGGGCGCTACTGGAAGCTCCCCGCATCCCTCTTGGGGCACTGCAAGTCAATATTGTGGCGCTATGTGCCGCAGCGCCACCCACTGCGGCACATCGCGGCGCGATATTGCAGGCCTTCCTCCCCTTCTTAGAGGGGAGGGGCCTTGTGCAGCGTGACCCGGGGTCCATCTGGGCCCCCGGGGATTGGGAGTGCCGGCAAAAGAACCCAGCATTCAAGAGAAGTGCCGGGCTCTTGGATCGCAGCCGGCGCTCCGCGGGGGTGGGGGGGGGGATGTGTTCAGGAGGCCGGGGACGGAAGCACAGGCAGGTGCTGGCAGGCGGCCAGCAATAAAAATGGCAGCCCGGCACCTCACCTTTAAATAGCGCCTCCCCGGCCGCAGGTAGGCCACCCTGATCCCGTCGGACATGGCGTCCGGCAGTAAGTCAGGGGGCGCTCCCGAAGATTGCGGCTGGGGTGCAAGCCAGGCGCTGCGCACGGCGATGACGTCATCGCCGGTGGCATAGCGCCGCAGGGCGCTATTGGTTAGCGCTGCCGCTAACCTCCTGCTGAATTTCGCGGGAGGCATGGGCGGCGCAGCGCCCAGGCGCTAGTTGTTTTGCGCCCCATTAGCGCCCACTTAGGGCGCTAACGGGAGGCGCAAAGCAACCCAATTTTCCCCCAATTCATATTAATTCATATCCAATTTACACTGGGGCGCGTGTGGAGAGGAAAATTGGCCCCATGTTCCTTTATTAAAACTAGCAAACCCAATGTTGCATGATTTTGATTCAGTGACTTGAAACATTGGAAGGGCTTCTTATATAAAACTGGAACGGGACAGGGACATTTATTCCAGCAATTCTCTCAGCTTTTTCTTGATTATATTAAAGGGATATGTTGACATGAATGAGAGTGGATGGAAAAGTAGGACCTGGATGAACTTCTGACTATGTGCAGTGCCTTAGGAAAAAGTTAATTGCAAGGCTCTGGAAGTGAGGAATGGTATTATTTGAAGTTATTGTTTATCATGTATTACTATGCATTCCGACAATGCATATTTATGTTTATTTGCCTGAGTCAAAATGCTTCATGGAGCAAATTATATAATTGTTTAGAAAAAGAAGGAAATTCTAGGCTTTTAAGAATTAAGCATTTCAAAATTTCTGCAGTGTAAACTGTTTGCATCCACTAATTACATTCTGAATGAGACTAACTATGCCAGAAAGAAATGTTAATTGCCAGACTTTTTCATTTTCATCTCAGCCAAGGCTTGGGACAAGTTGATATTTAGGTAATCGTGTAATAAAGGGGTAAGTAAAAGAATGGCTGACAGCAGTGGGGCACTTTGCTAGGTGGTAGCATGATGAAACTCACAACACAGCTCTCCTTGCTCACCAGCCACTCGCTTCCATTGGCAGCCGTGCCTTCAGCTGCCTGGGCCCCAAGCTCTCGAGTTCCCTCCCTAAACCTCTCCGCCTCTCTCTCCTCCTTTTGGTCACTGGTCTGTTGTAATGATATCAGCAAATAGTGATGGTATTTGCCTGTTTGATTATGATGCCTTACCAGCATATTTGCCTGATTGATTACTTATGCCTGACCAGCAGAGGGCATGTGAGAGACAAGCAGTTTAGTTTTAGTTTCGTTTTAGATGGATCTCTAAGATGGTGTCTCCTGTAAGGCTGTTAACTGAGTTGAACAAACTTTAGATTAAAAGACATTCTCTTTCATAAATGAGTCATCATTGAACCCACATACAAATCGATACATGGTGTCAGAAGTGATTGAAAGAGATGAAGAGGAAAAATCTGAAGTTAAATCAGCTCTCCACATATTAGCAAGCCAAAAGAGAACATCGTTACTTACCATTGGAGAATAGCTAACGAAGTGAAAAAATGGAAGGTTTACACCCACCGGCGAAGCTTCAGTTGACAGGTAATGTGGCTGAAAATTGGAGAAGGTTCAAACAACGTTTGGAGTTGTATTTAGCGGCAATCGGAGCTGACGAGAAAAGTGATAAAATGAAAGCGTCAGTGTTCTTACATGTCGTGGGTGATGAAGCGCTGGAGGTGTATAATAACTTTACATTCGCTGCTGATGGAGACAAAATGAAGCTGGATAAAATAATGGAACAGTTTGAGGCCTACTGCATACCTAAACGTAACATGACGTTTGAGAGGCACAGATTTTTCACATGTGTACAGAAAACGGGAGAGACTATTGATCAGTATGTGACTGAACTGAGAAACCGAAGCAAAACATGTGAATTTGGGGGACTGACAGACTCGCTGATAAAAGACAGACTGGTGTGTGGCATTCCAGATAATGGTCTAAGGGAAAGACTGCTAAGAGAGCAAGATCTAGACCTGGTAAAAGCCATAGCACTGTGTAGGGCTACAGAGACTGTGAAGTCGCAGGCAAAGGAGCTGTTTAGTGACAGTAGCTGCAACGTGGATGCAGTGAATAAGAATGGACACAAACCGTTTAACAAAAAGAGCGCCAATGTGAAAAAAGAGGCGTGGCCAGCGAACAAAAATGAAAGGGACAATCGAAAGTCATGTAGTCGATGCGGTACACAGCATCCACCAAAAAAGTGTCCAGCATATGGTAAAAAATGCAATAGTTGCAACAAAAACAACCATTATGCCCGTTGCTGCAAGAACCAAGCGCAACAAAGCAAGGTCCATGCAGTAGATGAAAGCGAGATAGAGGAGTTCTATGTAGATGTTGTGTCTGAAAACAAAAAAGAAAAAAGAGACTGGATATTGACACTAAAAGTGAATGACATACACATTCCATTTACATTGGATACTGGAGCACAAGTTAATGTGATATCAGAGACTGATTTTAAGAAAATTAGACCCAGACCAAAGATACATGGAATAAAAGTGAAAGTGACAGGATACTCAGGTACTGATATACCAGTGAAAGGAAGATGCATTGTCAAAGTGACACACAAGGACAGAGAGCACACGCTAGCATTAATCGTGGTGCCAAAGGATGTGCAAGCCATACTAGGTTTAAAAGCCTGTGAGAGACTGAACCTGGTAAAGAGAGTCCTCGTTGTGGAAAGCGAAGGAGAGACAGTCTATGATGAACTCATGAAAGAGTACAACTACCTATTTCAGGGTCTAGGCTGCCTTCCAGGAGAACACACGATCAGAGTAGATAAAAGTATGCCAACGGTTATACATCCATGCAGAAAAGTTCCGTTTGCTCTTCAAAAGCAACTGAAGGCAGGGTTGGACAGGGTGGAAATCCTGAACGTGATTCAGAAGATAGATGAGCCAACTGAGTGGGTGAGTTCCCTCATCGTTGTGGACAAAAAGAATGGAAAGCTCAGAATTTGCCTGGATCCAAGAGATCTAAACAGAGCAATAAAGAGAGAGCACTTCAAGCTTCCTACACGTGAGGAAATCATGTCACAGTTTGCAAATGCAAAGTATTTCAGCAAGTTAGATGCATCATCAGGATTTTGGCAGATGAAACTGGATGAGGCAAGTTCAAGACTGTGCACGTTCAACAGTCCATTTGGCAGATACAGATTCCTGAGGTTACCATTTGGCATTGCCTCAGCTCCTGAAGTGTATCACAAAACTATCCATATGATCTATGAGCATCTGGAGGGAGTTGATACCTCAATGGATGACATCATAGTATGGGGAACCACGAGAACTGAGCCTGACAAGAGACTGAAAAAGGTGCTGGAAGCAACAAGGAAAACAAACCTGAAGCTGAATAGAGAGAAATGCCAGCTCGGGGTAATAGAACTGACATTCGTGGGAGATATCCTTAGCAGTGAGGGCATCAGACCAGATCCCAGAAAGGTGTCAGCCATTGAGAATATGCCAAAGCCACAATGCAAAAAGGACGTGCAGAGGTTTAATGGAATGATCAACTACATGGGTAAATTCATATCCAACCTCTCAGAAAAGATGGCGCCACTGAGAAGACTAACTGAAAAGAACATAGAATGGGAATGGAATCATGAGCATGAGAAGTCATGGAGCGATCTAAAGAAACTGCTCACAGAGGAACCAGTTCTGAGGTTTTGTGACCCAGCGAGACCCATCAAGATATCATCAGATGCATCACAGAGTGGGCTCGGTGCTGTTCTTCTGCAAAAATATGACTACTGGCAACCTATTGCATATGCATCGCGCTCAATGACAGACGCGGAGACGCGATATGCTCAAATAGAAAAGGAGCTGCTCAGCATCACATACGCCTGTGAAAGATTTCACCAGTTTGCGGCAGGACAAGCAATCAGTGTAGAGACTGACCATAAGCCCTTGATTGCATTGTTCCAAAAGCCACTAAATAGCTGTCCGCTTAGAATACAAAGAATGATGATCAGGCTGCAACGCTATACACTGAATGTTGCGTACACACCGGGTAAGCTGATGTATACAGCAGACACGTTGTCCAGAGCTGTTGACCCAAGTGAGCCCGCAAACACCAAAATGGATGAAAAAGTGAACGCCTACGTGGACATGATCACAAGTGCACTGCCCATAGCAGATGCAAAAATGGAGCTCATAAAGAATGAGACAAACAAAGATGAAACACTGAGACGACTGAGGAAAAGCATCTTGGATGGATGGCCCAACATGAAGCAAGACTGCTCACCTGACATGGCAGAGTACTGGAATTGCAGGGCGGAACTATCAGTGGTCGAAGACATCATCTACAAAGGAAGTAAAATAGTTATCCCAAAGAGTCTGAGAAAAGAGATGCTAAAAAGGATCCATGGAGGACATCTGGGAATCGAAAAGTGTAAGAAAAGAGCACGAGAGGTGATGTACTGGCCACGAATCAACCAAGATGTGACAAATGAGGTGTCAAACTGCACAATATGTCTGAAATATCAAGCAAGCAATCCTGCAGAACCACTAAAGCCACACCCAGCGCCAGACAGACCTTACCAGAAGGTAGGCGCTGACCTATTCGTATGTCAAGGGAACGACTATCTTGTAGTCACAGACTATTACTCCCTGTATCCAGAGGTTTGTAGACTGTACACCACCACTGCAGATGCTGTGATAACATGTATGAAAGCCATATTCTCCAGACATGGCGTGGCAAGCGAGGTCTTCACAGACAACGGGCCCCAGTTTTACAATGCAAGTTTCCGACACTTTGCCAAAGAGTGGGACTTTGTCCACACAACGTCAAGTCCTCACTTTCCACAGTCCAATGGACTAGTGCAAAAATCAGTCCAGACAGTGAAAAGACTGATGTACAAGGCAAAAGACAGTGGAACTGACTTCTACCAGAGCATGCTTGTATACCGCAGAACGCCGCTCGAGTGTGGTATGTCACCAGCCCAACTCCTTATGGGACGTCGGCTAAGGTCAAACCTACCCATCCCGGAGAACCTCCTGAAAACAAAAGAGGGGGAGAAAGTGAGGAAGTTCAAAGAACAACAGAAAGAAAAGCAAAAGTACTACTATGACAGAGGAACACAAAACCTACCTGAACTCCACACTGGTGACCAAGTAAGGTTCAAAGACAAAACAAACACATGGGCCTAGAAATTCAGTTGGGCGCGCCAGCCGTTAGCGCCTTAGGAGGAGTAGATCTCGAGCGCTAGGCGCTTAGCGCCCGGGCGCAGCGCGATCTGCGCCTCGCCCCAACTTCAGTACACATTTAGCGCCGGCGCAAAGTCTTAGCGCGCGCCCTGCTGCGCGCGCAGATCATGATGTCATTTACTAGTGCAACGCCCTTTGTGCGCCCCAAACCGGAACTTCACTTGCGCCGGCCCATTGTGCGCCGGGCGGCCCTAACGACTGTGAAGTGGAACGGTACACAGCCGAGCCGGGCCACGGGGAGCGCTAATTAAAGGGCACTTACCCTGCACTATAGAGGGCCGCCATTTTGCAGCATTCACTCTTGTGCAACGGTTTTTTGGACAGAGACCAAGGAGGAGAGCTTACTGGTTTGGACCAACACTAGGACAGGTATTTTTGGCTCAGGCCAGAGCTTAGCAATTATCTTTGCCTTCATTGAGAGCTCAGTGTTTGCCAGCATATAATGGGGGCTGCATTGGGTGGCAGCGCTGACTTTCGGCCTTATGCCAGAAGGGCTTACAGACGCCGTGAGAGAGTGGCAGCCCTGGCTAGACGCAGAGGGGGCAACAGGCGTCGCCAACTGAGGCCTTACCCACCCAGGGTATACCGCCAGCAGACCTCCTATCTGACCATGTCTGCCGCGATGTGTGTTAGCAGGCTGCGATTCAGAAGGGAGGTGGTTGCAGACATCTGCCGGCTGCTTCACAGAGATCTGCAGCCACAGCTGATGCGCAGGACGTCTCTGTCGGTGGCAGTGAAGGTGACGGTGGCTCTCAACTTCTATGCCACCGGCTCCTTCCAATCCGCTACTGGGGACATCGCTAACATCTCCCAGTTCGCCGTGCATTGCTGCATCCGCCAGGTGACCGAAGCCCTTTTCACAAGGAGACATCAATTCATCTCCTTCCCCATGACCCTGGACAAGCAGCAGCAGCGTGCAGTGGGATTTGCAAGAATAGCGGGCTTCCCCATGGTGCAGGGCGTCATTGACTGCACGCATGTGGCTTTGCGGGCACCTCTTGAGCATGCCGAGGATTACCGCAACCGGAAGGGCTACCATTCCCTCAATGTACAGCTGGTGTGTGACCACAGGCAGCGCATCCTAGCTGTCAATGCCCGCTTTCCAGGCAGCAGCCACGATGCCTTTATCCTGCGACAGGCAACTGTGGCTGGCATGTTCCAGGCACAGCCTCCCCCAAGAGGATGGCTTATCGGGGACAAAGGCTATCCTTTGTGTACCTGGCTCATGACCCCGCTCCGCGCGCCCACGACCCCTGCTGAAGAGGCATACAATGAGAGCCATCAAGCGACTAGGAACATCATAGAACAAACAATCGGCGTCCTCAAGCAACGGTTCCGCTGTCTCGATCGCTCCGGGGGAGCCCTGCAGTATTCGCGGGATCGAGTCTCCCAATTCGTCGTCGTTTGCTGCATGCTGCACAACCTGGCTATCCGCAGGACTCAGGCACTGCCACCTCACGTTGGACCACCACCTCAGGAGGAGGAGCAGGAGGAGCATGAGGAGGAGGAGGACGAGGAGTACCAGCCCAGGAGGGAGGCACAAGGTCCAAGGGCCGCCTGTCGGCGGCTTATTGAACGTCACTTCTAGGCCCCCTGTCAGGGAATGGCTTGTGCCAATGAAAGAACATGATTGCAGCCGCTCCGCAAGCCCTCAGCCGGTTAAGGCAACAAACGCTTCAAAGATCAAACATGGACAATGTTAATAAATAAAATGCTTTATTGTTCAAACTCAGGTCCCTTCCCACATGAAAACCAAAAACAGACGAAACCCCCAAAAAACACTCAAACACATTACTCGCTCCCACAACCTGGAGAGGATTAACAAAATAGTGCAACTAAAATGGCCGTCATTCTCGGCCTTCGTAAAAAACAAACATCACATCATCGGCCTTCAAAAAACAAACATCCAATTCTCGGCCTCAAAAAACAAACACAACTGGCCACACATTCGACTATTTGGCCCGCTAGGGCGATGCCTTGGCCATCTTTGTGTGGCCCCTGCCCGCCCTGCTGCTCCTCCTCAAAGTAAGGCCATTGGCTGCTGCAAGGCTGGGGGCAGGCTCCTGAGGGGCACATGTCGTGACGGCAGATGCCCTTGGGGGTCGGCCTAGTCGAGGTCTGGCCGTCGAGCGGGCGGCTGTTGAATGCTGCAGCTGTGGCTGGCCAGCATCAGTCGCTGCAGCAACTCCTGGCAGCTCCACTGGGGGAGTGGCAGTGGCGGCTGGAGGAATGGGGGCAAGCTGGCAGATGGCAGGCGCTCGCTGGTCGCCTGAGACACTGGCACTCGCCCGGGCCAGCACTGCAGCATGCGCACCAATCTGCCGAGGGACAGACCGCTGTGCTGCTGCAGCGCGCCGGGTGCCCTGGCGATGCCTGGCTGACACAGCGAGTGTGGCAGCAGTGAGTGCCCGTGTTGACCTGTTCACTGACCGCATCAGAGCAGCCAGTGACTGGATGGCACCACTGATCACCTGGCCAGTCGCTGCCAGAGCTGCCCCGAATTCCGCCCGACTCGCTGCCGGAGCTGCCCCGAATTCCGCCCGACTCGCTGCCAGAGCTGCCCCGAATTCCGCCCGACTTGCTGCCTGATCTGCCCGGAATTCCACCCGACTGGTGGCCTCTGAGGGCCCGAATTCGGTCACACTCCGAGAGAGGGACTCGATGGCCTCAGGCAACCGCGCCACTGCCGCCATGAGCTCCGTGTGCCGGCGCTCCGAGTCCGCGGACAAGTCCTCGAGGCGTTCCATCTCCTCGGCGAAGACCATCTCCGGACTGGAGGCCGGACTCTCCCTCTGGGGAGAAGGCCGCCGAGCTGGCCGACCCTTCCTGCATTGCTGGACGCCGCTGGGCCCAGCAATTGGACTCCCCTCCGACGCATCCCCCCTCTGGGGAGAAGGCCGCCGAGCTTCCACCCCCCTCCCGCGTTTCTGCAGGCCGCAGGTCCCATGAGCTCCCCTCCCCTTCGACACTTCCGCCACGCTCCCCTCCAGGGAGGACGTGTCCCCTACATTGGCCTGGGTGGCCGCGGCTGAGGGTTCCCCTGATGGGCCGCCTTCCTCTTGCTCCTCCTCCTGCTCCTCTTCTGAGGGGCTGTCACTGGCAAGTTCAGGGACCTCCTCCTCACCATCTGAAAGCAGGAAGGCACAAGAGTAGCTTTAGAGTGAGGAGAGGGCGTCAGCAAGGGATGCATGAGTGGTGGCATTCAGCGCATTGGTCGGACAGTGGCAAAGGATGTAGATCTGATGCGCAAGTGGGACGAGAGAGGTCCAAAAGGTGATGTCCTTACCATTGCTGGCCAGAACAGGGTCGGCATCTCCACATGCAACGGGCCCAATCACCCGGCCACCCATGATGCACTCCACGCGATGTTGCAGCTCGGTGAGTGGCTGGATATGGGGTCGGCCTCCCCCGGTCGCAGTCCGGCTCTCCCTATTATTCGCCAGCTTGGCCTGCAAGAGAAAGGACGGCCCCTAAGTACAGTGTGTCGCCCTGATCTTGTGTGCACTGCCTCCCATGGTGGAATAGCCTGGCCAGTGTGTCGTCCTGATCTTGTGTGCACTGCCTCCCATGGTGGAATAGCCTGGCCAGTGTGTCGCCCTGATCTTGTGTGCACTGCCTCCCATGGTGGAATAGTTTGGCCAGTGTGTTAAGTGCAGAATGTGCAATTGATGTTCATGCCTGTCCCATCGCTGCTGGATGAGGACTGGCCATTAGGGCTTTCAGGTCCCTTTGCCCATAATGTGAGGTGCACATGCAAGGATGAGGAGGTCACTGGAAAGGGTACTCACCCTGACAATGCGAGTGAGGTCATTAAACTTTTTGCGGCATTGGACACCGCTCCTGGGGACCTCGCTGTTGGCTGACAGCTTGCTGGCGACATGCCTCCAGGCTCTCCTGTAGACACGGAACGGCGCCTTCTTGCCATTGTCCGGGTACAAAACATGGCGCCTCTTCTCCACAGCACCAACCAGCACACTCAGATCACGCTCTGAGAAGCACTGCGCACGTTCACGGGCCTTCTGCATGGCTTCAGGCGCTATTTGGGTCCAGCAGCAGTGTTCAGGCCTAGCTGGAGGGCTCCACTATCCAGGGCGTGGCAGCAGACACAGTCGACCCTTCCCCCTTAAGAGCTGGCCGGCGCCAGGGTGTCTGCTGTCAATCACGAGATGGCCGCACCTGCGCTGCGCCCGGCCTCCGCGCTATCGATCAGCACCTCCGGCTTAGCGCCCAAAGAGAGGCGTCCAGCACCAGTTTTAGCGCTCGAGCGAACTCTTAGGGCGAAGCTAATGAATATCGGAGAAGTGGCCTCGATTTGGCAGCGGGCGCAAACTTTAGCGGCCGCCCCACTTTACCGCCCCAAAAGTGGCTACAATGAATTTCTAGGCCCTGGACTCAGAAGGGAACTGTCCTGAGTGAAGTTCAACCAAGATCATACACCATTCAGACAGATGAGGGTGCTGTTCTGCGAAGAAATCGTCGGGATCTTCTCATGGGACCAGCCACAGCAGGTCAAAAGACTGATACTGTTGAACAACCTGATCACACAGCAGGTCAAAAGACTGATACTGTTGAACAACCTGATCACACAGCAGGTCAAAAGACTGATACTGTTGAACAACCTGATCACACAGCTGAGAAACAATCATCGGAGGCAACAACTCAGATTCAAGGACAATCAATCAGAAAATCCTCAAGACACGTGAAGCCTCCTGAGAGACTCATTGAGCAAATTTAAGGACTCTTGTTATAGAAGGAAGTAATGTTATCTTATTCTTTCTTCAAGTTCTAGTGTATTTACATATTTCATGTGAACACACAAAGCAAGGTTAAAAACCTTGATACTGATAATGATAATGTAAGTTCATTAAGTGTTACAGTTAAAATGCAGATTAATACAAAGAAAACATGTTGTTAGTTAAAAGTAAAATACTTTTGTTTTAAGAAAGGGAGATGTAATGATATCAGCAAATAGTGATGGTATTTGCCTGTTTGATTATGATGCCTTACCAGCATATTTGCCTGATTGATTACTTATGCCTGACCAGCAGAGGGCATGTGAGAGACAAGCAGTTTAGTTTTAGTTTCGTTTTAGATGGATCTCTAAGATGGTGTCTCCTGTAATGCTGTTAACTGAGTTGAACATACTTTAGATAAAAAGTCATTCTCTTTCATGAATGTGTCGTCATTGAACCCACAATACAAATCGATACACGTCTATCTCCTTATGTGGCTCGGTGTCAAATTTTTGTCTGATACATTCCTTGGGAAGCATCTTGGGCCATTTTACTACGCTAAAAGGGCCATATAAATGCAAGTGGGGAAGGGCCTTGGGTGCTTGGGCCGTAGATGGTCTTGACTGCGCTAAAGAATCCACGCACGTCGTGGTTGGCGGCTAGCTGCTGGATCTCCTGCGCTTTCTCCACCCACCATCTGTTCTTTAGGTCGCGAGTTTTTTGTTGGACCGCGGCCTTCAGGCTTCTGTTGCTTTCTTGCTCTCGAGTTCTGTTGCTGTTTCCATTGTGGCCCAAGAACGGAGAGGTACTCATCAAGGACAGGGAAGCAGTCAGTGCCCGCTGGAAGGAGCACTTCGAAGATCTCCTTAACCACGACTTTGTCTTCGACACGAGTGTCCTCAACTCCATCCCACAGCATGCTACCCGCCACCATCTCAGCACAACCCCAGCCCAGCATGAGGTTGAAAAGGCCATCCGACAACTGAATAACAACAAGGCCTCAGGAGCAGATGGAATCCTCGCCGAGGCACTAAAGCATGGCGGAGAAGCACTACTGGTGCGAATTCATGAACTCATTTCTCTTATCTGGAAGGAGGAGAGCATGCCAGGGGATCTCACAGACGCCGTAATTGTGACCATCTTCAAGAAAGGTGACAAGTCCGATTGTGGTAATTACAGAGGAGTTTCCCTGCTATCTGCCACAGGGAAAGTCATCGCAAGAATCCTCCTCAATCGCCTTCTCCCAGTGGCTGAAGAGCTCCTCCCAGAGTCGCAATGCGGAATCCGCCCACTAAGGGGCACAATGGACATGATCTTCACCGCACGTCAGTTACAAGAGAAATGCAGGGAACAGCACCAACCACTGTACATGGCCTTCTTTGATCTCACAAAAGCCTTCGACACTGTCAACCGTGAGGGATTATGGAGTGTCCTCTCAAATTCGGATGCCCTCAAAAGTTTGTCACTATCCTCCGCCTGCTTCACGACAACATGCAAGCCGTGATCCTGACCAACGGCTCCAGCACAGACCCAATTCACCTACGAACCGGGGTCAAGCAAGGCTGTGTCATCGCACCAACGCTCTTCTCAATCTTCCTTGTTGCAATGCTCCATCTCACCCTCAGTAAGCTCCCCACTGGAGTGGAGCTAATAAATGGGAAACTGTTCAACCTCCGTCGCCTCCAGTCCCGATCCAAGGTTGTCCCATCCTCTGTCGTCAAATTACAGTATGCAGATGATGCTTGCGTCTGCGCTCACTCGGAGGTCGAACTCCAAACCATCGTAAACACCTTCACCGAAGCATACGAGAGCATGGGCCTTACACTAAACATCTGTAAGACAAAGGTCCTCTACCAACCTGCCCCCGCCACACAGTGCTGCCCCCTGATTATCAAAATCCACGACAAGGCCTTGGACAACGTGGACCACTTTCCATGCCTCAGGAGCCTACTGTCAACAAGGGCAGACGTCGATGACGAAGTCCAACACGGCCTTCAGTGTGCCAGTACAGCCTTCGGTCGCCTGAGGAAGAGAGTGTTTGAAGACCAGGACCTCCAACCCGGCACTAAGCTCATGGTCTACAGGGCAGCAGTGATACTTGCCCTGCTGTATGCCTCAGAGACATGGACCATGTACAGCAGGCACCTCAAAGCACTGGAGAGGTACCACCAACGCTGCCTCCGCAAGATCCTGGAAATCCATTGGCAGGATAGGCGCACCAACGTCAGTGTTCTCGCTCAGGCCAACATCCCCAGCATCGAAGCTCTGACCACGCTCAATCAGCTCCGATGGACGGGTCACATTGTCCGCATGCCCGATACGAGACTCCCAAAACAAGCGCTCTACTCAGAGCTCCGGCACGGCAAGAGAGCCCCAGGTGGGCAGAGGAGACGCTTTAAGGACACCCTCAAAGCCTCCTTGAAAAAGTGTAACATCCCCACCGACACCTGGGAATCCCTGGCCCAAGACCGCACAAAGTGGAGGAGAAGCATCCGGGAAGGCGCCGAACACCTCGAGTCTCTTCGCCGGGAACAAATGGAAGCCAAGCGCAGGCAGCGCAAGGAGCGCACGTCAACCCAAGCACCCCACCCACCCGCCCCTTCAACCATCATCTGCCCCACCTGTGACAGAGACTGTAGGTCCCGCATTGGACTCATCAGTCACATGCGAGCTCATTTTTAATGTGGAAGCAAGTCATCCTCGGTTCCGAGGGACTGCCTAAGAGAAGAGAGATAAATGCAAGTTGTTGTTTTGTTTATCAACTGCGACCAACATTCCACCTTAAATTGATAAGAGGAAGCGAGTCAACCAGTACCTTGAGAGTGTTGGACTGTGAGATGCCGAGGGCCTCCATTATAGCCGTTCCTTTATATTGTGGATAGGTCCAATCAAACACACCTCCTGCAAGCATAGCTTGAAGTATCCCTTCTACCTTTCTGTCCAGATGGCCCTAATTTCTGCTGTTCCTGCTCTGGTTGTACGCTGGTGAGTCACTTAAACTTTCCACACTGATCTGGTGCTTGTAGCTGTCCTGACTCTGCCTGCTTACTCTTTTATTGTACCTTTGATGCTTTTTGCAACATTCCCTGAACCTCTGAGTCAGAAGGTCATGGGTTCAGGTCCCACTCCAGAGACTCGAGTGCCAAATGTAGGTTGACACTCCAGTGCAGTGTGAGGGAGTGCTGCACTGTCGGAGGTGCTGTCTTTCGGGTGACACGTTTATCCAAGGCCCCATCCGCCCTCGGAAGTGGAAGTAAAAGATCCCACGCCTCTATTTGTTGAGGAACGGGGGAGTTCTCCCCAGTGTCCTGGGGCCAATATTTATCCCTCAATCAACATCACTAAAAACAGATTTTCTGGCCATTATCACATTGCTGTTTGTGGGAGCTTGCTGTGCGCAATTTGGCTGCCATTTTTCCTACATTACAACAGTTTGAAGTCCAGGACCTCAAACCCAGCACTTAGCTCATGGTCTACAGAGCAGCAGTGATACCCGTCCTGCTGTATGCCTCAGAGACATGGACCATGTACAGCAGGCACCTCAAAGCACTGGAGAGGTACCACCAACGCTGCCTCCGCAAGATCCTGCAAAACAACTAGCAGGATAGTGTATTGATTTCTTTGTGAGTTCAAAGACGAGACATTTATGAAAGAGAATGAGTTTTAATCTAAAGTCTGTTCAACTCTTTATACAGCATTCAGGAGACACCATTATGCTAGTGATGCATCTTAAATGAAACTGAAACTAAACCCAAACTGCTTGTCTCCCACATGACCTCTGCTGGTCAGGCACAAGCAATCAATCAGGCAACTATGCTGGTAAGACATGATAATCAAACAAGCAAATAACATCACTATTTGCTGATATCATTACAGATAGGCGCACCAACGTCAGTGTTCTTGCTCAGGCCAACATCCCCAGCATCGAAGCTTTGACCACGCTCAATCAGCTCCGATGGACGGGTCACATTGTCCACATGCCCAATACGAGACTCCCAAAACAAGCGCTCTACTCAGAGCTCCGGCACGGCAAGAGAGCCCCAGGTGGGCAGAGGAAACGCTTCAAGGACACCCTCAAAGCCTCCTTGAAAAAGTGCAACATCTCCACCGACACCTGGGAATCCCTGGCCCAAGACTGCACAAAGTG
Organism: Somniosus microcephalus; assembly: GCF_052327205.1. Taxonomy (NCBI): domain Eukaryota; kingdom Metazoa; phylum Chordata; class Chondrichthyes; order Squaliformes; family Somniosidae; genus Somniosus; species Somniosus microcephalus. Next base: position 261,733,263 of record NC_140993.1, read on the forward strand.
GAGGAGAAGCATCCGGGAAGGCGCCGAACACCTCGAGTCTCTTCGCCGGGAGCAAGCGGAAGCCAAGCGCAGGCAGTGCAAGGAGCGCACATCAACCCAGGCACCCCACCCACCCGCCCCTTCAACCACCGTCTACCCCACTTGTGACAGAGACTGTAGGTCCTGCATTGGACTCATCAGTCACCTGAGAACTCAGTTTTAATGTGGAAGCAAGTCATCCTCGGTTCCGAGGGACTGCCTAAGGAGTAAGAAGATTACAACAGTGACCCAACTTCAGAAGGTACTTCATTGGCTGTAAAGCGCTTTGGGACGTCCTGAGGTCGTGAAAAGCGCTATAGAAATGCCAGTCTTTCTTTGCTCCTGCATCACCTAAGGAGCTGAGTGTAGATTAAACCCTTGCTCACGGGAAGGATATCGGAGGGAGAATCCGCATTGGCTGCACTGTCTGGGCACACAGATGGAACTGTACCCCAGCAAGGAATGAAAAACAGGAGAAGAGATAAAATGAAAAGCTGTGGTGGAGCAACTCGCTCACCGCAAACATGTTTTGGAACATCCCAGACATGGTGGCTACGATTCTCCATCAGCACGCTTGCGATTTTCCAACACTCACTCAGAGCAGGCCAGGTACCTCCCAGTGGGCTTGAACTTGGAAAACCTATCTTAACATTTCCAACCATTAAGAGAAATTGAGCAATGAGCCAAAATATTTCTATGCTGACAAGTAAGAGCTGACATGGCATCACTGCAGCACTGAGCCACTTAAGTGGGTCTCAATAGAGACAGAGCAATGGAATGGTACAATTTTAAAGGGGTGCGGGAACAGAGAGACCTGGGGGTGTGCATACACAAATCTTTGAAGGTAGCAGGACAAGTTGAGAAGGCTGTTAAAGAAACATACGGGTTCCTGGGCTTTATCAATAGAGGCATGGAGTACAAAAGCAAGGAAGTTACACTAAACCTTCATAAAACACTGGTTTGGCCTCAGCTGAAGTATTGGGCTGGATTTTACTTACCGAGACGAGTTGATTCTGTCCAATTCTGGGCACCAGACTTTAGGAAGGATGTCAAGGCCTTGGCGAGGGTGTAGATGAGATTTACCGGAATGGTACCGGGGATGAGGGACTTCAGTTGTGTGGAGAGACTGGAGAAGCTGGGGTTGTTCTCCTTGGAGCAGAGAAGGTTAAGGGAATTTTTAGTAGAGGTGTTCAAAATTATGACGGGATTTAATGGAGTAGAGAAAAGAGAAACTGTTTCCAGCGGCAGGAGGGTCGGTAACCAGAGGACACAGATTTAAAATAATTGGCAAAAGAACCAGAGGGGAGATGAGGAGAATTTATGATCTGGAACACACTGCCTGGAAGGGTGGTGGAAGCAGATTCAATAGTAACTTTCAAAAAGAGAAATGAATACATACTTGAAAGGGAAAGATTTTCAGGGCTATGGGGAAAGAGCAGGGGGAGTGGGCCTAAATGGGTAGATCTTTCAAAGAGCCAGCATAGGCACAATGGGTTGAATTGCCTCCTTCTGTGCTGTATGATTTGGCCACTCCATGCTACACTGCTACAAGGATAAGTGCAGCTTGAAAACTAGCATTAGGACCTAAGACATAAGAACATAAGAACATAAAAAGTAGGAACAGGAGTCGGCCATTCGGCCCCTCGAGCCTGCTCCGCCATCCAATTAGAACATGGCTGATCTTTTACCTCAACTCCACTTTCCTACACTATCCCCATATCCCATGATTCCCTTAATATCCAATGCGATTCTGATGCCTGGACAGATCTTGTGGAGCCCTACAGTACACACCAGCCAGGGTGTCCAGAATCATCGTGGCCTGCTGCACCCTGCACAACATCACACTGCAGTGTTGCTTACCGCTGCCTGAGGAACAAGTGGCACAGTGCACAGCCTCCTCCTCCATGAGGCAAGGGGTACACTAATCCGTGCCAGATTCACGTAACATTGTGCAGCAAACACATGTGGCTGGCACGTGGATATGAATGTTTGCATAACCTTCATTACACACCATATAGCATTTGTACAATAAACTGTGCTTTCCTAACACTCTCCCCACCATCGCTGCAGGTGAAAGGCACCCTGACCCCTCACTGTGCCACTTCCATTTCTGAGCACACATAGGCCAACTCTTTGATTCTTTGACATCGCATTTGTTTAATACAATTGAAATAATGATGACAAACGTAACTTTGTATTATATCAAAACACCCAAGTGACTACCCTTGTGACTATTTGTGTGTTAACTTTCTCTTACGCGTGCTTCTACGTGGGGCTTCTCCTGTGGCTTCAGCAGATGTAGAGGCACCTTACTCACTTCTCTGCTGCACCTGCTTAGATGCCTTTGGCAGGCATCCTCTGGGTTTGGGAGCCTGGGAGGGCTCCGCAAAAGTCTGCTTCTCCTGTGGCTGTGCAGGGGCAGAGATGGCCATCTCAGTTGGGTGAGGAATCTGGGGCTCTGACCGAGGGCTCCGCAGTGGCATGGGAGTGTGAGCGCTTGAGGAGGAGCCCACACATCCCTCTCATGGGTCACCCGCACTTCACTGCTAGCAAGTAGCTAGAGAGCACCTTGCTGCACATCAGTGGGGCCATGAGGACCCTTCTCTATACTGACAGTCCTCATAATGGGGACGTCCATGTACCTCTGGTTCCTCTCCCCAATAGATGCCCATCTATTCTCCATAGCAGACCATCTATTTAGAAGAGTCACCATGTTTTTTTGAGTCTGGCGATTTATGTCCTCCATCGAGGTTGCCATCCTTTCCATGGCGGCACCTACATTCACCATTGCGTGCACCACGACATTGCTCATGTTTGACATGGACTCCTCCATTCTCTGCACACTCGCAGTTACTGTGGTTGCAAACCTTGTCAGAGCCTCCTGCACTTGTTCCTGAAGCTCCAGCACCGCTCTCTTTCTGGATGGCCCCTGAGGCTCAGTGTCTACATGCAGCTCAGCAGAGCTAGGAGAGTCCTGCAACCTCCGACGAGGACTCTCCACTGCTGTCCCTGTCTCCACCATCTGATCTTGCTCACTTGTGAGCTGTGATACAGCAGGTGACAACACTACTGTATCTCTGCACTGGTGCTGGGTGCACTCATTTCTGTTGACGCTGCTCCCTCAGAGGTTGCAGCTTCCTCTGAGGAGTCGTCCGGCTCTTCCTCCTGGACAGTGGGGAAGGGGGCTCTCGATGGTCCTGTGGGGGAGTAAAGGCGTGAGTTAGACATGTGATATTTAGGTAGCAGACACATCCCATTGGGCAGATCATCAGAACTCAATCTCTATGAACATCAGATGCCATATCAGACACTCATGAAATCTAAATGGGAGGGCTGCAAATTTATTCTGCCACCAGCTTGTTGTACTGCAGCCATCTCTCCGTCCCCTACTTCCAGCTCCTCTGCACCTCCGACGAACTTGATAGCAGCCTCCTCAATGGCGAGAGCGATGGCGGGAATCTCGGCGGAGCGGCGAGGTATAAAGCAGCGCCAGAGACTGGGTAGGCCTCAGAGTGGCAAGAGTGGCAGCGGGAATCTCGGCGGAGCGGCGAGCTATAGAGCAGCGCCAGAGACCGGGTAGGTGTACCAATCTCCGAACTCAGAGAGAGGGAGAGAAGTAAAAAGTAATCGAACTGTGACGTCACCAGAAAGCAGGTAAGTGATTGGTTGGTGAGTATGTCCCTCTTTTTAAACTTTAACTCTGTGGTTTATAGTTTCTAAGGTCTCTGTGGTGTAGCAGGGACTGTTGGTAAACCAGGGCCCTTAAATACACCATTTAACTGTAGTGTAATTGGTGGGTTTAATTTGATTTAATTTAATTTCAATTAATTAAAGGGTAAATCATGGCAGGAGAGCCCGGCGCTGTGGTATGCTCCTCCTGTGCTATGTGGGAACTCAGGGACACTTCCTGTGTGCAGGAAGTGTGTCCAGCTGCAGCTACTGGCAGACCGCATTGCGGCGCTGGAACTGCGATTGGATACATATCAGACCATTCATGATGCTGAGGATGTCGTGGATATCACGTTTAAGCAGTTGGTCACACCGCAGGCAAAGGTTGGACAGGCAGAAAGGGAATGGGTGACCAACAGACAGAGTACTAGGCGCAGGCAGGTAGTGCAGGGGTCCCCTGTGGACATCCCCCTCTCAAACAGATACACCACTTTGAGTGCTGTTGGGAGGGATGGCTTATCAGGGGAAGGCAGCAGCAGCCACCTTCCTGGCACCAGGGGTGGCTCTGCTGCACAGGACGGGAGGAAAAAGAGGGGTAGAGCTATAGTAATAGGGGATTCTATTGTAAGGGGAATAGATAGGCATTTCTGCAGCCGCAAACGAGACTCCAGGATGGTGTGTTGCCCCCCTGGTGCAAGGGTTAAGAATGTCTCAGAGCGGCTGCAGAACATTTTGGCAGGGGAGGGTGAACAGCCAGTTGTCGTGGTGCATGTAGGTACCAACGATATAGGTAAAAAACGGGATGAGATCCTAAAAGCTGAATATAGGGAGTTAGGAGGTAAATTAAAAAATAGGACCTCAAAGGTAGTCATCTCAGGATTGCTACCAGTGCCACGTGCTAGTCAGAGTAGAAATAGAAGGATATTTCAGATGAATACGTGGCTAGAGGGGGAGGGATTCAAATTCCTGGGACATTGGAACCGGTTCTGGAGGAGGTGGGACCAGTTCAAACCGGACAGTTTGCGCCTGGGCAGGACCGGGAACGATGTCCTAGGGGGAGTGTTTGCTAGTGCTCTGGGGGAGGGTTTAAACTAAAATGGCAGGGGGTTGGGAACCTGAGCAGGGGGACAGAGGAAAGGGAAACAAGGATAAAAGCAAAAGATAGGAAGGAGAAAAACAAAAGTGGCAGTCAGAGAAATCAACTGTTTAAATCAAACATGGCCACAGTAAATAATAATTCTAATAGGTCTAAGAGCGTTAAAAAAACAAGCCTGAAGGCTTTGTGTCTTAATGCGAGGAGCATTCGTAATAAGGTGGATGAATTAGCTGCGCAAATAGAGGTAAACGAATATGATTTGATTGGGATTACGGAAACATGGCTCCAGGGTGGCCAAGGCTGGGAACTCAACATCCAGGGGTATTCAATATTCAGGAAAGATAGGCAAAAAAGGAAAGGGAGGTGGGGTAGCATTGCTGGTTAAAGAAAGGATTAACACAATTGTAAGGAAGGATATTAGCTCTGATGGTGTGGAATCTGTATGGGTAGAACTGAGAAATACCAAGGGACAGAAAACGTTAGTGGGAGTGGTATATAGACCTCCAAACAGTAATGCAGAGGTTGGGGATGGCATTAAAAGGGAAATTAGAGAAGCGTGCAATAAGGGCACAGCAGTCATCATGGGTGACTTTAATCTACATATAGTTTGGGCTAACCAAATTAGTAACAATACTGTGGAGGAGTAATTCCTGGAGAGTTTACGGGATGGTTTCCTGGACCAATATGTCGAGGAACCAACCAGAGATCAGGCCATCTTAGACTGGGCATTATGAAACGAGAAAGGATTAATTAGCAATCTTGTTGTATGAGGCCCCTTGGGTCGGAGCGATCATAATATGATCGAATTCTTCATTAAGATGGAGAATGAAGTAGTTGACTCAGAGACTAGGGTCCTGAATTTAAATAAAGGAAACTACGATGGTCTGAGGCGCGAGTTGGGTAGGATTCATTGGGGAATGTCACTCAAAGGGTTGACGGTGGATAGGCAATGGCAAACATTCAAAGACCGCATGGATGAACTACAGAATTTGTTCATCCCAGTTTGGCATAAAAATAAAACAAAAAAGGTGACTCAACCGTGGCTAACAAGGGAAATTAGGGATAGCATAAGATCCAAGGAGAGGACATATAAATTGGCCAGAAAAAGTAGTAAACCTGAGGATTGGGAGCAGTTTAGGATTCAACAAAGGAAGACAAAGGGATTAATTGAGAAGGGGAAAATAGAATATGAGAGTAAGCTTGCATGGAACATAAAAACTGACTGTAAAAGCTTTTATAGATATGTGAAGAGAAAAGGATTGGTGAAGTCAAGCATAGGTTCCTTGCAGTCAGAATCAGGGGAATTTATAATGGGGAACAAAGAAATGGCAGACCAATTAAATACATATTTGGTTCTGTCTTCACAAAGAAGGACACAAATAATCTCCCAGAGATGTCGGGGAACAGAGGGTCTGATGAAAGGGAGGAACTGAAAGAAATCAGTATTTGTAGGGAAATGGTGTTAGGGAAATTGATGGGATTGAAGGCCAATAAATCCCCAGGGCCTGATAAGCTACATTCTAGGGTACTTAAGGAAGTGGCCCTAGAAATAGTAGATGCATTGCTGATCATCTTCCAACATTCGATGGAATCTGGAACAGTACCCATGGATTGGAGGGTAGCTAATGTCACCCCACTATTCAAAAAAGGTGGTAGAGAGAAAACGGTGAATTATAGACCAGTAAGCCTGACATCTGTAGTGGGGAAAATGCTAGAGTCCATTATAAAAGATGTAATAGCAGAGCACTTGGAAAACAGTGACAGGATTGGACAAAGTCAACATGGATTTCCAAAAGGTAAATCGTGCTCGACTAATCTACTGGAATTTTTTGAGGATGTAACTGGCAAAATAGATAAGGGAGAACCAGTGGATGTGGTGTATTTGGTCTTTCAGAAAGCTTTCGATAAAGTCCCGCATAAGAGATTAGCGTGTAAAGTTAAGGCACATGGGATTGGGGGCAAGGTATTGACTTGGATAGAAAACTGGTTGGCAGACAGAAAGCAAAGAGTTGGAATAAACGGGTCTTTTTCCGAGTGGCAGGCAGTGACTAGTGGGGTACCGCAGGGATCGGTCCTTGGACCCCAGCTATTCACAATATATATTAATGATCTAGGCAAGGGAACTAGATGTAATATCTCCAAATTTGCAGATGACACAAAGCTGGGTGGGCGTGTGTGCTGTGAGGAGGATGCCGAGAAACTCCAGGACGATTTGGACAGGTTGGGTGATTGGGCAGAAGCATGGCAGATGCAATATAATGTGGATAAATGTGAGGTTATCCACTTTGGTGGCAAAAACAGGAAGGCAGATTATTATCTGAATGGCAATAGATTGGGAGAAGGGGAAGTGCAACGAGACCTGGGTGTCCTTGTGCACCAGTCACTGAAGGTAAGCATGCAGGTGCAGCAGGCGGTTAAGAAGGCAAATGGTGTGTTGGCCTTCGTAGCGAGAGGGTTTGAGTACAGGAACAAGGATGTCTTGCTGCAGTTGTACAGGGCCTTGTTGAGACCACATCTTGAGTACTGTGTGCAGTTTTGGTCGCCTTAACTGAGGAAGGATGTTCTTGCCATGGAAGGAGTTCAGCGAAGATTCACCAGGCTGATACCTGGGATGGCAGGAATGACGTATGAGGAGAGATTGGGTCGATTGGGCTTGTACTCACTGGAGTTTAGAAGAATGAGAGGGGATCTCATTGAAACTTATAAAATTCTGACAGGACTGGACAGACTAGATGCAGGAAGGATGTTCCCGATGGTTGGGGCGTCCAGAACCAGGGGTCACAGTCTAAGGATAAGGGGTAGGCCATTTAGGAAAGAAATGAGGAGGAATGTCTTCACCCAGAGAGTGGTGAACCTGTAGAATTCTCTACCACAGAAGGCAGTAGGGGCCAATTCATTAAATATATTCAAGAAGGAGTTGGATATATTTCTTAAGGCTAAAGGGATCAAGGGGTATGGGGAGAAAGCAGGGACCGGGTACTGAATTTGGATGATCAGCCATGATCGCATTGAATGGCGGAGCAGGCTCGAGGGGCTGAATGGCCTACTCCTGCTCCTATCTTCTATGTTTCTATGTTTTGTTAAATGCACCATTGAAGATGGGCCACCTCCTGTCCTCCCCCTCTTCCTCTTATTGTGGGCTCTCTTTTCCTGCCATGAGAGACATAAGTGGAGTTTGAGTGAGAATGATAGAGTGAGTGTAAAGAATTCATAGCATCGATGCTTAGAGGGAGACAAAGATGGAGTGAGGTGCCAATACCAAGGTGCCTCCCTGTACATTGTTAGTTGTTGTCATTGCATAACAGTGAGAGCGAGGGTGAGGGGTGCATAGTAGGATGATGAAGTGATTCTGTACATAGAGAGAGAGGGATGGTTAAGGGTGCAAGGGATGTAAGGGTAAGTTGAGATGTGCAGGAGTAGGTTGACAATGCAGTGTGCTGGTGATGAGAGGTGATAGGGAGCAGATTGAAGGTAAGTGTGATGTTATACTCATTTTTGCTGAGTGTAACAGATCATTGAACCTTTTTCGGCACTGAGCCCAGGTACGTGCACACAATGACCTGGCGCTCTCCTCCTCAGTAATTTGCAGCCAGGCTGCCTTTGTGTGCTGAGGAGACTTCCTCCGTCCATCGGAAGGGAACAGAACCTCCTTGCACCCTCTTACTCCCTGCACAAGAGCATGGAGGGAGTCAGCATCAAAGCAGGGAGAGTCTTTGTTCTTGGAGCAGTCATCTCACAAAGACTAGCACTCAGGAGCATCAGAAAGTAAATGAAACCCAAAGGCTACATGGGCCCCTTAAATGCAGCTGAATCGAAGACATCAGCAGGGGCGAGCAGCAGACCCGAATCTACTGATTGGGCCATGTAACGCGCACGGCTGTCTTAATAAGCCCAATCTAATGAAAATCGTTATCTCAGTGCGGTTGGTACCGGCAGCGGGACTGGAACCCACCAAACAATGAACACGACGCGAACCCGTCTCCGCTGGGAAAATCCAGCCCAAAGTATTTGTTTAATTTCTCTGCCATTTCTTTAGTCCCCATTATAATTTCTCGTGTCTCAGCCTGTAAGGGACCCACACTTACTTTCACTAATCTTTTCCTTTTTACATACCTATAGAAGCTTTTATAGTCTGTTTTTATGTCTCTTGCAAGTTTACTCTCATTTTCTATTTTCCCTTTCGTTATCAATTTCTTGGTCCTCCTTTGCTGAATTCTAAAATCCTCCCAATCCTCTGGCTTGCTACTCTTTTTGACAACATTATAAGCCTCAAGGTTATTAATTAACCCTTTCTCATTGCACGATACTAGATCTAAAATAGCCTGTTCCCTAGTTGTTTCCTCAACATACTGATCTAGAAAACTATCTTGCATACATTCCATGAATTCGTCCTCCACACTATTACTGCAAATTTAGTTTGCCCAGTCTATATGTAGATTAAAGTCCCCCATGATCATTGTATTACCCTTGTTACATGCGCCTCTAATTTCCTGATTTATACTCTGCCCTACATTACAACAACTGCTTGGGGTTTATAAACAACTTCTGCCAATGTTCTTTGCCATTGCTGTTTCTTAGTTCCACCCAAACTGATTCTACAACTTGATTTTCAGAGTTAAGATCCTTTCTCTCTACTGTCTTTATCCCATCCATTATTATCAGGGCTACCCCTCCCCCTTTTCCATTTTGCCTGTCTCTTCTAAAAGTTAAATATCCGGGAATATTTAGTTCCCAACCTTGGCCACTTTGTAACCATGTCTCTGTAATGGCTATTAGATCAAACCTGTTCATTTCTATCTGACCTATTAATTCATCTATTTTGTGGCGAATGCTTCACGCATTCAGATATAGTGCCTTTAGCTTTGACTTATTTCTCTCTTTCCCTGATGTCACCTTAGTCACTGATGCCCTTATTACCTTTGTTACTCTCTCTGTCCCTTCCTGACCCACTCTGCTTATTTTTACCCAAAACTCTACTCTGCTCTAGAGCCTTGACATTTCTCTCGTTGCTTTTAAATTTACACTTTCCTGAATCCTCCCACACCTCCCTTCATTAGTTTAAAGCCCTGTCTACTGCCCTGGTTATTCGATTCGCCAGGACACAGGTTCCATCCCAACGGAACAGCTCCCTCTTTCCCAAGTACTGGTGCCAGCGCCCCATGAACTGAAACCTCTTCCTCCCACACCACTCTTTGAGCCACGCATTTAAACCTCTAATCTGTTTGTCCCTATGCCAATTTGCTCGTGGCTCAGGTAACAATCCAGAGATTATTACCCTTGAGGTTCTGCTTTTTAATTTGGATCCTCGCTCCTCAAACTCCCTCAGCAGAACCTCATTCCTAGTTCTACCTATGTCGTTGGTTCCTACGTGGACCATGACAACTGGATCCTCCCCCTCTCACTCCAAGTTCTCCTCCAGCCACGAGGAGATGTCTTTAACCTTGGCACCAGGCAGGCAACACAACCTTTGGAACTCTCAGTCACAGCTGCAGAGAAGAGTATCTATCCCCTTGACTCTACTGTCCCCTAACACAACTACATTCCCTTTCAATCCCCCCACTTGAATGGCCTCCAGCACCATGGTGCCATGGTCAGTTTGCTCATCCATCCTGCAGGCTTTTCCCTCATCTACACAGGCAGCAAGAACCTCATACCTATTGGACAAGGGCAAAGGCTGAGGCTCCTCCAGCACTGCACCTGGGGTCCCCTTACCTGCCTGAGTTGCAGTCACACCCTCCTGTCCCTGACCACTAACCAGACCTGTACCAGTACCTAGCCCAAGGGCTGTGACTGCCTCCTGGATCAAAGTGTCCAGGTAACTCTCCCCATGAGAAAGGATTAATTAGCAATCTTTTTGTGTGAGGCCCCTTGGGGAAGAGCAATCATAATATGATAGAATTCTTCATTAAGATGGAGAGTGAAATAGTTGACTCAGAGACTAGAGTCCTGAATTTAAATAAAGGAAACTACGATGGTATCAGGCACGAGTTGGCTAGGATGGATTGGGAAATGTTACTTAAAGGATTGACGGTGGATAGACAATGGCAAACATTTAAAGATCGCATGGATGAACTACAGAATTTGTTCATCCCTGTTCGTCCCTGTTTGGCATAAAAATAAAACAAAAAAGGTGACTCAACCATGGCTAACAAGGGAAAATAGGGATAGCATAAGATCCAAGGAGAGGACATATAATTTGGCCAGAAAAAGTAGCAAACCTGAGGATTGGGAGCAGTTTAGGATTCAGCAAAGGAGAACAAAGGGATTAATTAAGAGGGGGAAAATAGATTATGAGAGTAAGCTTGCAGGGAACATAAAAACTGACTGTAAAAGCTTCTATAGATATGTGTAAGAAGTCACACGACACCAGGTTATAGTCCAACAGCTTTATTTGAAATCACAAGCTTTCGGAGCGCTGCTCCTTCTTCAGGTGAAGTGGAGAAATGCATAAAGACACAGCTTATATAGTCAGAGAATCATGTCAGATGTTTACAGGTAACCTTTCCAACTGCCATTTATCACACCTCGGCAGAGAGATAATCACAGCAGTCAAAGGTGTGAATGGTGTCCAAACAGGTCAGTCAGGGAAACATTACATCAAAGAACAATGAGGTGGGGTCACAAGGGGTCAAATATTGCAGATGCTGGGGTCTGTATGAAAAACAAAAAAACAGACAAAAAACATTTTTTTTGGCTGGAAATCACAGCAGGTCCGGCCGCATCTGTGTAGAGAGAACAAGCCAATGTCGACTCGAGTCTGGATGACCCTGCATCAGGTGGGGTTACATGTAGCGTGACATGAACCCAAGATCTCAGTCTCGGACAGGAGGGTGTGACTGCAACTCAGGCAGGTAAGGGGACCCCAGGTGCAGTCACACGACACCAGGACTATAACCTGGTGTCGTGTGACTTCTTACATTTGTCCACCCCAGTCCAACTCCGGCATCTCCACACCATGGCTTCTATAGATATGAGAAGAGAAAAAGATTGGTGAAGTCAAGCATAGTTCCCTTGCAGTCAGAATCAGGGGAATTTATAATGGGGAACAAAGAAATGGCTGACCAATTAAATACATACTTTGGTTCTGTCTTTACAAAGGAGGACACAAATAACCTCCCAGAGATGTTGGGGAACATAGGGTCTAATGAGAGGGAGGAATTGAATGAAATCAGTATTTGTAGGGAAATGGTGTTAGGGAAATTGATGGGATTGAAGGCCGATAAATCCCCAGGGCCTGATAATCTACATCCTAGGGTACTTAAGGAAGTGGCCCTAGAAATAGTAGATGGTCATCTTCCAAAATTCTATAGACTCTGGAACAGTACCCATGGATTGGAGGATAGCTAATGCTACCCCACTATTTAAAAAAGGTGGTAGAGAGAAAACGGGGAATTATAGACCGGTAAGCCTGACATCGGTAGTGGGGAAAATGCTAGAGTCCATTATAAAAGATGTAATAGCAGAGCACTTGGAAAACAGTGACAGGATCGGACAAAGTCAACATGGATTTACAAAAGGTAAATCATGCTTGACTAATCTACTGGAATTTTTTGAGGATGTAACTGGTAGAAAAGATAAGGGAGAACCAGTGGATGTGGTGTATTTGGACTTTCAGAAGGCTTTCGATAAGGTCTCGCATAAGAGATTAGCGTGCAAAATTAAGGCACATGGGATTGGGGGTAAGGTACTGTCTTGGATAGAGAACTGGTTGGCAGACAGGAAGCAAAGAGTTGGAATAAACAGGTCTTTTTCCGAGTGGCAGGCAGTGACTAGTGGGGTACCGCAGGGATCGGTGCTAGGACCCCAGCTATTCACAATATGTATAAATGATCTAGACGAGGGAACTAGATGTAATAGCTCCAAGTTTGCAGACGACACAAAGCTGGGTGGGCGTGTGTGCTGTGAGGAGGATGCCGAGAAACTCCAGTATAATTTGGACAGGTTGGGTGATTGGGCAGATGCATGGCAGATGCAATATAACGTGGATAAATGCGAGGTTATCCATTTCGGTGGCAAAAACAGGAAGGCAGATTATTATCTGAACGGCAATAGATTGGGAAAAGGGGAAGTACAACGAGACCTGGGTGTCCTTGTGCACCAGTCGCTGAAGGTAAGCATGCAGGTGCAGCAGGCGGTTAAGAAGGCAAATGGTATGTTGGTCTTCATAGCGAAAGGATTCGAGTACAGGAGCAAGGATGTCTTGCTGCAGTTGTACAGGGCCTTGGTGAGACCACACCTTGAGTATTGTGTGCAATTTTGGTCGCCTTATCTGAGGAAGGATGTTCTTGCCATGGAGAGAGTGCAGCGAAGATTCACCAGACTGATATCTGGGATGGCAGGAATGGCATCTGAGGAGAGAGTGGGTCGATTAGGCTTATATTCGCTAGAGTTTAGAAGAATGAGAGGGGATCTCATTGAAACTTATACAATTCTAACAATGCTAGACAGACTAGATGCAGGAAGGATGTTTCCGATGGCGGGGGAGTCCAGAACCAGGGGTCACAGTCTAAGGATAAGGGGTAAGCCATTTTGGACTGAGATGAGGAGGAATTTCTTCACCCAGAGAGTGGTGAACCTGTGGAATTCTCTACCACAGAAGGCAGTTGAGGCCAATTCATTAATTATGTTCAAGAAGGAGTTAGATATATTTCTTAAGGCTAAAGGGATCAAGGGGTATGGGGAGAAAGCAGGTACAGGGTACTGAATTTGGATGATCAGCCATGATCTCATTAAATGGCAGACCAGGCTCGAGGGGCTGAATGGCCTACTCCTGCTCCTATCTTCTATGTTTCTATGTTTCATCCCTGATGCCCCGCAATGTCTGCAACTCAGACTCCAGCTCAACAACTCTGAGCTGAAGTTCCTCAAGATGCAGGCACTTACTGCAAACGTGGCTGTCCGGGATCACAATGCTCTCCACACACTCCCACAGGCTGCAGTTACGGCACACCGCCTGCAGTGCCATCCCTATATGACCTTGTTTTATTTAATTAAATTAAATTAAATTTGTAATTAGGTAACTTAGTTTACAGTGTAGTTTCTTGACTACTTACTTGGTCTAGATTAAGTTATGGGTACTGAAATTAAATATCTACCTGTAACACAAAGCACGACAAGTAGTGTAGGCAAAAAGCAGCAACCCCTTCCCCCTCTTCTCCAAATTCCCACTCTTTCCAAATTCCCAATCAAAGCACTCTTCTTAAGTACACTCCGTTTTAATCCCGCTCTGTGCAGACTGCTCTGTGCTCTGATGAGAATTTTAAAATCGAGGCGTTGCTTAGCAACAAGTCTAAAATTCTAGCTTGACCTTGCCCAAACTTTGCTCCAAATTAATTGATTCAATGAATACAAATTGGGATGAATTTTAAGGCAGTTTGGGCATTTAAATGCAATAAGAATGTGTACTATTGGCCGGAATATTCCACAATCAGTGTGAGCATAGAAGGATCTAGAATGTTGCCCTTTTGTCTGAGGCCCGATGGCACGGATTGGGGAGCTGTTATGTACCTGATTCTCAATTGGCATAGTGGCAGGTGAGCTGGATAGATCATTCCCTCTGTGACCCAGTGGCAACTCTCACACTCACATATTGACCTCAAGTAAAACCAGAATTTTGGATCCTTGAGTCTGACTAAATCTAATACTTTTCCTTACTGACATCCTCAGCTCATCTGCTGCTGAAACCCTCATCCATGCCTTTGTTACCGCTAGACTTAACTATCCCAACGCACTCCTCCATAAACGTGAGGTCATCCAAAACTCTGCTGCCCGTGTCCTAACTCGCACCAAGTCCCGTTCGCCCATCACCCCTGTGCTCGCTGACCTACACTGGCTACCGGCTAAGTAACGCCTCGATTTTAAAATTCTCAACCTCGTTTTCAAATCCCTCCTTGGCCTCGCACCCCCCCCTCCCTATCTCTATATCTCCTCCAGCCCTACAGCCCTCCCAAGATATCTGCGCTCCTCCTATTTTGGCCTCTTGAGTATCCCCGATTTTAATTGCTCCACCGCTGGCGGCCGTGCCTTCAGCTGCCTAGGCCCTAAGCTCTGGAATTTCCTCCCTTAACCTCTCCAATTTTCCAACTCTCGTTCCTCCTTTAAGATGCTCCTTAAAACCTACCTCTTTGGCCCAGCTTTTGGTCATCTGCCCTAATATTTCCTTATGTGGCTCAGGGTCACATTTTTTTTGACAACGTTCCTGTTAAGCGCCTTGGGACGTTTTACTACGTTAAAGGTGCATCTTAAATACAAGTTGTTGTTGTTGTCACTGTTGGACTGCGTTATCTGCATGAACCAAGGCTAGCAAAGACGCAGAGAAACTATTTTCTCTGGTGGGGGAGTCCAGAACAAGCTGACATAACCGTAAAATTAGAGCTAGGCCGTTCAGGGATGATGTCAGAAAGCACTTCTTCACACAAAGGGTAGGAAGGAAGACTTGCATTTATATCGCACCTTTCACGACCACCGGACATCTCCAAGTGCTTTACAGGCAATGAAGTACTTTTGAAGTGTCGTCTTTGTTGTGATGTGGCAGCCAATTTGCACACAGCAAGCTCCCACAAACAGCAACGTGAAAATGCCCAGATAATTTGTTTTGTTGGTTGAGGGAGAAATATTGGTCAGGACACCAGGGAGAACTCACCTGCCCATCTTCGAAATAGAGCCATGGGATCTTTTATGCAGATGGGGCCTCGGTTTAACATCTCATCCGAAAGACGGCACCTCCAAATGCAGCACTCCCTCAGCACTGCACTGGGCATGTCAGCCTAGCTTTATGTGCTCAAGTCCCTGGAGTGGGATTTGGACCCACAACCTTGTGACTTAGAGGCAAGTAGTGCTACCAGCTGACACTGTGGAAGTGGTGGAAATCTGGAACTCTGTCTCCTCCCAAAAAGCTGCTGAGGCTAGGGGTCAATTGAAAATTCCAGAACTGAGATTGACAGATTTTTGTTAGGTGAGGGTATTAAGTGTCATGGAACCAAGGCGGGTAGATGGAGTTAAGATACAGATCAGCCACGATCTAATTGAATGGCAGAACGGGCTCGGTGGCTGAATGGCCTCCTCCTGTTTCTATGTTCTTCTGTTCCAAAGTATTAAATGATTGCACAAATGTGCTTCGTATTCAGTATTATAAACTTAGAAAACATCTTTCCCCTCGAATTTTGAAATTGGCTCTGTGATTGGCAGTAACTGTTGTCAAAGAATAAAGATCAGCATCACTCATCGATAAAAGGCATTATTATGGGATTTCACCTTTGATTAAAAAACTACATTTAAAAAAAATCAAATTTGCAGTACCTTTGATAAGATATATATTTTCATCTTTAAACATTAATAATGGAAACCACTTTAAAGGCGAGGCACCTCTAAAAACAAGGAGATTTTAAAGTGTTTGTTGTTTCTTTGGCAGCTTGCAGCCAAGTGAGTATATAGTGGAGATCAATAAGCCCCAATCCACCGTGTGTGAGGCAAGAGCTAGTGGATTGAGTCCAACTTGGTAACATATATTCTGTTACAGGGGAAAAAAATCTGTTGCAGATTATAAATGATCTGAGTTGGAAATTGGTGCAAATATATACGCAGGAACTCCGGATGCCTCAGCAGGACAAATGTACCTCGCAGTGTGGCACAGAGCCATGGGAAAAAAAGGGAGGGCTCCCGTTCAATTCTTGGTGTGTGTTGGGTTAGTTAGTTTTCAGCCAAACCAGCAGTGGGGGCCTATAGTTGGCCCTCATCATCCGAGCTACAGAGCGAAAAGCAGCCCGGGTTCCCCCCACTCCTAGTTGCTATCCAGTGACCTCTGCTGGGAAGTGTGCACGGGTGAACAAAATTGAGCTTGGCGAGTGGTGGCCTCCTTGTTCAATTGAGAGTTTGGGCAGGGTAGAGCCACATTTGGCCGTGTGGTGCCCATGTTTATCCTCCAGAGACTCGAGCCCATAATCCAGGCTGACACTCGCAGTGCGGTGCTGAGGGAGCGCTGCACTGTCGAGGGTGCCGTCTTTCTGATGAGACGTTAAACCGAGGTTCCGTTTGCCCTGTCAGGTGGATGTAAAAGATCCCAGGGCACTATTTTGAAGAAGAGCAGGGGGGAGTTCTCCCCGGTGTCCTGGGCTAATATTTATCTCTCAATCAATATCACTAAAACAGATGATTGAGTCATTTATTCATCGCTGCTTGTGGGAGCTTGCTGTGCACAAATTGGCTGCCGCGTTTCCTTACATTACAACAGTGACTACACTCTAAAAGGAACTTAATTGCTTGTAAAGCGCGTTGGGACGTCCTGAGGTCACGAAAGGAGCGATATAAATGCAAGTCTTTCTATAAGCGTAATTGATAAATTGTATAATTGCACAATACTGCGGATGCTGGAAATCTGAAATAACAACAGAAAATGCTGGAAATACTCAGCGGGCCAGGCAGCATCCGTGGAGAGAGAAACAGAGTTAACGTTTCAGGTCTGGGACCCTTCATCAGAACTGGAAAAAGCTGGAGATGTAACAGATATTAAGCAGGTGCAGAGACGGGGGGGGGGGGCGGTTAGGAGGGGAGGAAGGAATAGAAAGAATATCCTGTACTTTTGTGAGAGGCAGGAAAGATAAAATGTTGCAAATGGGAATGGCAAAAATCATACTGCATGAAAAATAGGGGCAGGGATAATTATCTGAAATTGTTGAACTCAACCGAGGATTCCCCTCTACCGTGGTTGACACGGCCCTTGACCGTGTCCGTTCTATTTCCCACACTTCTGCTCTCACCCCTGCCCCCCTCCCTCCCAGAACCACGATAGGGTTCCCCTAGTCCTCATCTTTCACCCCACCAGCCTCCACATTCAACGGATCATCCTCCGCCATTTCCGCCACCTCCAACGTGATCCCACCACCAAACACATCTTCCCCTCACCTCCCATTTCAGCATTCCGAAGGGACCGCTCCCTCCGCGACACCCTGGTCCACTCCTCAATCACCCCCAACAGCCCTGCTCCTTCACCTGGCACCTTCCCGTGCAAGCGCAGGAGATGCAACACCTGCCCTTATACCTCCCCCCTTCCCACTGTCCAGGGCCCCAAACACCCCTTCCAGGTGAAACAGCGATTTACTTGTACTTCTTGCAATTTAATATACTGTATTCGCTGCTCACGATGGGGTCTCCTCTACATTGGGGAGACCAAACGCAGATTGTGCGACCGCTTTGCGGAACACCTCCGTTCAGTCCGTACGGGTGACCCTGAGCTTCCGGTCGCCTGTCACTTTAATTCACCGCTTCACTCCCACTCTGATCTCTCTGTCCTCGGGCTATTGCATTGTTCCAATGAAGCTCAACGTAAGCTCGAGGAACAGCACCTCATCTTTCGATTAGGCACTTTGCAGCCTGCCAGACTCAACATGGAGTTCAACAATTTCAGATAATTATCCCTGCCCCCATTTTTCATGCAGTATGATTTTTGCCATTCCCATTTGCAACATTTTATCTTTCCTGCCTCTCACAAAAGTACAGGATGTTCTTTCTACTCCTTCCTCCCCTCCCCCCCACCCCCCCCCCCACCCCACCCCCCCCTGTCTCTGCACCTGCTTAATATCTGTTACATCTCCAGCTTTTTCCAGTTCTGATGAAGGGTCCCAGACCTGAAACGTTAACTCTGTTTCTCTCTCCACGGATGCTGCCTGGCCTGCTGAGTATTTTCAGCATTTTCTGTTGTTATTACTGGTAAATTGTACGCAGCTTGTGCCCAAATTTGCGGTCGGCATTGTCACTGGGTGAAGATCTTGCGCCCAGGTGCTGAAGAAGAAAACTCCAGGCCTTGGTGTCTCAGGTCACGTGAAGAGTAACTACTCCAGTGAGGTACTGAGGGAATGCCCCCACTGATTGAACTGTCACTGCCTTCACTCCCAGCGTGAATTATTGCCTTCAGCACAGGAGGGGCAAGGGGAACACATTTGAAGGACAAAAACATACACTTTAAATATAAGCTGCTGCTTTACATTTGAAAAGGTTGCAAAATCTCAGATTTAACAAAATCCACAAGTAATCTAATTGTTACATTTAATCAAAAATACTCCTATTACATCTATCATTGAATCTCCTTGTAAATGCAGAGCAATAACTGGTTGATAAATATTTGGTAAAAGCGTTCAAGATGTGTTACTGATTTATGTTCCATATTTGGCTTTTTTATTTCCCATTAAATAACCATTGATTCTCGTTCCGTGAACTACACCATTTAACCTCCAGTGAGGCCCATTTTTAAATGTCAACGATATGGAACATTTTTGACTGTAGCTACCCAGAGCGTACTGGCTGTCAAGCGATCAGATCAGTCATTAATCCCTAATTAAGTCCATCGTCACAGGTCAACTACACTGGCTGCTGGCGTGGTCACTGAGACCTGTGGCTGGCAAAAAGGGACCCAAATGGGGGGTGGGAGGCGGGGGTTGCGCAGGGAAAGCCATTCCCATGAGCTCCATAACACATATCATGAAAAGAATGGATACATGGGAGCTGAAATCTGATCTTGGAGCTCTGAAGGCGATTCTGATCTTGCCGCTCATGGATCATGATGTAATTTTAGCCCCGTGATGGGATTACTGGTTTCTAATTACTCCTAGCTATCCATTACAATCTGCGTCGATCAGTTATACCGTTCTTCAGGTTATATGCCACGTGTGTACAGAGAATGACGATATACTTCTTACGTGTACGTAATGGCTACTATAACATGAGCGAGTGACTTGTTCGTAGGCGTGACTTGTGTAGTCTGGATTTCTAAGGATACAGAGCATTGCTGGTATCACATTGTGAAGTAAAGCTTTGTAGTCTAGATATTTCCATTTGCGATATCGGCCCGTAATTTCCGATAGGAGGCTTCCCGCGTGAGGATGCCTCCGATTGGAAAAAATTTTACGCCGTTACCTGAGGGCTCCCGAGGTCCGGACTTTTCCGTTCCTGGGCCTCACCACAGTCGAAATGCACAGGGCCCACGTATCCCTGAGGCGCAGGCGGTTCGCAAGCGTCCCTGGGATCATGTGGGCCAGGCCAGCCAATAGGAGAAGGGAATCTCCCTTCATACTTTTGACAGATAGACTTGTCAAATATATGAATGGAGATCACCCCAAAAACACATCAAAACATTAAATACATTTTTTTTAAATCACGTTTTTAAAATGAGTTAAAATGACATGAAATTAAATATTTTTGAAAAAAAGAATTAAAGTTTTTAACGGGGCCAAAAATAAACTTACATTTTTTAATAGTATTTTAAAATTGTAAATGAGTTTTTTAAAAAACTTTTTTAAACTCTTATGCTGGTAAAAGCAGGCCTTACGCGTGCTTTTACCAGGCGTAAAATTTCTAAGGGATTTCAGCGGGCGGAGGTTCTGCAGAAAGCGGAACTCTCCCCCCCGCAGAGGCCCTTCTCCAGGGCAGGCGTCCGATCTGTCAAGAGCATTTTTGACAGATCGGAAATGCTGGTTTTCAGCGCATGCGCTTCGCATGCCTGAAAGCGGCTTTTCCGATGTCCCTACGGGCGTACACAGCGTGTACACACCCGTAGGGATCGGAAAATACGGGCCATCAGCAAATGAAAGACAAGCGATCGAATCGCATTCTTCTGTCTGCCATTTTAACAGGCCCCTAACGGTTTATTTTAAAGGATTTGTTCGCTAACACAGCAATCATTAACGTGTGGGCTCAGCGTTAGCCCCATGGCAACGGGCATCATTTCTAGGGAGCACTCCACATAAAAGAAGTCCCTTTCTTCAACAATTTAAAACTTAAGCAACGAGTCTTGTGCATTTGAGGTTGAATTTTTTTTTAAGTATTTACTTCTTTGTGCATCACTCCTTGAACATAAAACCAGTTGTACATCTGTAC
The DNA here is from genome assembly GCF_052327205.1 of Somniosus microcephalus. Classification (NCBI taxonomy): domain Eukaryota; kingdom Metazoa; phylum Chordata; class Chondrichthyes; order Squaliformes; family Somniosidae; genus Somniosus; species Somniosus microcephalus. The sequence goes on from NC_140993.1 coordinate 261,753,913, forward strand.
TGGTTTTTGTCACCTCCCTTATGCACTGTGCACAGACCACCCCTCACTTCTGCTGCTACACAGAGGTTGGCTGTTTTACGGCCTGTTTGATTTATAAGCTCTCCTAATGTGCAGTGTCAAATTTTTGTAACAACCACGCCTGCATAGATTTGTTTTTCATAAGATATTCATTTGGATTGTTTTGACAAGAACTTGCTGCGGACCTCAAAGAAAGCCCCTGTCTTCAAATAGCTGTCGCGCGGGTTAAAAGAACAATAAGGCTGCTCCTTTCTTTAGTATTTTAACTGCTGACTGTGCTACAGATTTAATATCCATCGAGATGCCCAATTAGTCCTTGTAGCTGTGTTACAAAGCTCCACTCACAGTTCAATTCCGCTCTCTAACACCAAACCACCTCCCAGGAGGAAAGTGCAGACCAATACCTTAGGGGAGGTAAGGCAACAACAGTGACCTTCTTGAAGTCAAACAAGGACAGCAATCACAACCAACTGGACCACTAGTGAATGTAAACAGGAACCTAGATTCCCACCCAGCCAGAGAGAGCTCTAGGGACCAAGACCAAACAGATTGCTTCAACCTTCAAATACGTGCTGCCCTCAGTGTATACATAGTTACGCCAATAAACTTAACGCACCAATGTATTCTGGTACAACTACTGATAAGCTATACTGATAGTGTCAGCCCTGGCTCACTTGGTAGCCCTCTCGCTGATTCACAAGGTCGTAGGTTCAAGCCCCACTTCAGAGACTTGAGCACAAAAATCCAGGCTGACACTCCAGTGCAGTGCTGAGGGAGTGCCGCACTGTCGGAGGTGCCGTCTTTTGGGTGAGACATTGAACCGAGGCCCCGTCTGCCCTGGACGTAAAAGATCCCACGGCACTATTTTGAACAAGAGCAGGGGAGTTCTCCCCAGTGTCCTGGCCAATAATAATACCCTCAACCAACATCACTAAAACAGATTATCTGGTCATTATCATATTGCTGTTTGTGGGAGCTTGCTGTGCTCAAATGGTTGCCACGTTTCCTACATTACAACAGTGACTTCACTTCAATAGCACTTTTTTGACTGTAAAGCACTTTGGGACGTCCTGCGGTCATGAAAGGCGATGTATAAATGCAGCACGGTGGCATAGTGGTTAGCACTGTTGCCTCACAGCGCCAGGGACCCGGGTTCGAATCCGGCCTCGGGTGGCTGTCTGTGTGGAGTTTGCACATTCTCCCTGTGTTTGCGTGGGGTTCCTCCGGGTGCTCCGGTTTCCTCCCACAGTCCAAAGATGTGCGGGTTAGGTTGATTGGCTATGATAAATTGACCCTTAGTGTTAGGGGGATTAAATACGCGAGGTTACGGGGATAGAGTGGGATATGTGTTGGTGTAGGGGTTACGGGGATCGGGTGGGATATGTGTCGGTGCAGGCTCGATGGGCCGAAATGGCCTCTATCTGCACTGTGGGGTTTCGGTGATTCTGTGAAATTCTTTTCTTTCTTTCTCAGTGGGGGTGGATTGTGGGGGGCAGGAATCTGGAGTGGAACCTGTTTCCACCAGGTTTCCATCTCCCTCTGGCAGCAATCAGAAATTCTGAAGAAAGGTCCTCAGAGAGATTTAGGTGTCCTCGTATGGGAAACAGAGGTACAGCAAGCAATTAAGAAGGAAAATGGCATTTTGGCCTTTACTGCAAGGGGGTTGGAGGACAAGAGTAAGGAAGTCTTACTACATTTGTACAGGGCTTTGGTGAGGCCACACCTGGGGGGAGAAATTGGGTGCCTTTGTGCCTCTCGTTAGCGCCCCCGACGGTGCGCAAATGGATTTGCGACCAAGCGCGGCGCTGACATCGACTCCCGCCATATTCAGCGGGAGTTTTGCGGTGGTGCTGCAGCATTGCGACCTGATCTCCTTTGCCCGGAGATCTTGACATCATCGACGTGCGCATCGCCTCGGTAGCGCCCCGGACCCAAAATTGACTTCCGCCCCTGCAGCAGCGCCGGGCGAAAACACCAACAGCTGCAGGAGGCGTGCATCAGGCGGCTGGCCGCTTCGGTGGGGAGGGGGCGATGATTAAAGGTGAGGTGACCAAGGAAAGAAAAAAAAACGTACCTTTCGGGTTGGTGTTTTTTTCGCGGGTTCGTGCCCGTGATGGATTAGCCCGGCATGGCGCTCTGCTTGAGTGCCGGGCTGATCGCGTGGGATCACGGCAGCCTTGGTGGTCCAGGTAGGTACTTTTTCCATTGCAGAGCCTGCAGCGCTGGCCCTTCCCTTTAAGGGAGAGAAGGAGCCTTTGAACGTGGCAGCGTTGCACGGCCCAGTGTGCAGCGCTGCTGAAGTCTCTGCCCTGATATTCGGGGTTAGCATTCCAAGAAGGAAGTGGAACGCTTGATTTAGCGCTCCACCTCCCTCTTGTGGCGCTAAAACCGAATTCCGTGGTCGCCGGCGCTAATTAACGCTGGGCGCCCAGGCGATGTTAGCACCCCAAAATGGTCGATACCGAATTTTTACCCCCTGGAGTATTGTGCACAGTTTTGGTCTCCTTATCTGAAGAAGGACATACTTGTTTTAGAGGCAGTGCGAAGAAGGTTCACTAGATTGATTCCTGGGATAAGAGCATTGTCCTATGAGGAGAGATTGAGTAAATTGGACATATGGGGGAAAAATTCAGTCTCGCCCCATTTGGGGCGCCATTATCAGCCGTGCGCAAAGTTTAGCGCCTGGCGCTAATTATCGCCTCCGACGGCAAACTTGGCTTTTATCGCCCCTGGAGGTGATTGGAGCGCTAAATCAGGCGCTTCACACCTGTCTTAAGGCGCAAACGCCGAGGAGCGAGGCGCTACCTCAGAGCGCTGGCGAAGCAAGGAAGGGCAAATCAAAATAAACCTGCAAAGTGCTGCTCGTACCCAAAACTCCTTCACACAGCGTTGAATCTCTCCAGAAGTCTCTCTCTCTCTCTCAGAATGTGTGGTGCAAAAATGTCACCAAATGGCAGGAAGCGGTCGCCTTTAAACAGCGCTCCCCCAGTCCTGTTCTGACTGCAAAACGCTCCCCTCAACCTGTCGTTGCTAGCGGCAAGCGGTAAGGCAGGGGGCACCACTCAATATCCGGTCCGGGGCGCTACCGGGGTGTTGCGCACTCGACTGACGTCACGATCTGTCGGCGCAGGAGATCGTGGCGGTAGTGTTTAGCGCTGCCGCAAAATGTCTAGTTAATTTCGCGAGCGGCGCAAACATTGGCGCGCCCGGGCGCTAGTTGCTTTGCGCCCCATTAGCGCCCTCTTAAGGCGCTAATGGGAGGTGCAAACAACTGCATTTTTCCCCCATACTCTCTGGAGTTTGGAAGGGCGAGAGGTGATCTTATTGAAATGTTTAAGATTCTGAGGGGGATGGACAGGGTAGATGGTGAGAGGTTGTTTCCCCCTGGCTGGAGAGTCTAGGACTAGGGGGCAAAGGATAAGAGGTCAGCCATTTAAGACTGAGCTGAGGGGGAATTTCTTCACTCAGAGGTTTGTGAATCTTTGGAATTCTCTGGCTGTGGAGGCTGAATCGGTTTTCCAGTTGGCTGGGACCTTTCCAGAATCCAGGGAATTTTGGTAAATTACAACCAATGCATCCACTATCTCTGCAGCCACCTCTTTTAAGACCCTAGGATGCAGGCCATCGGGTCCAGGGGACTTGTCCTCTTTAGTCCCATTAGTTTGCCTAGTACTTGCCTGGAGGAGTGCAGCTCCAAAAACACTCAAGAAGCTCGACACCATCTGATACGCTTATCAATTACTCCATAAAAGGCGATGAATTAGGAAGGTAATGAAAAGGCTTTTATTAACTAAAGAACAGAGCATGCCTCTCGTGGGCGACTGGCTCCAAGAAGGAAGTGGGTAACCGAAACACCCACCTTTATACCTGGTCATGTGGGCGGAGCCAGCTGAGGCATGCATTGGTACACAGCGCCAACCAGAGGTAACAATATGCAATAACAGTGGTTTACCACATTCACCCCTTGTTTAAAATTGAGTCCGGCGGGGTGAAGTGTACTACAAGTTCGTGTAGGTAAGTCTATCAGGAGGCCTTGTCTGACGTCCTGATCATCGTGGTGGCGGCGGCGGTGGTGCAGTATCCAACGTCGAATCTGGTGTCTGGGTGGTCAACGAAGGGTCCTGGGGCTCCGGCATGCCGTCTACAGGGGTTGGGTTGGGAGGGGTGGTGGGGGATAACGGTGGTAGTTCAGGGGCACCCGAGGGTGCGAGGTCTCGTATGGAGACCGTGTCCTCCCGCCCGTCTGGGTATGCCACGTAGGCATACTGGGGGTTGGCGTGTAGGAGGTTCACCCTCTCGACCAGGGGGTCCATTTTATGGGTCCTCACGTGCCTCCGCAGTAGGACAGGCCCAGGAGAAGTCAGCCATGTCGGTAGCGAGGTTCCCGATGTGGACTTCCTGGGGAAAACGAACATTTGCTCATGAGGGGTGGCATTAGTGGCAGTACAAAGTAGTGACCGGATGGAGTGGAGTGCCGCAGGGAGGACCTCCTGCCAGCGAGAGGTCGGAAGGCCCTTAGATTTTAAGGCTAAGAGGACGGCCTTCCAAACCGTCGCGTTCTCTCTTTCCACCTGGCCATTCCCCCGGGGGTTGTAGCTGGTGGTCCTACTCGTAGCAATGCCTCTCGCGAGCAGGTACTGCCGGAGTTCGTCGCTCATGAAAGATGAGCCCCTGTCGCTATGTATGTAGCTAGGGAACCCGAACAAGGCGAAGAGGTCATTCAGACATTTGATGACCGTGGTACTGGTCATGTCTGGGCAAGGGATGGCAAACGGGAAACGGGAGTACTCATCAATTATGTTGAGGAAGTACACGTTGTGGTCAGAGGAGGGGAGGGGCCCTTTAAAATCAACGCTCAGGCGCTCGAAGGGGCGAGTGGCCTTGATCAGGCTTGCTCTGTCTGGCCTATAAAAATGCGGTTTGCACTCGGCACAGATTTGGCAGTTCCTGGTCATGGTCCTGACCTCCTCGATGGAGTAGGGCAGGTTACGGGATTTGATGAAATGGAAGAACCTGGTGACCCCCGGGTGGCAGAGGTCATTGTGGAGGGACTGCAGTCTATCAACCTGCACGTTGGCGCATGTACCACGTGATAGGGCATCTGGGGGCTCATTGAGTTTCCCGGGCCGGTACAAGATATCGTAATTGTAGGTGGAGAGTTCGATTCTCCACCTCAAGATCTTGTCGTTCTTGATTTTGCCCCTCTGCTTATTATTAAACATAAAAGCAACTGAACGCTGGTCAGTGAGAAGGGTAAACCGTTTTCCGGCCAGGTAATGCCTCCAGTGATGCACCGCTTCCACAATAGCTTGGGCCTCCTTTTCGACAGAGGAGTGTCGAGTCTCGGGGCCCTGGAGGGTCCTTGAGAAAAAGGCCACGGGTCTCCCCGCCTGGTTAAGGGTCGCAGCTAGGGCGAAGTTGGATGCATCGCTCTCCACTTGGAAGGGGATGGACTCATCCACTGCGTGCATTGTGGCCTTCGCAATATCGCTCTTGATAAGAGTGAAGGCTGCACACGCCTCTGGTGTCAGGGGGAAGGAGGTGGATTTGATGAGGGGTCTGGCTTTGTCCGCATAGTGGGGCACCCACTGGGCATAGTAAGAGAAAAACCCCAGGCATCTCTTCAGTGCTTTTTGGCAGTGGGGGAGGGGGAGCTCCATAAGGGGGCGCATTCTGTCGGGGTCGGGCCCGATGACTCCGTTCTCCACTACGCAGCCGAGAATGGCAAGGCGCTTGGTGCGAAACATACATTTCTCCTTATTGTACGTTAGGTTCAGCCGTTGGGCCGTACGGAGGAATTTTTCTAGATTAACGTCATGGTCCTGCTGGTCGTGGCCACAGATGGTGACGTTATCCAGATAGGGAAAGGTGGCCTGCAGCGCGTTCTGGTCAACCATCCGGTCCATCTCCCTTTGGAAGACTGAAACCCCGTTGGTGACGCCGAAGGGAACCCTAAGGAAGCGGTAGAGGCGGCCGTTCGCCTCGAAGGCAGTATACTGGCGGTCCTCATGGCGGATGGGGAGTTGGTGGTATGCTGACTTAAGGTCAATGGTGGAGAATACTTTGTATTGCGCAATCTGATTGACCATATCAGATATGCGAGGAAGAGGGTATGCGTCCAGCTGAGTGTACCGGTTTATGGTTTGGCTGTAGTCAATGACCAGGCGGCGTTTATCGGTGGTTTTAACGACTACAACCTGGGCTCGCCAGGGGCTGGTGCTCCCTTCGATAATGCCCTCCTTCAAGAGCCGCTCCACCTCAGAGCTAATAAAAGCTCTGTCCCCGGCGCTGTACCGCCTGCTCTTGGTAGCGATGGGTTTACAGTCGTGGGTGAGGTTAGCGAACAAGGGAGGGGGGGGGACTTTGAGTGTGGAAAGGCTGCAAGTGGTGTGCGGCGGGCGATTTAAAAGGTGTTGGTTGCAGACTGTGAGTGGGGGGAGGGGTCCACCGTATGCTAATGTGACACTTTTAAGGTGGCACTGAAAATCCAACCCTAGCAGCACGGCAGCGCAAAGACGGGGCAGGACTAGAAGTTTTAAATTTTTATATTCTGTGCCCCTAACCAAAAGGGTCACCACACAGTAGCCGCCGACGTCCATTGAATGGGACTTGGACGCCATAGAAATCCGATGGCGCGTTGGCAGGACCGTGAGGGAGTGGCTACGTACCGTGTCGGGGTGAATAAAACTATCTGTGCTCCCGCTGTCAAATAGGCAAGTGGTGGCGCGGCCGTTTACCGTGATGTCCATCATGGACCTGGACAAATGATGAGGGAGGGCTTGATCCAGCGTAACGGAGGCCAGTGTATGGCTTAGTGAGTCGGTATGGTCGTCCGACGAGACGGTGGTCGAGTCCGGAGACGAAATGGCGGTTGAGTGCGGCGGACAAAATGGTGGCGGCCATGCGGCCGGAGGTGCACAAAATGGCGGATAAGATGGCTGCCCCCACGGTTCGCACGCGGCGCTGCTGGTGTTCGCGGATTTCCCCCTGCAGGCATTGGCGTAATGGCCTTTCTTCCCGCAGCCCGAGCAGGTAGCGGTCTTAGCCGGGCACTGCGCTCTAGGGTGTTTTAACTGGCCACAGAAATAGCATTTTTGGGCCTGGTTACGGGGCATCGCTGCAGTTGGTACCGGGGGCGGCGGTCCCAGTTGATTTCGGGACATCGCTGCAGCAGTTGGTACTGGGGGCGGCGGTCCCATGTCCCAAGGTCGCGATGGCCATGGCGCGGCGCCGTTACGTGAGTATGCTTCGAGGTTTCGGTGGGCCGCATCTAACGAGAGCGCAAGGGCTACGGCCGTCTTCAGGTCGAGCTCCTTGCTTTCGAGCAGTCTCTGCCGGGAGTAGTCGGACTGTAGGCCCCTAACGAAGGCATCACAGGTAAGTCCCTCCGCGTGCCCCGCAGCCGTTACCTCCTTACAGTCGCAGTCCCTGCAGAGTGTCTGTAACGCCCGTAAAAATGCCTCTACCGATTCCCCCGGTTGCTGCCTGCGGGATCCCAAGAGGTGTCTGGCGTAAATCGTGTTCACTGGGCGCGTGTATTGCCCTTTTAGTAGTTCGAGGGCTGCCGTGTACGTAGCAGCGTCCCGGATGAGTGTATATACTTGAGGGCTCACCTGGGCGGTCAGAACTTTTAGTTTGTTCTCCTCTGATGTCACGGCGGAGGCTTCTAGGAAGGATTCAAAACAGCTCAGCCAGTGTTCGAAATTGGTCGATGAACCCGCTGCTTGAGGGTCGAGGTCCAGGCATGCTGGTCTGAGGGCTCGCAGCAACGCCTGCTGTTGTTGTTGCTGTTGTTGCTGCTCAGGTGTCGCCATTTTACTTTTAGTTAATAAAATTGATACGCTTATCAATTACTCCATAAAAGGCGATGAATTAGGAAGGTAATGAAAAGGCTTTTATTAACTAAAGAACAGAGCATGCCTCTCATGGACGACTGGCTCCAAGAAGGAAGTGGGTAACCGAAACACCCACCTTTATACCTGGTCATGTGGGCGGAGCCAGCTGAGGCATGCATTGGTACACAGCGCCAACCAGAGGTAACAATATGCAATAACAGTGGTTTACCACACCATCAAGTTCAAAGCAGTTAGTGATAGTGATTGTTTTAAGTTCTCCCCCCCCCCACCCCAATAGCCCCTTGATTATCCATTATTGGGATACTTTTAGTATCTTCTACCGTGAAAACCGATACAAAATATTTATTCAAAGTCTCCGCCATTTCCCTGTTTTCCATTATTAATTCCCCAGACTCATCCTCTAGGGGACCAACGTTTACTTTAGCTACTCTCTTCCTTTTTGTATACCTGTAGAGGTTCTTACTGTCTGTTTTTATATTTCTTGCTAATTTACTCTCATAAGCTATCTTCTCTCTCTTTATCATTTTTTTAGTCGTCCTTTGCTGGTTTTTAAAAATGTCCCAATCCTCTAGCCTTCCACTATCCTACGCAACATTGTATGCTTTTGTTTTCAATTTGATACCATCCTTTACTTCCTTAGTTAGCCACGAATGGTTCATCCTTCTCTTAGAGTCTTTCTTTCTAACTGGAATATATCTTTGCTGAGAGTTATGAAATATCTCCTTAAATGTTTGCCATTGCCTTTCTACAGTCTTACCCTGTAATATATTTTCCCAGTCCACTTTAACCAAGTCTGCCTTCATACCTTTGTAATTACCTTGGTTTAAGTTCAGGACACTAGTTTGAGACCTAGCTTTCTCACCCTCAAACTGAATTTGAAATTCCACCATGCTATGATCACTCTGCCCAAGAGGATCCTTCACTTCGAGATCATTAATTAATCAGCCATGATCTTATTGAATGGTGGAGCAGGCTCGAGAGGCCATATATCCTACTCCTGCTCCTAATTCTTATGTTCTTACATTCTTCTGCCTGTAACCCCTCCATCATGACATCACTCCTGGGGGTGGATCTCCAGGCAAACCCCAGCAGGCTGTCGCTCTTGTCTCTAGAAAAGAGAAGACTGAGTGGTGACCTGATAGAGGTCTTTAAAATTATGACTGGGTATGATAAGGTAGACATAGAGAAGATGTTTCCCCTTGTATGCAAGTTCCGCCTCTCGTATGGTCAGTGGTAAGTATGCCTGCCTGAAGCTGTGCCGTAAGTGGGCTCCAGAATGCCGTATCCAAATGGCAATTGGCAAACAGCTTATTGAAAGGCCATCAGTTCCACTAATGACATTCAGGCCCGGCCAACATCACCGCCCCACCCTCGCACCAACAGAATGCCAAGGCAATCCTATTGGCTCCAGTAGCCCGACAAATGACACAGGCGTCTACCCCGATATTCAAATGACTCCGCCTCCACACGGTATCACGGTGAGGACGGATGGAAGTCATAAGAACATAAGAACATAAGAAATAGGAGCAGGAGTAGGCCAATCGGCCCCTCGAGCCTGCTCCGCCATTCAATAAGATCATGGCTGATCTGATCCTAACCGCCAATCCACTATCACAGAACCATCTCCTGAATCTAACAGAATTAGACACACGAAATAGGAGCAGGATCAGGCTACACGGCCCCTGGGCCCGCTCCGCTACCCACAGGGCCATGACCGATCCGAACCTAGACTCATGTCCAAATTCCTGCCCGCTCCCCGTAACCCTTAATTCCCTTTACTTCTAGGAAACTGTCTATTTCTGTTTTAAATTTATGTAATGATGTAGCTTCTACAGCTTTTTGGGGCAGCATATTCCATGGACCTACCACCCTCTGAGTGAAGTAGTTCCTCCTCATCTCAGTTTTGAAAGAGCAGCCCCTTATTCTAAGACTATGCCCCCTAGTTCTAGTTTCACCCATCACCGGGAACATCTTCCCTGCATCCACCCGATCCAACCCCTTCACAATCTTATATGTTTCAATAAGATCGCCTCTCATTCTTCTGAACTCCAATGAGTAGAGTCCCAATCTACTCAACCTCTCCTCATATGTCCATCCCCTCATCCCCGGGATTAACCGAGTGAAACTTCTTTGTACTGACTCGAGAGCAAGTATGTCCTTTCTTAAGTATGGACACCAAAACTGTATGCAGTATTCCAGGTGCGGTCTCACCAATACCTTGTACAACTGAAGCAATACCTCCCTATTTTTATATTCTATTCCCCTAGCAATGAAAGCCAACATTCCATTGGCCTTCTTAATCACTTGCTGCACCTGCATACTAAACTTTTGAGTTTCGTGCACCAGGACCCCCAGATCCCTTTGTACTTCAGTACTTTCCAGTTTCTTGCCATTAAGATAATAACTTGCTCTACGATTTTTCCTGCCAAAGTGCATAACCTCACTCCACCATATATTTATTTTATTCATTCTGGGATGTGGGCATCGATGGCAAGGCCAGCATTTATTGCCCATCCCTAATTGCCCTCGAGCCGGTGGTGGTGAGCCGCCTTCTTGAACCACTGCAGTCCATGTGGTGAAGGTACTCCCACAGTGCTGTTAGGGAGGGAGTTCCAGGATTTTGACCCAGTGACGATGAAGGAACGGCCGATATATTTCCAAGTCAGAATGTTGTGTAACTTGGAGGGGAACTTGGAGTTGGTGGTGTTCCCATGCGCCTGCTGCCCTTGTCCTTCTAGGTGGAAGAGGTCGTGGGTTTGGGAGGTGCTGCTGAAGAAGCCTTGGTGAGTTGCTGCAGTGCATCTTGTAGATGGTACACACTGCAGCCATGGTGGAGGGAGTGAATGTTTAAGGTGATGGATGTGGTTCCAATCAAGCGTGCTGCTTTGAACTTGACGGTGTCGAGCTTCTTGAGTGTTTTTGGAACTGCACTCATCCAGGCAAGTGGAGAGTATTCCATCACACTCCTGACTTGTGCCTTGTAGATGGTGGAAAGTCTTTGGGGAGTTAGGAGGTGAGATACTGGCCACAGGATACCCAGCCTCTGACCTGCTCTTGTTGCCACAGTATTTATGTGGTTGGCCCAGTTAAGTTTCTGGTCAATGGTGACCCCCCAGGATGTTAATGGTGGGGGATTTGGTGATGATAATGCTGTTGAATGTCAAGGGGAGGTGGTTAGACTCTCGCTTGTTGGAGATAGTCATTGCCTGGCACTTGTGTGGCGCGAATGTTAGTTCCCACTTATCAGCCCAAGCCTGAATGTCGTCCAGGTCTTGCTGCATGCGGGCATGGACTGCTTCATTATCTGAGGAGTTGTGAATGGAACTGAACACTGTGCAGTCATCAGCGAACATCCCCACTTCTGACCTTATGATGGAGGGAAGGTCATTGATGAAGCAGCTGAAGATGGTTGGGCCTAGGACACTGTCCTGCGGAACTCCTGCAGCAATGTCCTGGGGCCGAGATGATTGACCTCTAACAACCACAACCATCTTCCTTTGTGCTAGGTATGACTCCAGCCAGTGTAGAGTTTTCCCCCTGATTCCCATTGACTTCAATTTTACTAGGGCTCCTTGATGCCACACTTGGTCAAATGCTGCCTTGATGTCAAGGGCAGTCACTCTCACCTCACCTCTGGAATTCAGCTGTTTTGTCCATGTTTGGACCAAGGCTGTAATGAGGTCAGGAGCCGAGTGGTCTTGGCGGAACCCAAAATTAGCAGTGAGCAGGTTATTGGTAAGTGCCGCTTGATAGCATTGTGGATGGCACCTTCCATCACTTTGCTGATGATTGAGAGTAGACTGATGGGGTGGTAATTGGCTGGATTGGATTTGTCCTGCTTTTTGTGGACAGGACATACCTGGGCAGTTTTCCACATTGACGGATAGATGCCAGTGTTGTAGCTGTACTGGAACAGCTTGGCTAGAGGAGTGGCTAATTCTGGAGCACAAGTCTTCAGTACGATAGCCGGGATGTTGTCGGGGCCCACAGCCTTTGCTGTATCCAGTGCGCTCAGCCATTTCTTGGTATCACATGGAGTTAATCAAATTGGCTGAAGACTGGCTTCTGTGATGATGGGGACCTGAGGAGGAGGCCAAGATGGATCATCCACTTGGCAGCTCTGGATGAAGATGGTTGCAAACGCTTCAGCCTTGTCTTGTGCACCCATGTGCTGGGCTCTGCCATTATTGAGGATGGAGATACCCATGGAGCCTCCTCCCCCTGTCAGTTTTTAATGGTTCGCCACCATTCATGACTGGATGTGGCAGGACTCCGGAGCTTTGATCTGACCCGTTGATTGTGGGATCGCTCAGCCCTGTCTATAGCATGCTGCTTCCGCAGTTTAGCATACATATAGTCCTGTGTTACAGCTTCCCCAGGTTGGCACCTCATTTTTAGATACACCTGGTGCTGCTCCTGGTATGCTCTTCTACACTCCTTATTGAACCAGGGTTAATTTTAATGGTAGAGTGAGGGATATGCCGGGCCATGAGGTTACAGATTGTGGTGGAATACAATTCTGCTGCTGCTGATGGCCCACAGCGCCTCTTGGATGCCCAGTTTTGAGCTGCTATACCTGTTCTGAATTTATCCCATTTAGCACGGTGGTAGTGCTACACAACATGATGGAGGGTGTCCTCAGTGTGAAGACGGGACTTGTCTCCACAAGGACTGTGCGGTGGTCACTGCTACCAATGCTGCCATGGACAGATGCATCTGTGGTGAGGACGAGGTCAAGTAGGTTTTTCCTTCATGTTGTTTCTCTCACCGACTGCCGCAGGCCCAGTCTGGCAACTATGTCAGGGCTCGGCCAGTTCGGTCAGTAGTGGTGCTTCCGAGCCACTCTTGGTGATGGACGTTGGTGACAGAGTACATTCTGTGCCCTTGCTACTCTCAGTGCTTCTTCCAAGTGGTGTTCAACATGGAGGAGTACTGATTCATCAGCTGAGGGCAGGCGGTAGGTGGTAATCAGCAGGAGGTTTCCTTGCCCATGCTTGACCTGGAGCCATGAGACTTCATGGGGTCCGGAGTCAATGTTGAGGACTCCCAGGGCCACTCCTTCCCGACTGTGTACCACTGTGCCACCACCTCTGGTGGGTCTGTCCTGCCGCTGGGACAGGACATACCCAGGGATGGTGATGGAGGAATCTGGGACTTTGGCTGAAAGGTATGATTCTGTGAGTATGACTGTGTCAGGCTGTTGCTTGACTAGTCTGTGGGACAGCTCTCCCAATTGGCACAATTCCCCAGATGTTAGTGAGGCAGACTTTGCAGGGTCGACTAGGCTGGGTGTGCCTTTGTCATTTCGAAGTCGGTGCCGAGGTCGATGCTGGGTGGTCCGTCTGGTTTTATTCTTACTGTTTCAGTTTGTTGCAGCTGAGTGTCTTGCTCGGCCATTTCAGAGGGCAGTTAAGAGCCACATTGCTGTAGGTCTGGAGTCAGATAGAGGCCAGACCAGGTAAAGACGGCATCTGGTGGTGGATTTGGGGTTTCTGCCATTTCGAATGAACCAATGGAGTGGTAAACTCTCTGGGACTTTATTGCCAAATGGCCTTGCTGTCCTTTCAGTAAAATCACCAAATTAGTGCCAAATTGGTGCAGTGTTTGCTTTGGGGCATGCCCACTGGGGAACTAGCCCAAACTCATTCCCTACAGGACTGTTACAGCCAGCAGAGAGAGGTAGGTTAGATTTGAATCCAAACCAGAGCTGAAAGGATGGCGTGCTAATCCATCGAATCATCCAGAGTCCTTCCCGAAATTATGAAGCTTGTGTATGAAATATTTTTCCAGTTCGTATGGTTGGTGATTATTCAATTACTTGATTGAAGGAATAGTCAGGGAGAGAGGCAGAGTCCGAGAGAGAGGCAGAGTCCGAGAGAGAGGCAGAGTCCGAGAGAGAGGCAGAGTCCGAGAGAGAGGCAGAGAGGCAGAGTCCCAGGGAGAGGCAGAGTCCCAGAGAGATAAACACGGTGGATGCAGCAACGCCCGCAAAATTCATTTCCGACTGGGCCTCGAGCGCCTCGCAGATCGTGATGTCATCACGTGCACAGCGCCCCGTTACCGCCCCGGATGTGAAATTGCCTCCCGCCTGTTATAAATCTCCATCATCAAGAAACTACTCATGAAAAAATGCTGGACGGCCAGCTGGTGGCGCTGTCCAAGGAGTATAAATACTTGGGTGTGGGCCCAGCTTGCCAGGGACATTTTGTTAGACAAGGAACTAGTGACGTACAACTAGACCTCCATGTTCTGAAACAAGTTGATTAAAGCCTTGCTTTATACTCAAACCAAGTGCGTAGTGAGTTTTATTACGTCACCGCCACCCCCCTCCCCCCCGCTGTATCGCCGGCCGTGAACAACAGCAGGAAGAGGAGGCGTTGTCAATGCTGCTGGCCGCTTGGGGAGCGCTATTTAAAGGGAAGGGTTTTCAGGTAGGCCAACCTTTAATACTTCCGCCAGTCTGTTTCCTGCTGAAAGTTTTTGGTCGCTTCATTGCGACAAGATGTCCAAGCCCTCCACTTTGGGAGAGCGTTTGGGGCTCGCAACGCAGACCTATCGACAAGTGGGTTGTGAAGCATCACTGGCCCTTCCCTTTAAGCGGGGGAAGCAGCCTCTGATGCCGTTAGTGATGCGCTTCAAATGGTTCAGCGCTCTCCCGCTACCGCCCCACTCCCAGACTTTTGCGACCGAGGAGAAGTGGTTAGCGCTTGATTTAGCGCTCCGCTTCCCTCTTGGAGCGCGAAGGCTGAATTTCCCGTCAGGAGAGAATCATTAGCGCCTCGCCCTACTTTTCCTACTTTTCAAAAGTTAGCGCCCCAAGCGGGACGATACCCAATTTCTAGCCCAATTTATGTTTACATGTTTCGTCATGTTTAAGAAACATTGGCCAGAATTTTCTGTACCTGGGCGGGTCGCCGTGGCAGGTCGTGACCCTGTTCCTCATTTCATTCCGCTCCTGAGATCGATTTTCCCTTCATGGCACCTATTAAAGCCTCCCTGCGCATTACCCGGCCCTAATAAATGGTGTGGGCTTGATGGCGCCATCGATGACGTGTTTTCAGCCGGGACATTTAAAGGAGCCATGGCCACATTGCATTAAAGGTTGAGCTAGGATTGTGCAGGCACTGTACTGCACCATTGGAGCGTTCCAAACACTTGGAAGCATGACTGCACAGAGGCAGTGGGCTGCACCCAGGTTCTCCGATGACTCCCTCCATATACTTGTGGAGGGAGTCAGAGCTCGCAGGGAGGTCCCCTTCCCTTCGGACGGGCGGAAGAGACTTCCCCAGCAGACCAAAGGAGATTGCAGAGGAGGTCAACAGCAGGGATGTTGTCAGGAGGACCTGGGTGCAGTGCCAGAAATGCTTCAATGATCTCATTAGATCTGGAAAGGTGAGTACAAGGCCACACTCAACTTCATCCTGCTGTGCCTCTCATCACATCCCCATCACTCTGCCTTCCCAAGCCTGCTCCTGCACATCATTATTCACACCAAGATACATTGCACGTCCACCCATCCCTCTCTATCGACATTATCACTTCCCCATCTGATTAACCACCCCTCACACTTACCCTCATCCTAATGCAATCATACCAACTAACAACACACTAGGAGGCCACTTGACATTGGCACCCCATTCCCTCATAGTCTCCCTCTAACGATGTTACCCATCCATTCCTTTCACTCATTCCATCACACTCACTCAAACTTCTCCTCTTTCCCTCCTTGCAGGAGAAGAGAGCCCACAATAAGAGGTAGAGGGAGAGATCCTCAGAGGGTGCACCATCACCAGACCTAAGCGCACCCAGCACCAGCGCAGATACACACACCTCGGTGGGTCCCACACGAGATAGTGTTGTCACCTGGTGTGTCACAAGTCACAAATGAGCAAGAGCTGATGGTGGAGACAGGGACATCAGTGGAGACTCTTCGCCAGAGGGCGCAGGGCGCTCTCAGCTCTGTTCAGCTGCATGCAGACGCTGAGGCTTGGGGGCCATCCAGAAAGAGGGTGATCCCGGAGGGGCAGCAAGAAGTGCAGGAGGCTTTGACAGGTTTTGGATCACAATGTCTACAAATGTGCAGAGAATAGAGGAGTCCATCTCCAACATGAGCACCGCATCGCAGGCGATGGCGACTGGAGGCTCTTCCATGGAAAGGATGGCCACCTGCATGGAGCAGCTAATGCGCCACTCACAGGAGCACATGTTATCTATGCAGAATAGATGGCAGAGGGTCATAGACCTCCTCTCTAGGAGGGATTTAAACATAGACTGGGGTCCTCACGGCCCCACTGCTGTGCAGCAAGGTGCTCTCCAGCTCCTTGCTAGCAGGGAAGTGCGGGTGGCCCATGAGAGGGATGATGGTGAGAGGGGAGAGGGAAGTAGGGGCTTCTCTCAAAGCGCTCACACTTCTCCCCCGTTGCATCCCGCTCAGTCAAAGCCCCACATGCCTCCTGGGATCGCGATGGCCGAGTCTGCCAAAAGTGTCTACACAATCGCAGCATGGAAGTGAGCAGGCTGCCTCTGCATCTGCTGAAGTCAGAGGGGTATCACCTCATAGAAGCATGCCTAAGAGAAAGATGAAACACAAGTAGATGCATAAGGGTAAGCACTTAGATGTTTTAATAACTGTTTGTGTGAAGTTTCCGTTAATCTGATGTCACAGATAAAAATTATTATTATCACCACTTTCCATGGTCAATTCTGTCTGCAGCTTTGGAAGTGGCTTAGTCAGGAATGATGAGACATAACATTACCTCCAGCAATGGTGGTCAGTATGAAAGGAATGGCTTGGTCATTGTAGGGATGTTTTATGGTGTTGCTTTGGAGTGTTGGGAGCCTGGCACAGCATATGGCAGCCATATGGGTGTAATGCCCGAGGTTAAGTAAATCTGGCCATGATGAAGCCATCCCTGGTCTCCCAGGCAGCAATGTGTTCAGGTGCTGGTGGGATCTGGACCGCAGGTTCCTCCTGCTCCTCCTCCTCCTCGTCATCCAACTGATGATCCTCCTCCTCCTCTCAAGAGGCTGTGTGCTCAGAGCCTTGCTCCTCATGCAGCGCTAATCCTCACTGCTGCACTATGTTGTGCAGAGTGCAGCAGACCATGCCAACCCTGGCTGGTACATACTGAAGAGCTCCTCTTGATCTGTCAAGCCATCTGAAGCGCATTTTCAACATGCCTATTGTCTGCTCTATGACACATCTGGTGGACATGTGTATTTCATTATATCTCTCCTCAGCCTCAGTACTTGGCCTCCTCAAGGGTGTCATGAGCCACATCTTCAGTGGATAGCCCTTGTCTTCAAGCAACCTGCCAGAAAGTCTGTTTGGAGGAGCGAAGAGCTGAGGGAGGGTGGACTGGCGCAGGACAGTAGAGTCACGACAGCTGCCAGGGAATTTGGCACACACATGCATGATGATCTTCCTATGGTTGGAGACGAGCTGCACATTGAGGGAATGGAAGTCCTTGCAGTTGACAAAGACTCCTGGGTGATGATGGAGTGCCCTGATGGCCACATATGTGCAGTCGATGATGCCCTGCACCCGTGGGAAGTCAGCCAGAGCGGCAAAGCTGAGTGTTCGCTCAGTAACACTGGCTTCATCGGTGGCAAAGTTCACATAATTGGCTGACTTGTCAAACATGGCATCAGTGACCTGTGTGATGCATCTGTGGGCGGCCAACTGCGAGATGCCACAAATGTCTGCTGCAGATCCTTGAAAGGAGCCTGAGGCGAAGTTGAGGGCGCTGGTGACTTTCACAGCCACTGGTAAGGCATGTCCACCAGGTCCTCTGGGCTGCAGGTCTTGCTCCAACAATCTGCAAATGTCTGTGACGACTTGGTGTGATAGCCTGAGCCTCCTTTGGCACTGCTGATCAGTCATGTTGAGGAAGCTCATCCTCTGCCTGTATACCCTGTGTTGAGGGTATCGCCTCTGGCGCGGTGCAGCCCTGCGCTGATGCCCTCTGTCCTGTGGAGCACCAGGTGGTTGAGGAGAATGTTGATGGTATTGTTGTTGGTGCTGATGGTGTGCTTGGTGCTGCTGGTGTCGGGGCTCATTGAGGACTGATTCTGAGGACAAAGGTGAGACAGTATAAATGGCACCCATGCTTATGTAATAGATGGCAGGTCAAGTAGAGATGACAGAAGCAATCTGTCAATGGTGTGATAGGTTCTACCAATGAGGTGACAGTGGATCCCAACTTTGCTAAAAAGACTTCTAACCTCTAGAAAGCTAAATCTGTGCTGACAATGCACTCAGCAACAGCATCTGCCTTAGGAAAGTGACCAGGTGTCAGGTGGGAGTATTTATTGTGCTTTCCATGCTGTGCATTAACGAGCTGGATCAATGGCCACTGAACTTCCACCTCAGGTTCACAGATGTGGTTCCCGAGCTGCGTGATTCCTGTGGTCATCCAGTGAAATTGGAAAGGTAGGGTTAAAAAGGCGCTTAATGGTCTGACAAGTACCTAATAATCATCTGGATTAGCTCGGCTGCCTCTTCCGTTCGGGTCGCTGCCGCACCGGCAAACGCGCCCGAGGGAAAGGCTCGTGGGGGCGGGGTGACGGCGGGTTCCCGACCCGCTCCAAGTTATTTCAACTTTCACTCCCGACCCGCCTCCAATGCCTGTCCACACGGACGTCAGAAAATTCTGGCCATTATTTTACGCAGCGAGTTGTTATGATCTGGAATGTGCTGCCTGAAAGGGCGGTGGAAGCAGATTCAAATTTAACATTCAAAAATGAAAAAAATTGCAGGGTTATGGGGGAAAGAATGGGGGAGTGGGGCTAATTGGATCGCTCGTTCAAAGAGCCGGCATAGGCACAATGGGCCAAATGGCCTCCTTCTATGTTGTATCATTCTATGAAGTCAGCAGAGTACTGTTTTTAATCCCTCTGACTCTTTCTTGCTCTCACCTTTTCCACAGATTTCACTCCCCTTTTCTTCCCTCCTTCAAATTATAGCCAGGCCCTGATTTAAGGGGAGGCCATTGCTTTGGCTTACATCTTCCACGTCCTAGAGGGGCTGGGGTTGCCTGGGGGTCTCCTTTCTGTGTCCAGCAGTGGCTGTCAAGGCTCCTTGGCCTTCTCATTTCCTCTCCTGCTCTTTAACAGATGCGCACAGCCTCATAGTTTGACACTGGCGCATTGCCTCTGCATCATTTTCTTCTCCCATTTCAAGTGCTTCTGATACAATGCATAGGTATTTAACACTTGCTTTCGCAAACGGAAATATCTAGACTACAAAGCTACGTTGCCATGGCTTCTTATCAAAATTGGTCACTCGTCTTCACATACTTTTCTGCATTCAGTTCGATATGCAGAAGGTCTGATTTCAAAATCTGGCACACGATCTATTTTAAAAGAAAAATGATTTTGGACGGAATTGCAAAAGGAATTGATTCTTTCAAAAGGCAAAACCAAGTGGGACAACAGCACAAGTAAAGCCAAGCCAAAAGTGAATGCAAGATTGGCTGAAAGGAAAGATAATCAGAAAGGGTAAAACATTAACTTGAAAATATCATGTTTTTCTGGTACCATGGCAACAGGAAGCTCGCTGCAACAGCTGTGCTAGTCGAATAATTAAAGTTTCCCCAAATCACCGAGCCAAATATTTATACTTTGTACAAATATTAAAAACACAGCTGATGCTTTCCTTCGCCTAACTGGAGTGTATTTGGGTTACAGTGGAATGAAAAATGCATTGAGAACCATTACATATTAATATACAGAGCAGCTCTCATGAACATTTAAATTCTAAAATGACGCACACATGACATACAGAGAGACTCACCTCGATGTTTAACATGAGCACCACAGGCATTTTGGAAGGGTTAATTATTCAAGCGAGTTTAAACTTTCCCATCTTGTCTCTCTCACAGGGCAAAGTCTTGCTGAGATCCAATATTTGGAACAATGTCCATGCTGCTCACTTGCCATCAGCGAGGCACCAGTCTCTCTGGGCTTCTGCAATGAGGCAAAAAAATAAAAGCCGAGAGTTCCACAGGAGACAGAAAGTCTGTGAAGCATATTCAAATTGGATCAAACTTGGTTTCTGAATTGACCCATCTGATTTATCTTGCTCTTTCACCTAGAAACCTCCGTACCCCATGCTTCATGCGATCATTATTGCTAACATCAGTGAAAGTATCACACTACCAGATGTATATAAGAATAAAAGCAATAACTTCCTTTTGCTGTTTATAAACATTTTGCTAGCATTCCTGAGTGTGTCCGGGATAGTTTTCTGCAGCAATAAGTCTTAGAACCAACAAGGGGGCAGGCCAGGTTCGATTTAATAATGACTATTGAACCAGGTTTAGTTAACACGGTGCGTGAACATTTATCTAATAGCGATCGTAACATGATCGAGTTCAATGTAGTGCTTGAAAGGGAGAAACGCGAAACGGCTACTAAGATTCTAGATTTGGGTAAGGCCGACTTCAACGGTTTGAGACAGAGACTGTCCACAGTAAACTGGGCGAATCTGTTAATGGGTAAAACGACAGAAGATCAGTGGCAGGTGTTCAAAAAAGAATTTAACGTGACACGTAACCAGTTTATACACCTAAGGGGCAAGAGCTCTACTTGTCAAAAAAAAAAGCCATGCATGACAAAAGAGGTAAAGGACAACATGTAACTAAAAGAAAAAGCATGCAAAAATGCAAAAAATGGCACAGATCCTGGTGACTGGGAGAGATACAAAGAACAGCAGAAGGTGACAAAACAGATCGTCAGAGCTACAAAAAAAAACTCGCAAGGGATATCAAAATCAGCACCATTTTTTTTACAATTGTATTAGGAAAAGGAGGGTGGTCTAGAGCGATTTGGGCCCCTTGAAAACTGATGACAGTGATATTGTAAATGTAAATAAGGAAATGTTGGTTAATTACTTTGGCCGGAATTTCCCCCTTTAAAAAAAGGGAAGGTTTGGAATGTGGGGGCAGTTAAATTGTTAAAAATGGGATTCTTGACCTGATCCCGCCTCCAACCTGCCCACTTCCGGGTTTAACGGAGGTGGGATGGGGTCAGGCAACCAATGTGCTCCCAGGGGGCGGTACGTCAATTTAAATATTATAATGTGGCTGGAAGCCACATTTTTAATCTCCATTTTGAATTGAACTGCACATGGACGGGTTTCACACAATTCATGAAATCCAGTAGTTTAACTGAGGCAGGGACTGCTGGATCCAGGAGGTAAGTGGCTTTATACCTACCTCCTTGATCCGGGGTCCCGAACTAACCCATGCCCCCGCGATCGGAGACCCCACCATGAGGCCTCCGATCACCTCCCCAGGCCCCCTACACTCCACCGATGATGCTGAGGACGGCCCCAATCCTCTCTCCCTTCCCTGCCCCCTGCCGAACCCCATCCCCGATCCTCCCCTCCCGCAATCCCCGATCCTCCCTTGCTGATCCCCGACCCCCCCCCCATCAATCCCTGAGCCAGCCAATCAATCCCCGAGGCCCCCCCTGCCTATCCCTGAGCCAGTTGATCCCCAACTCCCCCCCGCACCGATCCCTGAGCCAGCGATCCCCAACCGCCCCACCCCGCGCGATCCCCAACAGAGCCAGCTGATCCCAGACCGTACCCCCCCCCCGCCGCGCGATCCCTCCCCCGGACCAACCCCTCGCTCCCTCTCCGCATCTGCAGGCCTACTTGCCCGCAGCCAGCCAGCCTCTCAATCTGGTTGGCTAGCGGGTGAGAATCTGAGGCCTCACATGCAAATCACGCCCTGCCATTAAAGTCGGCAGGGCCTGCGGGAAACCCGGCCTCCGGGGTTTCACGCCCACCTTGGAGGCCCTCCAGTCCTAACCCGCCTCCCTGGAGAAAAATTCCGGCCTTTGTGTCAGTGTTTACTGTAGAGGAAGAGGATAGTATGCCGGACATTCCAAAGAAACTAATATTGAATCAGCGACGGGGACTCACCAAAATTAACTTAAGTAAAATAACAGTAATGAAGAAAATAATGGCACTAAAGAGTGACAAATCCCCAGGACCAGATGGTTTCCATCCCAGGGTTTTAAAGGAAGTAGGTGAGCACATTGCAGATACCCTAACTATAATCTTCCAAAGTTCTCTTGATTCAGGAACCGTTCCTTTAGATTGGAAAATTGCGCATGTCACTCTGCTATTTAATAATGGCGAAAGAGGGAAACCAGAGAATTATAGACCAGTTAGCCTAACCTCTGTTGTGGGGAAATTACTAGAGTCTATAATTAAAGATAGAATGACTGAACACCTCGAACATAGAAACATAGAAACATAGAAGATAGGAGCAGGAGTAGGCCACTTGGCCCCTCGAGCCTGCTCCACCATTTAATAAGATCATGGCTGATCATCCAAATTCAGTACCCTGTCCCTGCCTTCTCCCCATATCCCTTGATCCCTTTAGCCTTAAGAAATATATCTAACTCCTTCTTGAATATATTTAATGAATTGGCCTCAACTGCCTTCTGTGGTGGAGAATTTCACAGGTTCACTACTCTCTGGGTGAAGAAATTCCTCCTCATCTCTGTCTTAAATGGCTTACCCCTTATCTTTAAACTGTGACCCCTGGTTCTGGACTCCCCGACCATCGGGAACATCATTCCTGCACCCAGTCTGTCTAGTCCTGTTAGAATTTTATAAGTTTCAATGAGATCCCCTCTCATTCTTCTAAACTCCAGCGACCCAATCTCTCCTCATACATCATTCCTGCCATCCCAGGTATCAGTCTGGTGAATCTTCGCTGCACTCCCTCCATGGCAAGAACATCCTTCCTCAGATGAGGCGACCAAAACTGCACACAATACCCAACTGCACAACTGCACAACTGTACAACTGCAGCAAGACATCCTTGTTCCTGTACTCGAACCCTCTCGCTATGAAGGCCAACATACCATTTGCCTTCTTAACCGCCTGCTGCACCTGCATGCTTACCTTCAGCGACTGGTGTACAAGGACACCCAGGTGTCGTTGCACTTCCCCTTCTCCCAATCTACTGCCGTTCAGATAATAATCTGTTATTTTTCAGCTGATCAGGAAGAGCCAGCATGGATTTGTAAAAAGCAGGTCATGCCTGACAAACCTGATTGAATTTTTTGAAGAGGTGACTAAAGTAGTGGACAGTGAAATGTCTATGGATTTTATTTATATGGACTTCCAGAAGGCATTTGATAAAGTCCCTCATAAGAGACTGTTAACTAAGGTAGAAGCTCATGGAATTGAAGGCAAGTTATTGACCTGGTTAGGAAATTGACTGAGCGGCACAAGACAGGCAGGAGGGATAATGGGCAGGTACTTTAAGAACATATAAGAACATAAGAAATAGGAGCAGGAGCAGGCCATTCGGCCCCTCGAGCCTGCTCCGCCATTCAATGAGATCATGGCTGATCCGATTTTGGCCTCAACTCCACTTTCCTGCCCGTTCCCCATAACCCTTGATTCCCCTGTTGCTCAGAAATCTGTCTATCTCCGCCTTGAATATATTCAATGACTCAGCTTCTACAGCTCTCTGGGGTAAAGAATTCCAAAGATTCACGACCCTCTGAGAGAAGAAATTCTTCCTTAACTCCGTCTTAAATGGGTGACCCCTTATTCTGAAACGATGCCCCCTCGTTCTAGATTCCCCCACGAGGGGAAACATCCTCTCAGCATCTACCCTGTCCAACCCCCTCAGAATCTTATATGTTTCAATAAGATCATCTCCCATTCTTCTAAACTCCAATGAGTATAGGCCCAACCTGGTCAACCTTTCCTCATAAGACAACACTTCCATCCCAGGAATCAACCTGGTGAACTCTGCCTTCCCTATCCTTACTCACACCAACTTACCTTGGACCTCCACCCATCCCTCTCTATCTATATTATCACATCCCCATCTCACGAGCCACCCCTCACACTCACCCTCATCCGAATGTAATCATACCAACTAACAACACACAAGGGTAGGCACTTCTGTGTTTTATGGAATGTTCATGTGAAGTTTCTGTTAATGTGTTGTCAAACATGAAACCTTTATTTTCAACACTTTGCAATCTTAGACAGATTTGTGTGCACCTTTGGAAGTGGCTTAGTGAGTTGCAGTGAATGATGAGACATAACGTTACCCCCAACAATGGTGAGGAGTGTGAAAGGAATGGCTTGGGCATTGTAGTGATGCTTTATGGTGCTGGTGTGCGGTGGTGCCAACCTGGCACATCATGTGGCAGCCAGGGTGTACAGCGTCAAGTGAAGTAAATGTGACCATGGTGAGGCCATCCCTGGCCTCCCAGGCAGCAATATTGTTGGGTGCTGTTGCCCTCTGTCCTGTGCAGCATCAGTTGATTTCGGAGAAGGTTTGTGTTGTTGGTGCTGCTGGTGTGCCTGGTACTGCTGGTGTTGGGGCTGATTGTGGTGGGATTCTGAGGACCAAGGTGAGAGAGTATAAAGGGTACCCATGCTGATGGAATAGATGGCAGGTGAAGTAGAGATGACAGAAGCGATCTGTCAATGGTGGGAGAGGTAATGAGGTCAGACTGGATGGAGACTCGCATAAAGACTTGCAGCATGGTGAATCTGTTGTGGAAATGCAGTGAGGAACAGCTTGTGGCTGAGGGAAGATATCTCTGTAAGGTGGGAGCTTTCACTTTACATCTGAAGCTGTCAACTCAACAACTGATTCAATGGCCACTGAACTCCCGCCTCAGCTTGACAGACATGGTCCCATGATCAGCGTGGACCCTGTGGGCGAGCTGTCAAATGCAAAAGGTGAGCTGAAAATCATTGTAAAAGTGGCTCTAAACAAGCCACTAATCACCTGAATTGGGTTGCCTGCTGCTGCCTGTTGGGTCTGCTCAGCACTGACAGACCCAACATCGGGAAAGGCGCGTGGCGGCGGGTTGACAGCGGGTTCCCACCCCGCTGTCAAAAATATCAAATTTCCCACCCGACCCACCACCGATCCCACCCACTGACGCCCCGGAAAATTCTGGCCAGAGGTTTTAAGGAGCGTTTTAATGCAGGAGAGAGAGGCGGAGAGGTTCAGGGAGGGAAATCCAGAGTTTTGGAGCTTAGGCAGCTGAAGGCACGACCACCAGTGGTGGGGTGAAGGAAATCAGGGATGCACAAGAGACAAGAATTGGAGGAGTGCTGAGATGTCGGAGTGTTGTAAGGCTGGAGGCGGTTGCCAATATAAGGAGGGGTTGGGGGGTGGGGGGGAGGCCTTGGAGGGATTTGAATACAAAGAGGAGAATTTAAAATTTGAGGTGTTGCTGTACTGGGAGCCAATGTAGGTCAGCGAGCACAGGGGGTGATGGGTGAACGGGACTTGGCAGCGTCAGTTAGATAAACTCCTTGAGGATTTCCAAAACACTGATGCCTGGAGATGTCTCCATTTATACTTCGCAGCTTGAGCAATTATAATTTGGGCTCATTGCTGTCATGTGTTTCTGATGTAAGCTCATCATTAAAAAAAAATTAGCACCGCATTTCAAGCTAACACAGTTCACTCATTCATAATTTCAAAGAAAACTCCCCAGTGAAGTAACATTTACTGTAAAGAGTAAGTGGAAGGTTCACCACAAACCAGCTATCATTAGTCACTCATCACGTCTGGCTTGTGTCCATCTGTACATCCATACTTTAGCCCTATGCTCTTCACAGGCGCTAAAAGTTTAATATCATCGATGCTGCATTGTCCTTCAAATAGAGAAGCTATATATCATTTTAAAGATTGTAATCAATTCATCTTATGAAAGATTGTTTTTATCAGGTAATGGGGCACAAAGGGCTGGATTTTCCAAGCCCCGAGGAGGCGGGCATGGAGGCGGGACAGCCGGTAAACTCGGAGAAAGTGGGGGCGGATGGCAAACCCGCCCCCATCCCGCCTCCGTGCCCTTTTGCCAGGAGACGGGAAGATGTGCAGCTTCGGATCCCGTCTCCTGGAGGCGGGAAAGGCATTTAATCCTTTTAACTGCCTGTTAACAGGTAGTTAACGGGCAGAAAAAAGGATTAGTGCCATTTTACCTTCACAGGTGAAGGCTTCCCGACCTCGGAGAAACCCGCCGGGGTTGGAGGAGACGTGGAGGAGGTCTGCGGTGGTCGGAGGCACCTGGAAGTAAGGTATAGAGATGAGTGATGGGTGCAAGTGTGGAGTGGTAAGTATGCAAGGTGAGTGATAAGTTTAAAAAAGCGTTCACTTACCTTGTTTTCTTCCTACAGCCTTTAGCCGCAGTGGATCGGGAGAACGGACATCCTCTGTTCCAACAGCCATGTGAAATTTACAAATTTGAAAGGTTTGATGAGTCCTGAACACAAGGACTCATCAAACTAAAGAGAATGTCAGTGTTTGACAGCTTCACAGAGCTGTCAAACCCTGTCATTTCTTCTTTCAAGAAGTCTTGACAGATAGCACGTTTGACGTTGACGTGATCTGTCAGTGACTTTCTCCCTAATTGGCCTGCTGAGCCCGCAGGGCGGGCTTAACTAGCTCAATCAGGGGAAAATCCCTCTGATTGGTCAGGCGAGGAAGGAGGCGGGACATTGACATGACAAGCAGCTGCCCCGCCTCCAACTTGCCTCCATTCACAAAATCCAGCCCACAGTATTTTTGAGATTGCTGGTGAGGTTGCCCAAAATTAGGATGTTCCCTCAGATCTCCTTAGAGCAGAGAAGGCTAAGAGGAGATTTGATAGAGGTGTTTAAAATCATAAAGGGTTTAGATAGAGTAAATAAAGAGAAACTGTTTCCAATGGCTGAAGGGTAGATAACCAGAAGGCACAGATTTAAGGTGATTGGCAAACGAACCAGAGGCGACAGGAGGAAAGACTTTTTTACGCAACGAGTGGTTAGGATTTGGAATGCACTGCCTGATACAGATTCAGTAGTGGCCTTCAAAAAGGGAATTGGATAAATACTTGAAGGAGAAAAAATTGCAGGGCTATGGGGAAAGAGCGGGGGAGTGGGACTAACTGGATTGCTCTTCGAAATAGACGATGCAGACTTGATGGGCTGAATGGCCTCCTTCTGTGCTATTCTATACTATGACTCTATGATCAGTCATCAGCCGCAACCACCACCCCCGCCCTGCAAAAGTCTGGAGCTAGCTGCCTCTCCCATAGGCAGCCATAATTTCTGGGCCAAAGGCTATGTTTACATATGATTGTGCTGAAAGTCCTGACCTCGGTCCATACAGTGCTAGTAGCATTGGGTTGAAGGGAAATTGTAACCATGTATAAGAGAGGGTTTCAACAGGCCTTCAAAAAATTGAAGCTGATGTCAATCCATAGTGATAATGATATTGGCCCAGAATTTGCTGAGCGGGGCATCTTAGTTTGACGTCTTCCCTTATTTCAAAAAAAATTGTGCTGTAACTTGCTGGAAGTGGCAGCACGGTGGCATAGTGGTTAGCACTGTTGCCTCACAGTGCCAGGGACCCGGGTTCGAATCCGGCCTCGGGCGACTGTCTGTGTGGAGTTTGCACATTCTCCCCGTGTTTGCGTGGGTTTTCTCCGGGTGCTCCGGTTTCCTCCCACAATCCAAAGATGTGCAGGTTAGGTTGATTGGCTATGATAAATTGACCCTTAGTGTTAGGGGGATTAAATATGTGGGGTTACAGGGATAGGGTGGGATATGTGTTGGTGTAGGGGTTACGGGGATTGGGTGGGATATGTGTCGGTGCAGGCTCGATGGGCCGAAATGGCCTCTATCTGCACTGTGGGGTTTCTGTGAATTCTGTGAAAGTGCGAGCTGATGTTTCCCCTGGCTGGGGAGTCTAGAACCAGGGGTCACAGTCTCAGAATAAGGGGTCGGCCATTTAGGACTGAGATGAGGAGAAATTTCTTCACTCAGAGGGTGGTGAACCTTTGGAATTCTCTACCCCAGAGGACTGTGGAGGCTCAGTCGTTGAGTATATTCAAGACAGAGATCGATAGATTTTTGAATATTAAGGGAATCAAGGGATATGGGGATAGTGCAGGAAAGTGGAGTTGAGGTCGAAGATCAGCCATTATCTTATTGAAAGGCGGAGTAGGTACGAAGGGCCAAATGTCCTACTCCTGCTCCTATTTCTTGTGTTCTTATAACGGCACTGCAAGGGCAACGGGGCATTTGGGACCTTGGTGAACAACAGGACTAACAGTCTATCTCCTTAACCAATGAGATTTAAGGATTATGTTAGACACAGAGGAACGACAAAGAAGGAAATAGGGTGAATTAGAGTCAAATCAAGGGCGGAAAGATAAATAAAGAGAAGGAAAGAAAGATTGGATTAAGAGAGAGAGAAAGAAAGAGACAGAAAGGAAAAGTAAAAAACTTTTTTAAAAATCTCCAAGAACAATTTACTACCTGCAGGAATGAGACTCCACAGTTTCAATTGTTCCCTTTCTATTTAAAGAGGTTGAGTGGCATTGTAGGAACATAAATCTCATCATTAAAAGGGTCCTTACATCGTTAAGTACCAGCCCTAACTTTCAGCGGCGAGTTTAATTAGTAATTAATGCGCAAATGCAGCAATTTCCTGAAACTCAAGGGGCGGTTGTGGGCGAGATTCCATATTCATGAGGCTAATGGCGGAGCGACGCAAATCAGCCAGCAACTTGAGGCGATTCGCAGCTCTCGGCGTATGTTGCCAGCAAATTCTAACAACTTGTGTCTGTCTGTTCACAAAAGCATGCTTCTGTTTTGCCAAAAATAGGCATCCAGGTCGGATTAAATATCGTTGACTCAAGCACTCATAAATAATCAACTCCATCAAAATAGGAACTGTTGCACAAGTCATCAAACACTTGGAAAAGAGTGAGAGTACCTTTTATGTGAGTCATATAAATATGAAGTAAATATCTTTTTAGCAAATGTTACCCAAAGGGTGCATCATCCCCTGCTGAGGCATATTGTTTCTTCTGTGAACATAGTCCAACTCTGAATCTTGGACTGTGTGGGAGCTGATCGTCCTTCAAGACTTGTGAACTGGACCTCCGTTAAACACATGTCCTGCTGCACATAGTATTTAGTTAATAAAGGGCCAAAGTGGTTGAATGTATGTTGTCACTTCAGTTAGAGCATTGAGCCAATACACAGACAGAGGTCCTTGATGTATTGACTCAATCCTAATATTACACAAAGGCAAGGACTTCTGGCTTTGCACTTAAGACAATGAATAATCTGAGGCCGGCTGCTCACTCAGACACAATTTACTTTAAGATCTCACTTAAACGGAATAGTACCTTATGTCAGCGACGGACACACTACATTCAATGATGAAAAGAAAAAAGTGAATGCAGCAAATCTGAAGTAAAAACAAGAATGTGCTGGAAATTCAACAGTAGCTGATTAGCTGATCAACATCTCTCAGGTGGATGTAAAAGATCCCATGGCGCTATTTTGAAGAGCAGGGGAGTTCTCGCAGCTGTCCTGGCCAATATTTATCACTCAACCAACATCACTAAAACAGATTATCTGGTCACTATCACATTTTTAAAAATTCATTCACGGGATGTAGGCATTGCTGGCAAGGCCAGCATTTATTGCCCATCCCTAGTTGGCCTTGAGAAGGTGGTGGTGAGCCGCCTTCTTGAGCCGCAGCAGTTCATATGGTGAAGATACTCCCACAGTGCTGTTGGGTAGGGAGTTCCAGAATTTTGACCCAATTGCTGTTTGTGGGAGCTTGCTGTGCGCAAACTGGCTGCCGCGCTTCCTACATTCCAACAGTGACTACACTTCAAAAGTACTTCATTGGCTGTAAAGTGCTTTTGACATCCTGAGTGAAAGGTGCTATATAAATGCAAATGTTTCTTATCTGAAAGAGAAAGGCAGATCAATGGTTTGGATGTGACCTATAATCAGAACTGATGAAGAATCATATCTAACAGCATTAACCTATCTTTCTCTTGCAAATTGCATTTCCGGCAGTTTATGGTTTTATTACATTAAATTTTGAAATAGGAATGATTTCGATACATTTTATATGTTCATAATATGGGGGAAAGGGGGGATTTTTTTGAACTGGAGGCCGTCTATGCTTTGCCTGAAAAACAGGCGACCGACAGGAAATTCCAGTGAGGACCCTGTGCCCATCTGGTTTGATTTTCAGGCAGGGCTTAAAATGGGCGCCCGGAACGCTCTCCCACAACAGGTGGAAAGCTGGTTAAATATGCAAGTCAGGGTCCTATGCCAAGTGTAGGACCCCGATTGCAATTCTCACGGAGAAATAGGTGGAGCGTGTGAAGTGCATGCTAATCCCACTTTGTCCGGGCATTGAGAGGCCTAACCTGCGATCCTTAAAGAGAATGCTGGAGGCTACTCCTTTCATTAAAATCGTTGTGACCCTACAAGAAAACCCACTTCCAGCGCATTTGCCAATCATTTTCTCATTCCCCCCTGCTCCCCTCACCCCTTATTAGGCACCGCCTTCAGGAGGTAAATAGAGAATCTATCACGGGCAAAACTTACAGGCAAATTTTCAGGACATGGCTATTTGTAATAGTTCTGAAAACCTTCCCAACCAGATGACAAGTCTACTTTTTAACACGTATTACAGTGGTGGGAGATGGATTAGTTTGGGTTGCCAAATCCAGTTGGATGTCTTCCTGCAGGTTTCATCACATGAACCCCCCCCCCCCCTCCAACTGCCCCATCCAGGCAAACAGCCTCCCAGCTCCAATACTTTTTAGAACTAATAAACAAAAGTGTTTAAAGAAAATGAAAAAAAAACACTTATTCTTCTGCCCCGTTGATTGTTCGCCCAGTTTGCTTGCAGCCGTGTCCAGAACATTAACCTTTAATTCCTGGAGACTCCAGGGCAATCCTGGCAGGTTGGCAACCCTAGGATTAGTTGATTTTTTTTTCCCCCTGTGGTTTTAATGGTACTTTTATAACATTTATCAAATGTAGCTAGACCACACTTTGGCATACTGTGTACAGTTATGGTCGCCGTATTATAGAAAGGATATAGAAGCACTGGAGAGGGTGCAAAAAAGAGTCACGAGAATGAGACCAGAACTGCAAGGTTATACCTATTAAGAAAGGATGAACAGGCTGGGTCTCTTTTCTCTTGAGGAGTGACCTAATAGAGGTGCTGAAGGCTTGTGCTCCAGAACTAGCCGGACCTCTAGCCAAGCTGTTCCAGTACAACTACAACACTGGCATCTATCCGACAATGTGGAAAACTGCCCAGGTATGTCCTGTCCACAAAAAGCAGGACAAATCCAATCTGGCCAATTACCGCCCCCTCAGTCTACTCTCAATCATCAGCAAAGTGATGGAAGGTGTCATCGACAGTGCTATGAAGCGGCACTTACTCGCCAATAACCTGCTCACTGATGCCCAGTTTGGGTTCCGCCAAGGCCACTCGGCTCCCGACCTCATTACAGCCTTGGTCCAAACATGGACAAAGGAGCTGAATTGCAGAGGTGAGGTGAGAGTGACTGCCCTTGACATCAAGGCAGCATTTGACTGAGTCTGGCATCAAGGAGCCCTAGTAAAACTGAAGTCAATGGGAATCGGGGGGGAAACGCGCCAGTGGCTGGAGTCATACCTAGCAAATGTAAGAAGTCACACAACACCAGGTTATAGTCCAACAGTTTTATTTGAAATCACAAGCTTTCGGAGCGCTGCTCCTTCGTCAGGTGAAGTGGAGAGATGCATAAAGACACAACTTATATAGTCAGAGAATAATGCCAGATGAGTACAGGTAATCTTCCTAACTGCCATTTATCACACCTCAGCAGAGAGATAATCACAGCAATCAAAGGTGTGAATGGTGTCCAAACAGGTCAGTCAGGAAAACATTACATCAAAGAACAATGAGGTGGGGTCACAAGGGGTCAAATGTTGCAGATGCTGGGGTCTGTATGAAAAACAAAAAACAGACAAAAAAACATTTTTTTTGGCTGTAAATCACAGCAGGTCCGGCCGCATCTGTGTAGAGAGAACAAGCCAACGACGACTCGAGTCTGGATGACCCTACGTCAGGTGGGGTTACTTGTAGCGTGACATGAATCCAAGATCCCGGTTGAGGTCGTCCTCATGAGTGCGGAACTTGGCTATCAGTTTCTGCTCTACGATTTTGCGTTGTCGTGTGTCTCGAAGGCCGCCTTGGAGAATGTTTACCCGAAGTTCGGAGGCTGAATGTCCTTGACTGCTGAAGTGTTCCCCGACTGGGAGGGAACACTCCTGCCTGGCGATTGTTGTGCGGTGTCCGTTCATCCGTTGTCGCAGTGTCTGCATGGTCTCGCCGATGTACCATGCTCCGGGGCATCCTTTCCTGCAACGTATGAGGTAGACAACGTTGGCCGAGTCACATGAGTATGTACCATGTACCTGGTGGGTGGTGTCCTCACGTGTGATGAAGGTATCTGTGTTGATGATCGGGCATGTCTTGCAGAGGTTGCTGTGGCAGGGTTGTGTGGTGTCGTGGTCGCTGTTCTCCTGAAAGCTGGGTAATTTGCTGCGAACGATGGTCTGTTTGAGGTTAGGCGGCTGTTTGAAGGCGAGTAGTGGAGGCGTGGAGATGGCCTTAGCGAGGTGTTCGTCGTCATCGATGACATGTTGAAGGCTGCGAAGAACATGGCGTAGTTTCTCCGCTCCGGGGAAGTACTGGACGACGAAGGGTACTCTGTTGGTTGTGTCCTGTGTTTGTCTTCTGAGGAGGTCTATGCGATTTTTTGCTGTGGCCCGTCGGAACTGTTGATCGACGAGTCGAGCGTCATATCCCATTCTTATGAGGGCGTCTTTCAGCGTCTGTAGGTGTCCATCACGTTCCTCCTCGTCTGAGATCGGTTTCATTCTTGGACAAACGAATCTGCATCAAAGACGGACACCTCAGCACTTCACTCTACCGTAAGCCCACGGACAACCTCAGGATGCTCCACTTCTCCAGCTTCCACCCTAACCATGTTAAAGAAGCCATCCCCTATGGACAAGCCCCGCGAATACACAGGAAATCTGCTCAGATGAGGAGGAACGCGATGGACACCTACAGACGCTGAAAGATGCCCTCGTAAGAATGGGATATGACGCACGACTCGTCGATCGACAGTTCCGACGGGCCACAGCAAAAAATCGCATAGACCTCCTCAGAAGACAAACACGGGACACAACCAACAGAGTACCCTTCATCGTCCAGTACTTCCCTGGAGCGGAGAAACTACGCCATGTTCTTCGCAGCCTTCAACATGTCATCGATGACGACGAACACCTCGCTAAGGCCATCCCCATGCCTCCACTACTCGCCTTCAAACAGCCGCCTAACCTCAAACAGACCATCGTTCGCAGCAAATTACCCAGCTTTCAGGAGAACAGTGACCACGACACCACACAACCCTGCCACAGCAACCTCTGCAAGACATGCCAGATCATCAACGCAGATACCATCATCATACATGAGGACACCACCCACCAGGTACATGGTACATACTCATGTGACTCGGCCAACGTTGTCTACCTCATACGTTGCAGGAAAGGATGCCCCGGAGCATGGTACATCGGCGAGACCATGCAGACACTGCGACACGGATGAACGGACACCGCGCAACAATCGCCAGGCAGGAGTGTTCCCTCCCAGTCAGGGAACACTTCAGTAGTCAAGGACATTCAGCCTCCAATCTTCGGGTAAGCATTCTCCAAAGCGGCCTTCGAGACACACGACAACGCAAAGTCATAGAGCAGAAACTGATAGCCAAGTTCCGCACTCATGAGGACGGCCTCAACCGGGATCTTGGGTTCATGTCACGCTACAAGTAACCCCACCTGATGTAGGGTCATCCAGACTCGAGTCGTCGTTGGCTTGTTCTCTCTACACAGATGCGGCCGGACCTGCTGTGAATTGCAGCCAAAAAAAAGTTTTTTTGTCTGTTTTTTGTTTTTCATACCGACCCCAGCATTGGCAACATTTGACCCCTTGTGACCCCACCTCATTGTTCTTTGATGTAATGTTTTCCCGACTGACCTGTTGGACACCATTCACACCTTTGATTGCTGTGATTATCTCCCTGCCGAGGTGTGATAAATGGCAGTTAGAAAGATTACCTGTAATCATCTGGCATTATTCTCTGACTATATAAGCTGTGTCTTTATGCATCTCTCCACTTCACCTGCCGAAGGAGCAGCGCTCCGAAAGCTTGTGATTTCAAATAAAACTGTTGGACTATAACCTGGTGTTGTGTGACTTCTTACATTTGTCCACCCCAGTCCAACACTGGCATCTCCACACCATCATACCTAGCACAAAGGAAGATGCTTGTGGTGGTTGAAGGTCAATCATCACAGCCCCAGGACATCGCTGCAGGAGTTCCTCAGGGCAGTGTCCCAGGCCCAACCATCTTCAGCTGCTTCATCAATGACCTTCCCTCCAACATAAGGTCAGAAATGGGGATGTTCGCTGATGACTGCACAGTGTTCAGCGCCATTCACAACTCCACAGATAATGAAGCAGTCCATGCCCACATGCAACAAGACCTGGACGACAGTCAGGCTTGGGCTGATAAGTGGCAGGTGACATTCGCGCCACAGAAGTGCCAGGCAATGACTATCTCCAACAAGCGAGAGTCTAACCACCTCCCCTTGACATTCAATGGCATTACCATCGCCGAATCCCCCACTATCAACATCCTTGGGGTCACCATTAACCTGAAACTTAACTGGGCCAGCCACATAAATACTGTGGCAACAAGAGTAGGTCAGAGGCTGGGTATTCTATGGCGAGTGTCTCACCTTCTGACTCCCCAAAGCCTTTCCACCATCTACAAGGCACAAGTAAGGAGTGTGATGGAATACTCTCCACTTGCCTGGATGAGTGCAGCTCCAACAACACTCAAGAAGCTCGACACCATCCAGGACAAAGCAGCCCGCTTGATTGGCACCCCATCCACCACCTTAAACATTCACTCCCTCCACCACCAGTGTACCGTGGCTGCAGTGTGTACCACCTACAAGATGCACTGCAGCAACTTGCCAAGGCTTCTTCGGCAGCACCTCCCAAACCCGCGACCTCTTCCACCTAGAAGGACAAGGGCAGCAGGCGCATGGGAACACCACCACCTCCAAGTTCCCCTCCAAGTCACACACCATCCTGACTCAGAAGTATATCCCCGCTCCTTCATCGTTGCTGGGTCAAAATCCTGGAACTCCCTACCTAACAGCACTGTGGGAGTACCATCACCACATGGACTGCAACTGTTCAAGAAGGCAGCTCACCACCACCTTTTCAAAGGCAACTAGGGATGGGCAATAAATGCTGGCATTGCCAGCGATGCCCTGATCCCATAAACGAGTAAAAAAAAGGTCTTTGAAATTATGCAAGGTTTTGATACAGTAGACACGGAGGGCTGGATTCTGTCATTGGGGGTGGGCTGGAGGTGTGTCAGGTGATCGGCGTGTCAGGACTCTGCCTCCGATGTGAGGCGGGACAAAAGTGCGATGTTGCCCTAATTGGGCACTTGATTTCCAGCGTGTGGGAACCCCTGGCCCAATGAGTCTTTTGACACTGAAACTCGCCTCCGATGACGTCATCAATGCAGCTGGATTTAAGGCCTGCAAGCAGCCTTGCTTCTTCTTCAGCCTTACAACTTCATCACCATTCTTCTGAGGGATTCCTACTGCAAGTATGTCCAGCACCAGACCAAAGTGTGCACTCAGATTCGATGAGGCCTCCCTCCAAGCTCAGGTGGAGGGAGCAAGAGCAAATAAGGAAGTGCTCTTTTTTTCCTCAGGGAAGAAAAAGCCTCCACAGCAGACCAAAGCTGTGTGGCTTCAAGTGGCACAGGAGGTGAGTGCCATTTTAATGTGCAGCAGAACCTGGCTGCAGTGCAGAAAGAGGTTTCATGACCTTCTCCGCACAGGAAAAGTGAGTATTCCATCCGCATGACCCTCAATCTGATCCGCATCGCCTCTCATCACCAGCACTCTGCTTTGTCAACCTCCTCCTCCACATCCCACTTCACCCTTACATCCCTGCACCCTTACCCATTCCCTCTCACTGTATGTTCACATTCACTTAACTATTCGACTATGCAGCCCTCACACTCCCTATCACTGTGATGCTATGACAACAACTTACAACACACAGGGAGGGCCCCTTGGTTTTGGCACCTCACTCCATCTTTGTCTCCTTCTAAGCATCTATGCTATGGATTCTCTATATTCACTCCTTCATTCTCACTCAAACTCCACTTGTGTCCCTCATTGCAGGAAAAGAGAGCCCACAATAAGAGGGAGAGGGCGAGGACAGGAGGAGGACCACCCTCAATAGCCCAGCTCACCATTGCAGAGGAGGTGGCCCTGGAGATCGTGGGAGTGGAGGAGGATACGCAAGTGGGGGACTGACAGATGGGCGCATCACAGCAAGCTGGTGACAGACTAGTTTTTCATCTCTCTCATTGACATTGCATGAGTGACTGATAATGATTCTGATGCTCTAACAGATTCACTTATGATCATCTGCACAATTCAATGTGCATGCAACCTTTATCTCACATGTCTAATTCTTTCCTTTACTCCCCCACAGGACCATCGACAGCCCCCCTCCAACTGTCCAGGAGGAACAGCCTGAGCCTGAAGACTCCTCAGAGGAAGCTGCAACCTCTGAGGGTACAGCGTCAGCAGAATTCAGTGCACCCAGCACCAGCGCAGAAACTCACACCTCGGTGGGACCTTTGCGAGATAGAGTAGTGTTGTCACCTGGTGTATCAGAGATCACAAGTGAGCAACAGCAGATGGTGGAGACAGGGACAGCAGCGGAGAGTCCTCATCGGAGGCCGCAGGACTCTCCCAGCTCGGCCCAGCTGCATGTCGACCCTGTGCCTCCAGGTCCATCCAGAAGAAGAGTGGTGCTGGAACTCCAGGAAGAGGTGCAGGAGTCTCTGGCAAGTTTTGTCTCCAGGGTCGCTGCGAGTGTGGCGCGAATGGAGGAGTCCATCGCTAACATGAGCAGAGCCTTTGTGGAGGCATTGGCGCATGAATGCATCACCACGGAAAGGATGGCTACCTCCGTGGAAAGGATGGCTACCTCCGTGGTAAGGCTGGCTACCGTAGAGGAGAGGATGGCTACGGTAGAGGAGAGGATGGCTACGGCCATGGCGGAGCATAGTCGCCAGGGTCTTGAAAACACGATCATTGTTCAGAATAGAATGATATCTCTTTAGGAGCGATGGTCAGCTATTGAGCATACAAACCAGACCTTCATGGAAGTCCTCTGGAGTAGGACTTCCAGTGCAGATACGGGTCCTCATGGCCCCCCTGAAGTGCAGCAAGGTGCTGTCAAGCCACTTGCTAGCTCTGAAGTGGGGCTGACCCATGAGAGGGATGTTGGTGGCAGACAACAAGGAAGTGGGGGCTCCTATCCAAGCGCTCACACTTCCATGCCACTGCAGAGCCCTCGGTCAGAGCCTCACCAGAGTCCCCAGCCAACTGAGATGGGCGTCTCAGCCCCTGCACAGCCGCGGGAGCAGCAGACTGTTGCTGAGCCCTCACAGGCTCGCAACCCCAGAGGATGCCCGCCAAAGGTGTCGAGACAGGAGCAGCAAGAAAGTGAGCAAGGGGCCTCCACATCTGCTGAAGCCACAGGGGAGGCACCACGTAGGAGCACGCGTAAGAGGAAGATAAAGCACAAGTGGTCACAAGGGTAGTCACTTGGGTGTTCTGTTGTGTTTATTTTTGAAAAGCCATCCGTGAATTGTGATGATAAAAAAGGTTGATGGCAAACTGTTGAAGTTGTGTCATTTCGCAAATGGGACTTCCACATTGAGGGCTCAGGGCGACTTGTAATTGTCAGTATGGTGGTCAGAATGATAGGAATCCGCAGGTTCTTGTCCGTTGTCGATGCTCTGGTAAGAAGGTGCGAGGCAAAAGTGTTTGATTGGGCAGGCTAAGCAAATGAGTGCGTCTCTTGCATCCTGGGCAGCAATATGCTCGTATGCTGCTGCTGCTGGTTGATGCGCCTCCGCAACCTGTTCATTGTCGCTCTCCTCCTCCTCATCTGAGGAGGCTATGCGATCAGCCACTTGTACGTCAGCCAGCTGCAAGCCACGATGCTGTGACATGTTGTGATGTGCACAGCAGACCACGGCGATTCTGGAGACCCTGGCTGCTGAGTACTGCAGGGCTCCACCTGATCTATCAAGGCATCTGAAGCGCATCTTCAGCAAGCCGATGGTTTGCTCGATTATGGATCTGGTGGAAATGTGGCTGTAGTTGTAGCGCTCCTCAGCTTCGTTGGATGGGCTCCTCAACGACGTCATTAGCCACGTCTTCAGGGGATAGCCTTTGTCTCCAAGTAGCCATCCGAAAAGTTGGTCTGGTGGACTGAAGAGCGGAGCCATACTAGACTGGCGTAGGATAAAAGAGTCATGGCAACTGCCAGGGTACTTGGCACAAACATGCAAAATTTCCTTCTTGTGCTCACACACCAGCTGCACGTTGAGGGAGTGGAAGCCCTTGCGGTTGACAAAAACACCTGGATTGTGATGGGGTGCCTTAAGGGCCACATGTGTGCAGTCAACGATGCCCTGCACCCTTGGAAAGCCTGCCAGATTCTCAAACCCAACCGCACGCGCGGTTACACTTGCTTGATCCTTGGAGAAGTTGATGTAATTGTGCGCAATGGCAAAGAGGGCATTGGTTACCTGCGTGATGCAAGTGTGTGCGGCTGCCTGGGAGATGCCACTGATGTCTGCTGCTGATCCCTGGAATGAGCCTGAAGCAAAAAGTTGAGTGCAGTGGTGACTTTGATGGCCACTGGTAAGGGGTGTCCACCTGCTCCTCTGGGCTCCAGGTTGTAGTGTATGTACCTTTAAGGGGAGAACTACTTTTTACAGCTCCTGTATACTGTAGTACCGGCAGTGACCACACCTTTATATAAATCCTGAGTAGGGATCTGTACTTTAGTTTTAGAGTAACCTGCATCCAGTAAACACCTGTTGATTGTTCCTCTGCAGTCTCTGTCGATTTATTGAAGGACACCATACATCAACATTCACGGATTTAACAGTGGCGACGAGTCGATTCGAACCTACTTGCAACTCTGTAGAAGAAGGCCGATTCCACCAGTGCGGGCGTCGACCATCCGGAGAGGACTTGCACATCGCAGAGGAGGCTGTGGAGAGCTGGGCTTGGTTCCCCAGTCGAGACGATCCAGTGCAGCGGGCTGGCAGCAGGTGCGGCGCAGACCCTTCCCGGATGGCGGCGGCTGGAGCTGACCGACGGCACTGAAAAAGGCCGAGCAGCGTCGACGGGGTAAGAGAGAGGGTAAAGCGCACAGGGTGCAGCCGGGGTTGAAGACCGAGCGGCGTCAATGAGAGAAGGAAAAATGCGCAGAGCGCGGCCGGGGTTTCAAGGGCTGAGCAGCGTCCGCGGGGGAAGAAAGGAAGCGCGGGAGACGCCATTTTGAGCCAGCGGAGAAGAAGGGAGAGCACGGGAGATGCCATTTTTAGCCAGTCTAACCACACCCAGGGGTGCAGAAGAGTGGCAGTGTCACAGCGTTCGACAATGAAGTCGAAGATTGGGCAACATATATAGAATGTGTAGAAGTGTACTGCAAAGCGAATGAAGTGCCAGATGCCAGGAAAGCACTGGTATTGTTGAATTCCATGGGTGCAAAAACGTACGGCTTACTGCGAAACCTAGTAACCCCAGAGACCAGTGGAAAAGGATTTTGAAAGCATAGTGGCAATCCTACAGGACCACTTAAACCCCACACCGCTGCTGATAGCAGAAATATTTAAGTTTCACAAAAGGAACCAGCATAAAGACGAAAGTAATGCTGAGTATTTAATGGAACTGCGCAAACTATTGAAACACTGCCAGTTTGGAACGGGACTAGCAGATACTTTAAGGGACAAGTTTGTGTGTAGGCTTCAAAGTGAAGGAACCCAGAAACGGCTTCTATCAGAAAAGGATCTTACGCTGGACAAGGCTTTCAGCATGGCAGTATCACACGAAGCAGCCGCACGGGGCGCTGCAGAGATACAATGGAGATCGCAAGAATATGGCACAAATGAAATGTCATATGGAGCAGTGAAGTGTTATCGCTGCGGCAGAACAACACACGACCATAAGGACTGTTGGTTCAAGGACCAAGTGTGCAGACAGTGTGGAAAAGTAGGACACATAGCAAGTGTCTGCAGGTCGGGAAAGAACCAGCAGCAAGAAATCTCCACAGGAGAAGTACAAAAAGGTACATAAGGTGACGGAGAGTAGTTCAGACGAACAGAAAAGTGATACAGACTCCGGATGCAAGGAGCTGGGTTGTCTGAAACTACATCATGTAATCAAAATGGAGGATCACCAAACTATCTGGGTCACGCTCAAGATAGACGGAGTCCAAGTGAAAATGGAATTGGACACAGGATCAGCCCTAACAGTCATAAACCGAAGGGACAAGCGGCTATTCTCACATATACCCTTGAGAGATACAGAGATTGTCTTGAAGACGTACACGGGGCAAAAAGTCTACCCCAAAGGAAAAATAAGGGTGAAAGTGATATACAACGGCAAGGAAACACCAAAAATGGACATATATGTATTGCCAGATGGAGGACCACCACTACTAGGGCGTGAATGGATCCGGAAGATACAGCTAGATTGGCATTCCATACAAGCACTGACTGTAGATGCCAAAAAGGATGATGACGTCACACCTGGATGACTGCCAAAAATGCTAACTGACGCACAAGAAGTGTTCCAGGAGGGACTCGGAACACTAAAAAGCATAACAGCAACGATCAAAATAGAGGAAAATGCAAGCCCAAAGTTTTTTAAGGCCAGACTGGTACCTTATGCGATCCGCCCAGCCGTCGAAGCAGAGCTGGAAGGTTTGGAACGTTCAGGAGTACTATCCAAAGTGGACTGGAGCGAGTGGGCTACACCCATCGTTCCTGTAATGAAGAGGTCGTTGAGTAATACGCCTTGGGAACCAAAGAAGGTTTGCATCTGTGGGGACTTTAAGGTGACAGTGAACCCAGTCCTTCACACTGTACAATATCCGCTTCCGCGGATTGAAGATATTTTCGCCTCGCTATCTGGAGGGAAAAGCTTCACTAAGATTGATCTGGCCCAGGCGTACCTGCAAATGGAGGTAGAAGAAGCCTCAAAACAGTACTTCACGATCAACACTCATAAAGGTCTCTACCAATACAACCAGCTGGTGTTCGGGGTAGCATCAGCTCCGGCTATTTGGCAAAGGGCAATGGATCAAGTCCTGCAAGGGATTCCAGGGACGCAGTGTTATTTGGACGACATCCTGGTCACGGGCGAAAATGACAGTGATCACCTCGCCAACCTGGAGCAGGTGCTCACTAGATTGAAGGATTATGGGCTCCGAGCTAATCGCCACAAATGCGAGTTTTTCCAGAAGCAGATCTCGTATTGTGGCCACGTTATTGATGAAGAGGGGTTACATAAGTCCCCTGAAAAGATTGAGGCAGTAGTCAAGGCTCCAGCACCGGAATATGTGTCACAACTGAGGTCGTTCCTCGGGTTGGTGAACTACTACCATAAGTTCTTGCCGAATTTGTCTACAGTACTACACCCACTGAACACCCTACTGCAAACGGGGGTACCATGGAAGTGGAATGACGAATGTAAACGAGCTTTCCAGAAGTGCAAAGAATTGATCACATCAAAAGAGGTGTTGGCTCATTTCAACCCAGCACTACCAATTCGGCTAGCGTGTGATGCATCACCCTATGGCATTGGAGCGGTGCTGTCGCACAAATTCCTGGACGGCTCGGAGAGGCCAGTAGCCTTTGCGTCTCGGTCACTAACCTCAGCCGAGCGTAACTACGCCCAGATTGACAGGGAGGCCCTCAGCCTAGTGTGGGGAGTGAAAAAGTTCAATCACTATCTGCACGGGCAGAAGTTCACCTTGCTGACTGACCACCAACCACTTGTCTCCATCTTTAATCCAAAGAAGGGCGTTCCGGTGATGACTGCGCAACGGCTACAAAGATGGTCCCTTTTTCTAGGGGCGCACCAATATGATATCGAGTATAAGGGCACGAAACAGCATGGAAACGCTGATGGGCTATCACGCCTGCCACTGCCTACTGCAGAGGAAGCACCAGCAGTGGATCCTGTCGAAATATTTCATTCGACTATAATTGAATGCTTGCCAGTAACTAACGCTGGTATAGAGAAGGAGACCCGAAATGACCCGACACTGTCTCGGGTATATGATTTGAAGGTGAAGGGATGGCCAGCACATGGCGACTTACTGTTGCCAGCATTCTCATCCAGAAGAGAACAGCTGTCAGTATGCCAGGGGACCTTGATGTGTGGATCCCGAGTGGTAATTCCACCCAAGTTAAGGGAGAGAGTGCTCAATGAACTTCACGAAGGCCATCTGGGAGGGGTGAAAATGAAAAGCCTTGCTAGGGCTTATGTGTGATGGCCGGGGATCGATCAGCAAATCGAGGACCTGACAAAGAGCTGCTCAGGATGCCAGAAGGTCCAAAATGCACCATCACATGCCCCTCTGCACCCATGGGAGTGGCCCTCATCTCCATGGCAACGGGTGCATATTGATTTTGATGGTCCATTCATGGACTCAATGTTTTTAATAGCCGTGGATGCGCACTCAAAATGGCCTGAGGTGATCAAAATGCCCTCCACCACCACGGAGAAAACTATTGCAGTCCTACGGACCATATTTGCCAGGAACGGCTTGCCAGAGCAGATTTGCTCTGATAACAGACCACAGTTTGTGTCCGAAGAGTTTCGAAGATTTATGAAAAGGAGTGGGGTAAGTCATTACACTTCCGCCCCGTATCATCCAGCCACAAATGGATTGGCTGAGAGGTTCGTACAAACCTTTAAAAAAGCAGTAAGGGCCATGTGCGATGACGACATTCTACTGCAGCATAAGGTGGACAATTTCCTGTTAGCCTACAGAAATGCGACACATGCAGTCACCAACCAGACCCCGGCCATGATGTTCTTTAATCGAAGGTTGAGATCTCGTCTGGATTTGCTCAGACCAAATGTACGAAGAGATGTTGAGAATAAGCAATTCCAGCACATCAATGAGAAGCCGACAAGGAGCTTCAATGTAGGGCAACCAGTTTTGGCCCGCGACTACCGAACAGAGTAATGGCAACCAGGAACGATATGCACACGGCAGGGGCCACTAATGTACACAGTGGATGTTGGGGAGAACATTGTGAGACGCCATGTCGACCAGATCCTAGAGTCACAGGAACAAGTCAACCCCAGGTCTCGCGTACCTGGTGATGAACCCGACATACAGGTAGCATCAACCCCAGAAACAGTAGCATCGGAAGCTGATGAACCAACCGACGACAGGAGGCCAGAATCGCCTCCGCACCAAGAGCAAGACACTCAGGAAAGGCGCTATCCAGAAAGGATCAGGAAGCCACCCCAAAGACTGAATTTATAAATGGACTATTTGCAGTTAATGTTGCATGTTAAAAGTGTTAATTGTTAAATGAATGTTATGGTACTGTTAATCTAAAAGGGGAGGAATTGTAGTGTATGTACCTTTAAGGGGAGAACTACTTTTTACAGCTCCTGTATACTGTAGTACCGGCAGTGACCACACCTGTATATAAACCCTGAGTAGGGATCTGTACTTTAGTTTTAGAGTAACCTGCATCCAGTAAACACCTGTTGATTGTTCCTCTGCAGTCTCTGTTGATTTATTGAAGGACACCATACATCAACATTCACGGATTTAACACAGGTGTTGGTGCAGCATTGCGCAGATGTCACCCACTACCTCTTGCGAAAGTCTGAGCCTCCTTTGGCACTGCTGCTCAGACATGTTGAGGTAGCTGATCCTCTGTCTGTAGACCCTGTTTTGGGGTATCTCCTGCGACGACGTGCTTCCACGCGCTGGCGCCTTCTGGCCTGTGCAGTTTCAGGTGGGTGACAGCAGCTTGGCGCTCCTGTTGTTGCTCCTGCTGTTGGTGCTGCTGTTGTTCAGGGTTCTGCTGCTGCTGCGGATGGTCTTCGTCCAAATCTGATGTCCAGGAGGAAAGGAAATAAATGGTTCCCATTCTTCTGGTATATACCTCAGTTGGGGAAGCGCTCAGTCAAGGTGGGGAGAGGGGTTTCCCAGGAGGTCACACTGGAGATGGATCTCAGGCTCCAAACTTCCACAACAATGAGTAGGCCGCTAAAAGTTCCCCCAGACCTGAGACAACAAAGTTCTGCCACCTGCAAATGATGATTGGTGAAAACTCCTTTTTAATGGTGGAGCTGCAGCTGTTAATAAGCAATTCACTAGTGAGGCCGCGAGGATTAACTGGCGTGTTCCAGTGGAGACGTGCAGCACGGGGGAAATGTGTTAAATTCAGAAAGGCCTCTCAAAATGGGATTATAGAGGCACTTAACTGGATGTTAAGGGCCTTAAGAGCTTGTCCCGCCTCTTGGAGGCAGGATGGAAACGGGGTCTGAAACCACGATTGTGGGAAAATTGCTCAGAGGCGGGATGGAGGCAGGACCAGATCCACCTGCCATTTTTTGCGACTTTAAACAACTCACACACCTCCAAACCCGCCTCCTCGGGCCTGGCAAAATCGAGCCCAGAGTGTTTCCATTTGTGAGGAAGAGGAAAACTAGAGGCCATCAATATAAGATAGTCACCAAGAAATCAAATAGGGAATTCAGACATAACTTCTTGACCCAGAGAGTGGTGAGAATGTGGAACTCGCTACCACAGGGAATAGTATAGATGCATTTAAGGGGAAGCTAGATAAGCACATGAGGGAGAAGGGAATAGGGTTATACTGGTAGAGTTAGATGAGGAAGGATGGGAGGAGGCTCGAGTGGAGCATAAACGCCGGCATGGACTGGTTGGGCTGAATGGCCTGTTTCTGTGCCGTATATCCGATGTAATTCCGTGTACTCTAGCAGTTAAATGCACTGAAATAGCCAATGATATTGGGCTAGGAAGAGTCTGGGCTCAAACCTGGCCTGTGTTGAGTTAGCTGGGGTGCCTACAATTCACTGCACTGTTGCTGTTCAATCTAATATAAAGAATGTTTCTGTGCTGTATATCCTATCTAATCCTATGTCCTCGGGAGGGGTGAA
The DNA here is from genome assembly GCF_052327205.1 of Somniosus microcephalus. Classification (NCBI taxonomy): domain Eukaryota; kingdom Metazoa; phylum Chordata; class Chondrichthyes; order Squaliformes; family Somniosidae; genus Somniosus; species Somniosus microcephalus. The sequence continues at coordinate 261,798,790 of NC_140993.1, forward strand.
ACCCCTTTTCAGTATTTCCCACTACGAGTTGCCCCCATCAGAAGACGAGTAAGGGGGAGAAAAAGTAGCATTGTTTTACACAGAATTAACAAACCACAAGCAAGACTACAGAGGACAAGAATTCTTTTGTCCTCCACTGAGATTGTCAAATAGACTCCTAGAAAAAAGCAGTAAATTTTGCATTCAGCATGTTATCAAGATGAGAATGGTCAGCGCTGATGAGATCATTCATAGTGGTTCCTGTTCTACTGTGACTAAGGACAGGCCATCTGTAAAAGCAACCAGCTAGTGTTGAATAAAAGAGTTGTATACCACTCTGGACTTTTATTCAATTACCTTTGGGAGTCAAGGAGAAATGTTTATACAACTTTATCTCAGAACATTATAATATGTGGAGTTGAGTCCCTGAGGCTGTCAGCATTCTCGCCTCTGAGTCAGAAGGTTGTGGGTTCAAGTCCCACTCCAGAGACATGAGCACAAAAATCTCGGGTGACACTCCAGTGCAGCGCTGAGGGAGTGCTGCACAGTCGGAGGTGCTGTCTTTGGGATGAGATGCTAAACTGAGGACTTATCTGCTCTCTCAGGTGGACGTAAAAGATCACACGACACTATTCAAAGAAGCGCAGGGGAGTTCTCTCCGGTGTCCTGGCCAATATTTATCCCTCACAACCAACATCACTAAACAGAATATCTGGTGATTATCACATTGCTGTTTGTGGGACCTTGCTGTGCATGAATTGGCTGCCCTGTTTCCTACATTACAACAGTGACTACACTTCAAAAGTACTTGATTGGCTGTGAAGCGCTTTGGGACGACATGAGATCATGAAAGGCGCTACAGAAATTCAAGTTCTTTCATACTTTATAATAGATTGCACTGTACACGGTCTGTGGAAGGAGAAGGCTTGTGAAACCTTTCCTTATGTCCTTTTCTCATCCATACTTTTTTTACTGTTCTTTTTATTCCGTAAGGAGTAGATTGAGAAATAATATTCGGAGGTGATGAATTGGAGTCTTTAGCCCTGATTTTAAGCCTGCCCTCCCGGGAACGTGGAAGGCGAGCGGTTGAAATAGTAGTAGAATAGGCCATCTCGATGTACTCCCACATGCTGCCATTTTAACCCCACACCTTTCAGAATGTGACCGGGGTTCCTGCCACAGGCAGGCAGGGTCCTCAAGATTGGGGCAGAAATTCCTCCCCAAACGCGTGAGTACGGACGGGGTACTCACACGTCTGGCCGGAGGAAATGCCGGTTTTCAGCATGCACAGCGCATGCGCTTAAAACCGGCATTTCCTCTCCTCTAACCCAAGAGTTGAAGAGGCTAGCGCGTGCGCTGTAGGGGGCAGCGCGTGCGTCTTGGATTTCCTCTGTTTTGGGGGATTTGCGCATGTGTAAAGGCCTCCGGTCTTTACGCTTGTAAAAAGCACACGTAAGTATTTATTTTTACAGGTAAGTGGTGTTTTAGTGCAATTTAGAATTTTTTTTCCACAGGTTTATTATTTTAAAGAATCTACAATAAGGTAAGTTTAGTTTTAGACCCTTTTTATTAAAAATTTATTTTTTTCAAAAAAAAAATTATTGTTTAAATTATTTTTTTAAACTTATTTATACTTAATTTAATGATTGGGATGTTTTTTAAAATTTTATTTAAAGTTTAAGTAGTGTTTTGGGGTGCAGTACTTCTCATGAGTTTGACAGTTCTTACTCTCAAACTTATGAATGAAGTTTCCCCTCCCCTGATTGGCTGAACAGTGCTCACCTGATCCCAGCCGGCACATCGCACTAACTACGCCGCTGGGTCAGGTTAGCACAGCGCGCCGACATCAGAACCGGGCCACTGACAGGAAATCCACTGCGGGCCAGGTTTCAGATGTCGGCGCGCCGGGTAAGTGCATGTCGGGGGCTTGCACGCGCGGCAAGCCCCCGACACCAAGTTCTGGGCCAATGTATTCAAATCGGGGTCCGATGGCGCAATGATGACCCCGGCGGCATTTTAGCTCAAATCTGCGACTGTCAAGTGCCTGACTTGCAGGAGAATTAAGTAATTTGAAAAATGTGTTTGTTCCCTTGTGGGCCAAGAGGAGCAGGAGTAAAACAGGTGAACAAGCGTTATTTTTTTTAGTGTTTCATTTGCTGCCAATTCTCTTCCAGGAGTGCCCACCTTGAAGAAGTTCACAGAATCACAGAAACCCCACAGTGCAGATAGAGGCCATTTCGGCCCATCGAGCCTGCACCGACACATATCCCACCCTATCCCTGTAACCCCACGTATTTAATCCCCCTAACACTAGGGGTCAATTTATCATAGCCAATCAACCTAACCCGCACATCTTTGGACTGTGGGAGGAAACCAGAGCACCCGGAGGAAACCCATGCAAACACGGGGAGAATGTGCAAACTCCACACAGACAGTCACCCGAGGCCAGCTTCGAACCCGAGTCCCTGGCGCTGTGAGGCAACAGTGCTAACCACTGTGCCACCGTTCTGCTATTCTCTCCAATGGGACTTTCGTTTGTCTCTTTTACCTTGTTCTCCTTTGTTGCTTTTTGTTTCCCTCCTTGAGTTTGATCAGGTGTCTGCTCGACCTTGCTTTCCACAGCCACATCTCTTTCCTCAGCAACTGTCTCTTGGCTCCGATTTATTCCACGTGGATTCCAACTGAAAATTCCACCCCTCATGTCTCAGGTCCACCAATGATCACATGACAGTCAACGCCCCTTGAACTCTGTTTTTCTCTCTTTCTCTCTCTCCACAGATGCTGCCTGACCTGCTGAGTGTTTCCAGCATTCTCTGTTTCTATTTAAGATTTGTAATTTGTTCTTTAGTGATTTTGAGGTTTAGTTTGCATTAACCATTACGAATCTTAATGTCCATCCCTCAGAGTCTTCAGGAGCTGTTACCTTCAAAGATTTCCAAGTCTGCAGGCGACTTTCTTTTGATTTTGTGACTCTATTCCCCATATAAGGCGGCAGCCTGAAGCACTTCTTGTTAAATAGGCACTTACAGAAAAGGGCCAGAGTACAGTAGCAGGATAAGACTTACAATTACTGAACTCATTGGGGATCCTAGTAACAACTATGCTCATTACCTTCAAGCAAAAAAAAAATGTTTAAGTTCAGATGTTTTTCATTTATTCGAGGAGCTCGATAAATTAAGAAAATCCTCATCTTTATTTTGTTCTCGTTTCACTTTTACTGCAAATGTATTCAAATATCCATCTTGCACAGGTTAGGTGTTGGAAGCCAGTTTTACGTTCTGCAAAAGGACCTGTGTCTAATCAAAGAGCGTTTCATTTTCTCCAAAAAACAGTCTTTAAATTCATTTGTTTTATTCAACGTAACTATTTTCAAAAGTGGGCAAATGGAGAATCATGTGGCTGCTGTGACGTGCATCACGATGGGCTACTAAAGTAAACATTGGTAAAGATATAGTCTATCTTTATATCGTGGATGATACATGCCTATTCACTGGGGATGAATTGACAGAATAAGTAGTACTGAGAATTTGTTTTTCCGCAATGTTTGCCCCGACGGCCGATTTGTACACGCCTGCCGAACAGCATGAACACATCCTCACGCAGCACTGATAGCGACAACAGACATATGTTCATCTCTACACTGCCAGGATCATACACAGATTCCCCTCCACCCCCCATTCTCCCAATCAGCTGGGCAACAGATGTCCGCTGTGACTCAGTGGGTAGCACACTCACCTCTGCGTCAGAAGGTCATGACATTCCAGAGACTTGCGCACAAAAATCTAGGCTGACACTCCCAGTGCCGTGCTGAGGGAGGGCTGCACTGTCGGAGGTGCTGTCTTTTGGATGAGATGTTAAACCGAGGCCCCGTCTACTCTCTCAGGCGGATGTAAAAGATTCCACGACATTATTTTGAAGAAGAGCACGGGAGTTCCCCTCGGTGTCCTGACCAATATTTATCCCTCAATCAACATTACTGAAAAACAGACTATCTGGTCATTATCACATTTGTTGCTTGTGGGAGCTTGCTGTGCGCAAATTGGATGCCATGTTTCCCACGTTACAACAGTGACTACACTTCAAAAGTACTTCATTGGCTGTAATAGTGCTTTGGGATGTTCTGAGGTCATGAAAGGCGCTGTTTAAATTCAAGTCTTTCTTTCTCTTTTTATGTGTACGCCATCAATAGCCACCAGGGAAACTAAACACCCGGCCATCAGAGATTAGACAGCCCATCTCCGCTAAACTACCAGGAATTCGAACCCCTGTCCACTAAGTCGGTAGAAATTGGATTCTTGCCCCCTCTAAACCAATTGCTATTAGATGCATCAATTATTAGTTCAGATAAGTTGTAAAACAAAATAGACACACCTCTCTTTGCTCTTGTTGCTCTTCCAGTCGATCCCTTCTTTTTGCAATTGATGACTTTTAAAACCCAACCTTAGTACCATATAAAATCTTACAGCACAGAAGGAGGCCATTCGGCCCATCGTGCCTGTGCCAGCTCTGTGAAAGAGCGCTCCAATTAGTCCCACTCCCCTTGCTCTTTCCCCATAGCCCTGCAAACTTTTCCTTTTCAAGTATTTATCCGATTCCCTTTTGAAAATTACTATTGAATCTGCTTCCACCATTAATAATAACAACTACTAATCCCCAATTTACGAGTCTTGCCTCTCCTGAAGTTTTATAGGCACCTGCCTCTCTACTAGGTTTCTCAGTAAAAGAGACAGCACCGGGGGAAGTAACAACAAACATACAGGTGGTGATTTTGCCAATGGTGAGCTTTTGGAGGCGGGACTCCCACTTGTTGGGTTCCAACAACTTCTGGCCAGCCCACGCTATTTTCCCATGTTTGACCTTGTTAAGCCCGCCCAGCGGGTTTAGCAGGCCAATTAAGGGAAAGCCGGTTGCAGAGCACGTCAACGTATGACGTTTCATCTGTCAAAAATTTTTGACAGATGAATTGTCATCGTTTGACAGCTCTGTGAAGCTGTCAAACAGTGACATTCTCTGCAGTTTGATGAGGTCTTGAATACAAGACCCCATCAAACTTCTTTCTTTTACAGAAATGAGATGGTTGTTGCATCTGTGAATGCAACGGCCTCCTGTCATTCCCAAAGCGGAGATCCGAGACTCTTCGCATACAAACCGACTGAAGCCTGCAGGAAGAAACAAAGGTAAGTACACTTTTAATAACACTTTGCACTTACCTCAGATACTCACCTCTCCACTCTTGCACCCATCACTTACCTTCACAGCGCACTTTTGCACCCCACCCCCCTCCGACCCCCGCAGACCCACTGCTCGCCTCGGTGACCCTGGTGGAGTTCGGAGCCTTCGGGAGCCCGCACTTGTGAGGGCAAAAAGGGGATAATCCTATTTTCTGCCTGTTAACTACCTGTTAACAGGCAGTTAATAGGCTTTAATCCCTTCCCGCCTCCAAGGAGATGGGACCCGGCGCGGGTCGGCTACCCGCCTCCTGGGAAGGTGGCATGGAGGCGGGTTGGGCACCCGCCCCCAAATTCTGCCATTTTCCTGGCAGACCTGCCTCCATACCCGCCTCCCCAGGGCTGGCAAAATCGCCCCCACAGAGTCATCATCCTTATCCGTACAATGCATGTTGCCATTTTGTAAAATATCAGGACAATAGAAACTTGAATTTATGCAAACTGGGGGAATAGTGGGTAAATAAAACATAAAACTATTCAGTCCAAGTTAGATCTCACTTGGAACAAATGAAAAAAAAAGTAGTCTTCTAAGACTTCTCTCTCCACTCCCATCCCTGTGGCTTTATTGCTTAGAAATAAAGGAGGAGGAGGCCATTCAGCCCCTCGCGGCTGCTTCACCATGCAATTAGATCATGGCTGATCTGTATCTTAACTCCATCTACCCGCCTTGGTTCCATATCCCTTAATAACAATGTTCCCTGTAATGTTTTTTTTTGGTGCACTAGCCCTTTAACCGGCTGCACGGCCCAGTCAATTTCTCACACATGCGCGGTTATTTCAATTGTAAAGGTGTTGAGCGGCCAGCACGGGACCTCCAGACCACCGTGCGGCCACGCAGCTTAATGGAAACGTTGCTTGATGCCCTTGCTTAACAAAAATCTATCAACCTCAGTTTTGAAATTTTCAATTGACCCCCCGACCTCCACAGCTTTTTGGGAGAAGCCAACCAGTTGTACGAGAATTAATGCACATTCTAAAGATCTCTGACTACTTAGTAACAGCTTCTGATGCTGCCGAATATTGCTCTTGATTAATCAGCAGTGACAGAATGAGTTTTTTTTTTACATACTTTGGAAGGACAGAGGATAACAGGCCTCATCTTAGAAGTACCGATGCCTTCAAAAGAAGCATGGTTCCGTTTTCAAATTCCAGAGTGTTGCTAGCTTTATCAAGTACAGATGAAAATGATCAAAAACATACATGATCAGAACATTGCTGTTTTGGTGCTGTAACGATGAAAAGCAACAAGGAGACTCAAACAACCTTTAATGTTGTTTGTTTTGATTGAGGAAGTATCTGTGCTTCTTCCTCCATCAGGAAACAATCTATTCGCGAAGTAACCAATAATAGAGAGGAGCTATTAGAAGGAACTCTTTGTGACCATTCCTGTTATAGTTGCCCCTGACAGAGGAAACAAAATGGTGGAGCTCGTATTTATTTTTCTTACGTCCGGATCATGTCTGGACAGAAAATAGTAAAGTTACGAATGAAATAGCTTGCAAGATGGAAAAGAATAAATAGAAACAGATCCTAGTGTCAGCTGTGGCTCAGTGGGCAGCACTCTTGTCTCCTGAGTCAGAAGGTCATGGGTTTAAATCCCACTCCACAGACTTGAGCACAAAAATCTATGCTGGCAGTGCTGAGGGAGTGCTGCACTGTCGGAGGTGCTGTCTTTTGCATGAGATATTAAACTGAGGACCCGCCTGCTCTCTCAGGTGGGTGTAAAAGATCCCACGGCACTATTTCAAAGAGGAGCAGGAGAGTTTTCCCCAGTGTCCTGGCCAATATTTATCTCTCAATTAACATCACTGAAACAGATTATCGGTTATTATCCCATTGCTGTTTGTGGGACCTTGCTGTGCACAAATTGACTGCTGCGTTTCCTACATTACAACAGTGACTACATTTCAAAAGTACTTCATTGGCTGTAAAGCACTTTGGGATGTCCTGAGGTCGTGAAAGGCGCTATAGAAATGCAAGTCTTTCTTTCTTTCTAGACTTGTTGCCGGTCTGTGTGAAAAAGCCTACGTGGGACTTGCACCTTGACACCGTTAAAATAATTTCCCACTGGGTACCTATCTCACTTAATTAAACTACCGACATCAAACTGCCGTATCAACATCGCAATTAAAATGCTGACCATTTTCAATGACACTAATCCAACAGGAACAGTGGTTGACAATCTCTATTGCCAGAACATTTCCAGGCCCTCAGAGAATTACGTGCCTGGGCACAAGGTGACCTTTGACCCTACGCGTGGCAATGCCGTGATTAAATGAAACCTGCTGTACAGATAGGACTCCATGCAGAGGGAGAACAGCGAGCTGGCCTTGGAAACCAGTAACTCTTAATTTAGTCATGAGGCCAAGCTGATGCCCGGGCAGATGTATTGGCCAAGTACCTTAAGTGCATTTAGGGGTCGGAGCCATTGTATTCTGAGCTTGTAGATTTTAGGTACTGCACAAGGGTTTTGGATACATACATTGTGGACAATGGAATACATTCACCTCTTAAGAAACATAAAACCCGGCCTAATTCTTTAAGTTTCACGTAGGCCTTTGAACTTGCATTTCTATCGCGCCGTTCACAATCTCAGGACGTCCCAAAGCGCTATACAGCCAATGAAGTACTTTTGAAGTGTAGTCACTGTTGCAAAGTAGGAAACGCTGCAGCCAATTTGCACCCAGCAAGCTCCCACAAACAGCAATGAGATAATGGCCACATCATCTGCTTTCATGATGTTGGTTGAGGGATAAATATTGGCCCCAAGATACCGGGGAGAGCTCCTCTTGCTCTTCTTTGAAATAGTGCCATGGGATCTGTGATGAAATATTCCATTCACCACTGCCTGTGACTGAGATCGGTTTCAGTGTCATTTCCCTTCCCCCAGACCTCATTGTATTGTGTACTGGAATGTGCTGTATTGTATACTGGAATGTGCTGGAATGTGCTGTGTGTAGGGCTCCGCCCATACCTGGCCCCGTTTGTAAGCTAGCTTCAGTCTAGCCCCAGTCTCCAGAAGGAAGACATCTCTCTCTCTTACGTGTTACTTTCTAAGTTAATAAAAGCCTTGTTTTTGTTCTGCTAACTTCGAGTCTCGGAATTATTGAGGCACATCAATTTTATTAACTTATTTTTCAACACTATGGATCAACTCCTGAAACCCGAACGTTTGGATTTGGATCAACATGCTCCGGACGCATCAGCACGCTTCGGACACTGGTTTGAGTGTATGGAATTCTTCCTGGACAATTCCGCAGCCGTCAAAGATGCTACGGAGGCTGCGAGGATGAGACTCGGAATTCTGCGGAATTGGGTAAGCCACCGGGTTTACCCCCTCATCCAAGACGCCGAGACATACCTGGCCGCCTGCGACATCTTAAAGGCGCATTACCAGCAGCCTACGAATGAGGTGTATGCTAGGCACCTGCTCGCTACCCGCGCACAGCGACCTGGGGAATTGGTGGAGGAGTTCCTAAGCACCCTGAAAATGCTTGGCAAAGACTGCAAGTGCCGAGATGTAAAAGCCGCAGTGTACACTGACGAGCTTGTTCGCGATGCCTTCATCACAGGCCTCAGCTCCACTTACATCCGGCAAAGACTGCTGGAAAAAATGGGGTTGGACCTGAAACAGGCTGCGGACACCGCGCGATCCCTGGATGTGGCCCAGAGAAACTCGGACGCCTACTCTTCAGCCCGCGCCGTCCACGCCGCCACGTGTGCACCGAGGGCGCCGCCATCTTGGAAGGCATCTTCCCCGCCCGACAGCCCGACACCGGCTGGGCCCCGCTCTCCCCCCAGAAGCCCTACGACAGCCGCGACGCGTCAGGGACCCAACTGCTACTTCTGCGGGCAGCCAAAGCACACCAGAAACCTGTGCCCGGCGAAAGGCACCACCTGCTTTAAGTGCGGTAAGAAGGGGCACTTCGGGAAGGTGTGCAGAGGGAACCCCGCCGGAAAACCAACCGCCGGAAAACCCGCCACCGCCGCGTGTGCGCCGTGGGAGCGGCCATCTTGGACGCCATCTTGCCCGACCTCGTGGGGTCCGCCATCTTGTGAGCAGACAGCGTGGACGCCATCTTGTATCGATCAGGGCCCTACAGTAGCATCGGTCACAGTGGACCAGACCAGGCCGCACCCGCTATCCAGATCAATGGTGGACATCGAGGTAAACGGGTGCCGGGTTAAATGCTTAATTGACAGTGGAAGCACGGAGAGCTTTATCCACCCAGAACTGGCACAACAACTCTCCCTAAAGGTGGTCCCTACTCAGGGTACCATCTCTATGGCTGATAAAACCCAGACATCGACCATTCTGGGTTACTGCACGGTACAATTCTGCGTTAACGGAACGGTATATGATAATTTTAAAGTATTAATCATGAAGAACCTATGTGCGAGCGTGATCTTGGGCCTGGATTTCCAGTGCAACCACCAAAGCATCACGCTCAAGTACGGTGGGTCCCAGCCGCCCCTCACAGTGTGCGGTCTGGCTATCCTGAAGGTAAAGCCGCCTTCGCTATTCGCGAACCTTACCCCTAACTGCCGGCCAATAGCGACCAAAAGCAGGAGGTACAGCTGGGAGGACAGGCGGTTTATCGCGACCGAGGTAGACAGGCTCCTGAAAGAGCGCATTATTGAACGCAGCAACAGCCCGTGGCGCGCCCAAGTGGTAGTGGTAAGGGGTAGCGAGAAGAAACGGATGGTGATCGACTATAGTCAAACGATCAACAGGTACACCCTACTAGACGCCTACCCGCTACCCCGCATATCAGAAATGGTGAACCAAATCGCCCAATACCGGGTGTTCTCCACCATCGACCTCAAGTCAGCGTACCACCAGCTCCCTATCAGACCAGAGGACCGCCCGTACACCGCCTTCGAGGCGAACGGACGCCTCTACCAATTCCTCAGAGTCCCCTTTGGGGTGACGAATGAGGTCTCGGTCTTCCAGAGGGAGATGGACCGCATGGTCGATGACCACCACTTGCAGGCAACCTTCCCCTACCTCGACAACGTCACCATCTGCGGTCACAACCAGCACGATCACGACTCGAACCTCGAGAGGTTCCTGAAAACCGCACAAAAACTCAACCTCACCTACAACGAGGACAAGTGCGTTTACAACACCACGCGCCTCTGCATACTAGGCAGCGTGGTGGAGAATGGGGAAATCGGGCCAGACCCCGACCGATTGCGCCCCCTACGGGAGCTGCCCCTGCCCAACACTCCCAAAGCCCTGAAAAGGTGCCTGGGGTTATTTTCTTATTATTCCCAATGGGTCCCCAACTACTCTGACAAAGCCCGCCCCCTCTTGAAAGCATCCTCTTTCCCGCTCTCTGCTGAGGCCCACGCCGCCTTCAAAAGCATTAAGCAGGATATTGAGCGGGCCACGCTACAGGCAGTGGACGAGAACACTCCATTTCAAGTGGAAAGTGATGCGTCTGACTTCGCCTTGGCGGCCACCCTCAACCAGGCGGGGCGGCCTGTAGCTTTCTTCTCGAGGACCCTCCAAGGGCCTGAGATCAGACACTCCTCCGTGGAAAAGGAGGCCCAAGCCATCGTGGAGGCAGTGCGCCACTGGCGCCACTACCTAGCCGGCAAACGCTTCACCCTACTTACCGACCAGCGGTCGGTAGCGTTTATGTTCAATAATAAACAGAGGGGGAAGATTAAAAATGATAAGATTCTTAGGTGGCGGATCGAGCTCTCCACCTTCGAGTACGACATCATTTACCGGCCAGGGGCCCTTAACGAATCCCCTGACGCCCTCTCACGAGGGATGTGTGCCAGCGCCACCGGGGATCGGCTACAGACCCTCCACAACGACCTCTGCCACCCAGGGGTCACGCGGCTGTTCCACTTCATAAAGTCCCGTAACTTACCCTACTCGATTGAGGAAGTTCGGTCCCTGACCAGGAACTGCCGCACTTGCGCTGAGTGCAAGCCTCGGTTCTACCGCCCAGATAGAGCCCACTTAATCAAAGCTACACGGCCCTTTGAGCGGCTCAGCTTAGATTTCAAGGGCCCCCTCCCGTCCGTCGACCGCAATGTTTACTTCCTGAACATTGTGGACGAATACTCCCGGTTCCCATTCGCCTTCCCCTGCCCAGACATGACCAGCGCCACGGTCATTAAATGCCTCAACAGCCTGTTCTGCCTGTTCGGGATGCCGAGCTACATCCATACGGATAGGGGGGCGTCCTTCATGAGTGAAGAGCTACGCCAGTACATGCTGTCCAAGGGGATCGCCACGAGCCGTACCACCAGCTACAACCCCCGGGGTAACGGCCAAGTGGAGCGAGAGAACGGGACAGTATGGAAAGCAGTCACTCTAGCTCTAAGGACCAAGGGCCTCCCTATCTCCCGCTGGCAGGAAGTCCTCTCGGATGTGCTCCATTCGATACGGTCGCTATTGTGTACGGCCACTAATACCACGCCTCATGAACGAATGTTTGCCTTTCCCCGGAAATCCACCTCAGGCGTATCCATGCCGTCATGGCTCTCCACCCCAGGTCCGGTACTCGTGCGAAGGCATGTGAGGGGCCACAAGACGGACCCTCTCGTGGAGCCAGTACACCTACTCCACGCCAACCCCCAATACGCATATGTCCGGCACGCCGACGGAAGGGAGGACACCGTGTCCATAAAAGACGTCGCCCCAGCCGGCATCGACAACAACCACGGCAATAGCGGCAACGACGATCACAGCAACTCTTACCCACCCACTACTCTTTCATCACCCCCGGAAGAACACCGACCAACGGCACCCCCACCAACTACCCCTCCAACAACCCTGGCGGCACCCCCGGCAGAGACCCAGGAGGCTACCGGGGACACCCAGCCGACACCCGCGGCACCGCAACAGCCACGTCGGTCGCAGAGGACTATCAAACCCCCGAACAGACTAAATCTATAGAAGGGGTGAATGTGATGAAATATTCCATTCACCACTGCCTGTGACTGAGATCGGTTTCAGTGTCATTTCCCTTCCCCCAGACCTCATTGTATTGTGTACTGGAGTGTGCTGCATTGTATACTGGAATGTGCTGGAATGTGCTGTGTGTAGGGCTCCGCCCATACCTGGCCCCGTTTGTAAGCTAGCTTCAGTCTAGCCCCAGTCTCCAGAAGGAAGACATCTCTCTCTCTTACGTGTTACTTTCTAAGTTAATAAAAGCCTTGTATTTGTTCTGCTAACTTCGAGTCTCGGAATTATTGAGGCACATCAGGATCTTTTATGTCCACCTAAGAGGGCAGACGGGGCCTCGGTTTAACGTCTCAACTGAAAGATGGCACCTCCGACGGTGCAGCGCTCCATTGAGGTGTCAGCTTGGATTATGCGCTCCAGTCTCTGGACTGGGACTTAAACCCACAACCTTCTAACTAGGAGGCAAGAGTGCTACCCACTGAGCCAAGGCTACACTCCCTAATTAACTACATTTAAAATAGGAGGCAGCGCTCGCCTCGTAAAGGAAACAATTTTTCCATCTAGACGTAATGTTTGTGGGATGTTAACATTACTGGATTTTAACCAATAAAACCTTTTATTTTTTTCATTAATGCTGAACTATTAATACTTTTTAATTGAAAAATAGGTTAATTTTTTTTCATCTTATCGCTGTTTGAAACTTCAGCCTTTCGCGGATCTCACCCATGGATGGAAATCAAAGGCTCAAGTCCAGTGCTGGTCTAGCAGTGGTTCAAAGAGTTAACAATGGACGATCTGTAGTACACAGAGATGAATAAGCATTCAATGGTGCCAGATATATTTCTGAAATTGTACTAATGGTTGACTGGCGATAAAACCTCGCACCCCCTCTGTTCAGGAAGTTCGCACTACCGCATGATCTTTTCCAAAACAATCTAAACATACATTCTGATGTGTCAGACTGCATTATCTTCAAACATTACACATGCTTGCAAGGTAATAAAACAATCTCTGGGCTTTGTTCGATTGCTGTTGCACTGCATGTCTTGCTGCTGGTCTGGGACTGGCACAAGGGCACGTCAGTGATGAACACGCTGGGCAGAGTTTACAAATCCGGGCGCATGGTACACGGACTCGAGTGTGCCAGCACCTATCAGGAATTCTGGTCAACAGCAACAACTTGCATTTATACAGCGCCTTTAACGTAGTAAAACATCCCAAGGTGCTTTGCAGGAGCGTTATGTGAAGTCAGCTAGCCTCACATGATTGTATGTCAATATCATTTTTAAAAAACTGGCATCTACCATGTATCAGCTCCTACCTCTTTGACCAAGCTTTTGATCATCTGCTCTAATATCACCTTATGTGGCTCGGTGTCAACATTTTGTTTGATAATCGCTTCTGTGACATGCTTTGGGATATTTTACTACATTAAATGCGGTATATAAAGTTGTTGATGTTGTTGCTGAAGGGATTGAAACTTGGATTGTGGCATTGTTGGAACCTGGCAGCCATTGTCCCACCGCTAACAATCTCCTTTCCCTTAGGCACTTCTCTTTACCTGTGTTTTTAGGGGGGGTGTGGTGATGAGAATCCAGAGAAAGCACCAATGGAGACACTCACCCAGACTGACAAGGCACTATAAGTGGCAATTGCCATTTACCCACAGATACCCTGTGCACTAGTGAAACGAGTGTGCAACATGCAACACTGAATCTCCCCCTCCCCCATTGCCATTTACCCACAGATACCCTGTGCACTAGTGAAACGAGTGTGCAACATGCAACACTGAATCTCCCCCTCCCCCATTGCCATTTACCCGCAGATACCCAGTGCACTAGTGAAGCGAGTGTGCAACATGCAACACTGAATCTCCCCCTCCCCCATTGCCATTTACCCACAGATACCCTGTGCACTAGTGAAACGAGTGTGCAACATGCAACACTGAATCTCCCCCTCCCCCATTGCCATTTACCCGCAGATACCCAGTGCACTAGTGAAGCGAGTGTGCAACATGCAACACTGAATCTCCCCCTCCCCCATTGCCATTTACCCACAGATATCCTGTGCACTAGTGAAGCGAGTGTGCAACATGCAACACTGAATTCCCCCCTCCCCCATTGCCATTTACCCACAGATATCCAGTGCACTAGTGAAGCGAGTGTGCAACATGCAACACTGAATCTCCCCCTCCCCCATTGCCATTTACCCACAGATATCCTGTGCACTAGTGAAGCGAGTGTGCAACATGCAACACTGAATCTCCCCCTCCCCCATTGCCATTTACCCACAGATACCCTGTGCACTAGTGAAGCGAGTGTGCAACATGCAACACTGAATTCCCCCTCCCCCATTACCATTTACCCACAGATACCCTGTGCACTAGTGAAGCGAGTGTGCAACATGCAACACTGAATTCCCCCCTCCCCATTGCCATTTACCCACAGATACCCAGTGCACTAGTGAAGCGAGTGTGCAACATGCAACACTGAATCTCCCCCTCCCCATTGCCATTTACCCACAGATACCCAGTGCACGGGTGAAGCGAGTGTGCAACATGCTACGCTGAATCTCCCCCTCCCCCATTGCCATTTACCCACAGATACCCAGTGCACGAGTGAAGCGAGTGTGCAACATGCTACGCTGAATCTCCCCCTCCCCATTGCCATTTACCCAGATACCCTGTGCACTAGTGAAACGAGTGTGCAACATGCAACACTGAATTTCCCCCTCCCCCATTGCCATTTACCCACAGATACCCAGTACACTAGTGAAGCGAGTGTGCAACATGCAACGCTGAATTCCCCCCTCCCCCATTGCCATTTACCCACAGATACCCAGTACACTAGTGAAGCGAGTGTGCAACATGCAACACTGAATTCCCCCCTCCCCCATTGCCATTTACCCACAGATACCCAGTACACTAGTGAAACGAGTGTGCAACATGCAACACTGAATTCCCCCCTCCCCCATTGCCATTTACCCACAGATATCCTGTGCACTAGTGAAACGAGTGTGCAACATGCAACACTGAATTCCCCCCTCCCCCATTGCCATTTACCCACAGATACCGATGCACCGCGTCTGGTGACTCAGGTGCTTCTAGCGAAACCTATCAAGATGCCAAGGCATTAGAAGGCCGCACGTCCCCTGGGAGATGCTGAGGTAATGATGTGGGGGGTAGAAAGAGAAGCCATTGCTGGAGATGACAATTGGGTAGCTAAGAGTGGCGCCAAAGGAGGGCGACCCCACTGAGCCGGACACTGAAGGGTAGCAGTGGAGGAGGATCGTGTGGTTGACCATGTCAAAGGCTGCAGAGAGGCCGAGGAGGGGTAATGCATCACAATCACAGAGGATGTGAGTTGTGGTTTTGGTTCAGTGGCAGAAACCTGATTGCAGAGATGCAAACATTGAGTTGCAGGAAAGCCGGCACAGATTTAAGAGTTGACAACACATTAAAGGACTTTGGAGAGGAAAGGGAGGTTTGAGGAGGTGGATGGCCGCTTGCAAGGACAGAGGGGTTGAGGGGGTTTTATTGTGGAGGGGTGGTTGTGACAGTACATGAGGAGAGGAAGCCATTTACAATGCTAGCTAACATAGCAGCCAAGAAGTGAATCTGGGTGATCAACGGCTTAGTGGGAATGGGTTCAAGGGACTAGGAGGTGGGTCTCATGGATGAGATGAGCTTGGAAAGGACATGGCGGAGAGGGGTGGGGAAAGGGGGCAGCGCGATGGTCGGGGGGGGGAGAGATGAGAGAGAAATTAGAGAGAGACGAATGTTGAGGACTAGGGCAGTGGGGAATTGAGGGGAAGGTTTGGTTTGGTGAGCTGGGGAAGGCTGGAAGGAAGCAGTGGATTGGCAGACCCTGGCTCCATCAGCGCTGTGTGACAGCCTGCTTTTACGCTGGCCTTTTGCAAGAACTTCATTTAAATTATGATATAATTGGGATTACGGAGACATGGCTCCAGGATGACCAAGTCTGGGAATTCAACATCCAGGGGTATTCAGTATTCAGGAAGGACAGGAAAAAAGTAACAGGAGGTGGGGTAGCATTGCTGGATGTAACTGGTAGAATAAATAAGGGAGAACCAGTGGATGTGGTGTATTTGGACTTTCAGAAGTGTGTTTGGAGTGTCTAAATTGTGTAAAGAAGTTTAAATGACCCTTTCTTACCTTCCTTCCTTCCTCTAGGCTTCGGGAGTCCATCATCTAACTGGCACAGAAAGCAGAATGGCTGCGATCTGTCAAAAGTGACAGCCTGCAGCTTTCTGAGCCGGTGAGATTTCTAACTGAGTCTGTGTAGAAGGACTCATGTTAGAAGTAAGACTGTCAGTGTTTGACAGCTTCAAAGAGCTGTCAAACATTGAAATTTCATCTGTCAAAAGCTCTTGACAGATGAAATTTCAGTCTGTGACGTCACCTGTTGCCGGGTGCCCCTTAATTGGCCTGCTGAGCCTGCTGGGCGGGCTCAACAAGGTCAATCAAGTTAAAATCGCGTGGCTTGGCCGCATCTTGATGGAGGTGGGACTACAACCCCGAAAGTTGTAGTCCCGCCTCCTTCCCGACTTCTGAATGAAAATCACCCCCAGTGCATTGGTTTCACAGGCTCAGTGCTGGGACTAGAGAACTTACCCTGCAACATGGAATGTAAATAATGGGGAATAAAAGGTTTGGGGGAAGAAAAGGATAAACTTACTTGCGAATGAAGCACGTTGCACTAGAAGTATTATAGGACAAGCTTTACAACCCAGTACCCTTAGCAATAGTGAAGCCAACCCACCAGGAGTGAAGATTAATCTCCAGGAGACTTCTGCGAGTAACCCTGGGGAAAAATCATTGGAGGCAATAAAAAAAAGTGTTTTATTTCCATTTTCTTTGAACACTTTCATTTATTATAAAAATACTGGAGATGGGAGAAAAAAGGCTGTTTGACTGAGAGTCAAGCTGAATCCAATTGGGTAACAAAGGGCTGAATTTTAACACCCAAAAATGGGTGGTTTGGGATTGGGTCAGATGTTAACATTTTTAAAATCTCAAACCCGACCCCAACCCGCCTCCAACCCGCTCACTTCCGGGTTTAACGGAGGTGGGACAAGGGACAAGGGACAGGGGACAACCCAGCAGCTGAAGGAAGGTGAGGACATCTTCAAAGAGAAAGTAAGTGCCTTTACAGCACTGCTTGTGAGCCGGGAGGTGCCGGAGTGCTTCATCCTGCCCCCGCTAGCTCCCTCTTCATCAGACCCACCACCATCCCCATACGTAGACCCCTGAGGTCGGCGATCGGAAGCCTCCCCGCCCCACCCCCCTGTGATTGGGGATCTTACCGGGTCAAGGATTGGACCTACCTGCTCCTACAGCTTGCTTTGGAGTCCTCCCCGTCAGGAAGTCAGCCTGATTAACAGGCTCGGCTTCCAGTCAGGCGGGGAGGACTTGTAGGCCAGGAGGAGCAGGAATTCCGGGTTTCCCATCAAAAACTCCACCCCCCCCAGCCCCTGCCCCCTGCCTATGCAACCCACCCCTGTAAATATCCAGGCCAAAGAGTCTGTTCCCTTTCCAATAGTCCGTGAGAAGGCAGTGCGCTAGGAGGATTGACCAATGGCGGGAGCATGCAGGTCATGTGATGAAACCTCCAGGTTGGCAACCCTACTTCGCAGTAATGCGTTCAATATTCCTACTTTAGTTTGATCACGTGATATATTACTTCAGTAACTTTGCTGCGAGTCTCTGATACATTACCGTGCTACAGGACCATAGTAACAACAAAACTTGTATTTATTTAGTGCCTTTAAAAAAAAGAAAGATTTGCATTTATATCGCACTTTTCATGACCATCGGACATCCCAAAGCGCTTTACAGCCAATGAATTGCTTTTTGAAGTGTAGTCACTGTTGTAATGTAGGAAATAGTAAAATGTAAATGAAAACAGAAAATGCTGGAAATACTCAGCAGGTCTGTGGAGAGAGAAACAGAGTTAACGTTTCAGGTCGATGACCCTTCGTCAGAACTGGAAAAAGTTGGAGATGGAACAGGTTTTTAAGCAAGTGTAGGGGCAGGGAGAGGGGGGAGGGGAGGAAAGAACAAAAGGGAAGGTCTGTGACAGGGTGGAAGGCAGGAGAGATTGAGAGACAAAAGAGATGATGATGCAAGGCCAAAGGAGATGGTAATGGGACAAGTAAAGAAACAAAGTTTGAAGGTTCACCAGACTGGATCCTGGGATGGGGGGATTGTCCTATGAGGAGAGATTCTCTAGAGTTTAGAAGAATGAGATTCTCTAGAGTTTAGAAGAATGAGAGGTGATCTCATTGAAACATACAAAATTCTTACAGGGCTTGACAGGGTAGATGCAGGGAGGATGTTTCCCCTGGCTGGGGAGTCTAGAACTAGGGGTCACAGTCTCAGAATAAGTGATCGGCCATTTAGGACTGAGATGAGGAGAAATTTCTTCGCTCAGAGGGTGGTGAATCATTGGAATTCTCTACCCCAGAGGGCTGTGGAGGCTCAGTCGTTGAGTATATTCAAGACAGAGATCGATAGATTTTTGAATATTAAGGGAATCACGGGATATGGGGATAGTGCAGGAAAGTGGAGATGAGGTAGAAGATCAGCCATGATCTTACTGAATGGCGGAGCAGGCTCGAAGGACCAAATGGCCGACTCCTGCTCCTATTTCTTATGTTCTTATGTTCAAAGGCGCTTTACAGGAGCGAATATCAAACAAGATTTGACACCGAGTCACAGAAGGAGATATTAGGACAGGTGACCAGAAGCTTGGTGAAAGAGGTAGGTTTTAAGGAGCATCTTAAAAGAGGAAAGAGAGGTAGAGAGGCGGAGAGGTTTAAGGAGGGAAATCCAGAGCTTAGGGCCCAGGCAGCTGAAGGCACGGCCGCCAATGGTGGGGGCAAAGGAAGTCGGGGGTGCACAACAGGCCAGAATTGGAGGAGCGCAGAGATCTTGGAGGGTTGCTGGGCTGGAGGAGGTTACACTGATAGGGAGGGGGCGAGGCCATGGCGGTAAGTATGAGAAACCACACTCTAGGTCTCCGTAAGCAACATCTCAGGACATCTTAGTCCTTTAGGTGAAGCATCTGAAGCTCTGACAGAAATTGCCGAATGCAACCATATAGAACTGCATCATTGAAAGTCTTCAAACCATTTGTTCATTGGTCTAATGCTACAGTTATGAGATTAACCTCCACGATTGTTCCGATCCCGCCGTCAACCCGCCTCCGTGCAACTTTGCCAAAGGCGGGCTCACAGACTCCTGTTCGGTCCTGCCACCCAACGGTGGGATAGGCACTTAAGGCAGTTAACTGCTTGTTAACTGCCTGGATAATGCCTTTTTGACAGCGGTTTTACATTTTACCACTTTTTCGGCATGTTCCACGCCGTTCCCAAACCACGCCAGCTAATTATGCCGGGTTCACAAGTGGCTGCCTTCTTCACAGCTGCAGCTCCAGCATAAAAACGGAGCTCTCAACAAGGATCAGTTGTAGGTGGCAGAACTTTTTCCAGGTCTTGGAAAACTTTTTGCAGGTCTATTGATCTTGGAAGTGGTGAAGCTGAGATCCATCTCCATTGTGACCTCCTGGGAAAACCCTCTCCCCACCTTGACTGAGCGCATCCTCAACTGAGATATCTACCAGCAGAACGGGAACCATTTATTTCCTTTCATCCTGGACCTCAGATTCGGAGGAAGAGCAGCCGCGGCAGCAGCAGAACTGGGCACAACAGCAGCAGCAACAACAGGAGCGCCAACCTCCTACTCACCCACCTGATGCTGCACAGGGCAGAGGGCGTTAGCGCAGGGCTGCACCTTGCCACAGGAGATACCCCCAACACAGGGTTTACAGGCCGAGGATGACCTTCCTCAACATGACTGAGCAGCAGTGCCAAAGGAGGCTGAGACTTTAGTGAGAGGAAGTCGGTGACATCTGCGCAATGTTGCACCAACACCTGGAGCACAGAGGAGCAGGTGGACACCCCTTACCAGTGGCTGTCAAAGTCACCGCCGCACTCAACTTTTTTGCTTCAGGGTCCTTCCAGGGCTCATCAGCAGACATCAGCGGCATCTCCCAGTCGGCCGCACACACTTGCATCACGCAGGTAACCGATGCCCTCTTTGCCAAGGTGCACAATTACACTTCTCGATGGATCAAGCAAGTGTACCCGTGCGTGCGGCTGGCTTTGCAAATATGGCAGGCTTGCCAAGGGTGCAGGGTGTCGTAGACTGCACACATGTGGCCCTTAGGGCACCCCATCATAACCCAGCTGTTTTTGTCAACCGCAAGGGCTTCCACTCCCTCAACGTGCAGCTGGTGTGTAACCCCAGGAAGGACATTTCGCATGTTTGCGCGAAGTACCCTGGCAGTTGTCATGACTCGTTCATCCTACGGCAGTCTAGTGTGCCTCCGCTCTTCCAGGTGGCTACTTGGAGACAAGGGCTATCCCCTGAAGACGTGGCTCATGACATCGTTGAGGAGGCCATCAAATGAAGCTGAGGAGCGCTACAATGCCAACCACATTTCGGCCAGATCCATCATCGAGCAAACCGTTGGCTTGCTGAAGATGCGATTCAGATGCCTTGACAGATCAGGTGGAGCCCTACAGTATTCAGCAGCCAGGGCCTCCAGAATTGTCGTGGTCTGCTGTGCACTGCACAACATCGCACAGCATCGTGGCTTGCAGCTGCCTGAGGAACAAGTGGCTCAGCGCATAGCCTCCTCAGGTGAGGAGGAGGAGGAGGGAGACCTTGTGCAGGTGGATGCGCCAGCTCCAGCAGCACGCGAGCACACTGCTGCCCGTGATGCAAGGGATGCACTAATCATTGGCAGGTTCGCTTAAGTAGATGAATCAAACAAATGTGGCTGGCACCTTCTTAACACACCATACACAATGTATAAGAACCTGTCACTATCACTCTCACCACCATCATTACAAATGCAAGTCACCCTGAGCCCTCAATGTGGAACTTCCATTTCTGAGATCACATAGGCCAGAAATTCAACTGTTTGCCATCACTTCTGTTTAATCCATTCACAAAAGGAGGAAAATGTCAAAAATTATACACAACAGAACATAACAGAACACCCAAGTGACTACCCTTGTGACTAATTGTGCTTTATCTTCCTCTTACGCATGCTTCTACGTGGTGCTTCCCCTGTGGCTTCAGCAGATGTGGCGGCACCTTACTCACTTTCATGCTGCTTCTGCTTCAACAGGTGTCCACTGGGTTTGCGAGACTGTGAGGGCTCGGCAACAGTCTGCTCCTCCTGCATCTGTGCAGGGGCTGAGATGCCCATCTCAGTTGGGTGAGGACTCTGGTGGGGCTCTGACCGAGGGCTACTCAGTGGCATGGGAGTGTGAGCGCTTGGAGAGGAGCCCCCACTTCCTTGTTGTCTGCCACCAACATCCCTCTCATGGGTCAGCCCCACTTCAGTGCTAGCAAGTGGCTTGACAGCATCTTGCTGCACATCATGGGGGCCATGAGGACCCGTATCTGCACTGGCAGTCCTACTCAAAAGGACTTCCATGATGCTGTGGTTTCTCTGCTCAATAGCTGCCCATCGCTCCTCCAGAGATGTCAGTCTATTCTGAAAATTCACCATATTTTCCAGACTCTGGTGACTTATTTCCTCCATGGCCATAGCCATCCTCTCCTCTACCGTAGCCAACCTTTCCAGAGAGGTAGCCATCCTTACCATGGAGGTAGCCATCCTTTCCATGGAGGTAGCCATCCTTTCCATGGAGGTAGCCATCCTTTCCATGGAGGTAGCCATCCTTTCCATGGAGGTAGCCATCCTTTCCATGGAGGTAGCCATCCTTTCCATGGAGCTAGCCATCCTTCCCACGGAGGTTGCCATCCTTTCCATGGAGGTTGCCATCCTTTCCGTGGTGGTGTGTTCATGCAGTATTGCCTTCACAAAGGCACTGCTCATGTTAGACATGGACTCCTCCATCCTCTCCACACTCGCAGTAACCCTGGAGACAAAACCTGCCAGAGACTCCTGCACCTGTTCCTGGAGTTCCAGCACCGCTCTCTTTCTGGATGGACCTGGAGGCACAGGGTCCACATGCAGCTGAGCAAGAGCTGGGAGCGCCCCGTGGCCTCCGATGAGGACTCTCCACTGCTGTCCCTGTCTCCACCATCTGCTGATGCTCACTTGTGAGCTGTGATACACCAGGTGACAACACTACTCTATCTCCCGAAGGTCCCTCCGAGGTGTGTGTCTCTGCGCTGGTGCTGGGTGCGCTTAATTCTGCTGATGCTGTGCCTTCAGAGGTTGCAGGTTCCTCTGAGGAGTCTTCTGGCTCCGGCTCTTCCTCCTGGCCAGTGGGGAGGGGGGCTGTCGATGGTCCTGTGGGGGAATAAAGGCATGAGTTACACATGTGATATTAACGTAGCATGCACGTGGAATTGTGCAGATCGTCATAAGTAAAGAACGGGATGAGGTCCTAAAAGCTGAATATAGGGAGTTAGGAGGTAAATTAAAAAATAGGACCTCAAAGGTAGTAATCTCAGGATTGCTACCAGTGCCACGTGCTAGTCAGAGTAGAAATAGAAGGATACTTCAAATGAATACGTGGCTAGAGGAATGGTGCAAGGGGGAGGGATTCAAATTCCTGGGACATTGGAACCGGTTCTGGGGGAGGTGGGACCAGTACAAACTGGACGGTCTGCACCTGGGCAGGACCGGGACCGATATCCTTGGGGGAGTGTTTGCTAATGCGCTGGGGGAGGGTTTAAACTAAAATGGCAGGGGGTTGGGAACCTGAGCAGGGAGACAAAGGAAAGGGAAACAAGGATAGAAGCAAAAGACAGGAAGGAGAAAAACAAAGGTGGCAATCAGAGAAATCAAGGCTTTAAAACAAACATGGCCACAGTAAATAATAATTCTAAAAGGTCTAAGAGCGTTAAAAAAACAAGCCTGAAGGCTTTGTGTCTTAATGCAAGGAGCATTCGTAATGAGGTGGATGAATTAGCAGCGCAAATAGAGGTAAATGAATATGATATGATTGGAATTACGGAAACATGGCTCCAGGGTGACCAAGGCTGGGAACTCAACATCCAGGGGTATTCAATATTCAGGAAAGATAGGCAAAAAGAAAAAGGAGGTGGGGTAGCATTGCTGGATAAAGAGGGGATTAACACAATTTTAAGGAAAGATATTAGCTCTGATGATGTGGAATCTGTATGGGTAGAACTGAGAAATACCAAAGGGCAGAAAACGTTAGTGGGAGTGGTGTATAGACCCCCAAACAGTAATGCAGAGGTTGGGGATGGCATTAAAAGGGAAATTAGAGAAGCGTGCAATAAGGGCACAGTCGTCATCATGGGTGACTTTAATCTACATATAGATTGGGCTAACCAAATTAGCAACAATACTGTGGAGGAGGAATTCCTGGAGTGTATACGGGATGGTTTCCTGGAGCAATATGTCGAGGAACCAACTCGGGATCAGGCCATCTTAGACTGGGTATTATGCAATGAGAAAGGATTAATTAGCAATCTTGTTGTGCGAGGCCCCTTGGGTCGGAGCGATCATAATATGATAAAATTCTTCATTAAGATGGAGAGTGAAGTAGTTGACTCAGAGACTAAGGGCCTGAATTTAAATAAAGGGAACTATGATTTATGAGATGCGAGTTGGGTAGGATTGATTGGGTAATGTCACTCAAAGGGTTGACGGTGGATAGGCAATGGCAAACATTCAAAGATCGCATGGATGAACTACAGAATTTGTTTAGCCCAGTTTGGCATAAAAATAAATAAAAAAAGGTGACTCAACCGTGGCTAACAAGGGAAATTGGGATAACATAAGATCCAAAGAGAGGACATATGAATTGGCCAAAAAAAGCAGCAAACCTGAGGATTGGGAGCAGTTTAGGATTCAGCAAAGGAGGACAAAGGGATTAATTAAGAGGGGGAAAATAGATTATGAAAGTAAGCTTGCAGGGAACATAAAAACTGACTGTAAAAGCTTTTATAGATATGTGAAGAGAAAAAGATTGGTGAAGTCAAGCGTAGTTCCCTTGCAGTCAGAATCAGGGGAATTTATAATGGGGAACAAAGAAATGGCAGACCAATTAAATACATATTTTGGTTCTGTCTTCACAAAGGAGGACACAAATAACCTCCCAGAGATGTCGGGGAACATAGGGTCTGATGAAAGGGAGGAACTGCAAGAAATCAGTATTTGTAGGGAAATGGTTTTGGGGAAGTTGATGGGATTGAAGGCCGATAAATCCCCAGGGCCTGATAATCTACATCCTAGGGTACTGAAGGAAGTGGCCCTGGAGATAATAGATGCATTGCTGGTCATCTTCCAGAACTCGATAGACTCTGGAACAGTACCCATGGATTGGAGGGTAGCTAATATTATCCCACTATTCAAAAAAGATGGTAGAGAAAAAGCGGGGAATTATAGACCGGTAAGCCTGACATCGGTAGTGGGGAAAATGCTAGAGTCCATTATAAAAGGTGTAATAGCAGAGCACTTGGAAAGCAGTGACAGGATCGGACAAAGTCAACATGGATTTACAAAAGGTAAATCGAGCTTGACTAATCTACTGGAATTTTTTGAGGATGTAACTGGTAAAATAGAGAAGGGAGAACCAGTGGATGTGGTGTATTTGGACTTTCAGAAGGCTTTCGGTAAGGTCCCGCATAGGAGATTAGCATGCAAAATTAAGGCACATGGGATTGGGGGCAAGGTATTGACTTGGATAGAGAACTGGTTGGCAGATAGAAAGCAAAGAGTTGGTATAAATGGGTCTTTTTCCGAGTGGCAGGCAGTGACTAGTGGGGTACCGCAAGGATCGGTCCTAGGACCCCAGCTGTTCACAATATATATTAATGATCTGGACGAGGGAATTGGATGTAGTATCTCCAAATTTGCAGACGACACAAAGCTGGATGGGAGGGTATGCTGTGAGGAGGATGTCGTGAAACTCCAGTACGATTTGGACAGGTTGGGTGATTGGGCAGAAACATGGCAAATGCACGATAATGTGGATAAATGTGAGGTTATCCACTTTGGTGGCAAAAACAGGAAGGCAGATTATTATTTGAATGGCAATAGATTGGGAGAAGGGGAAGTGCAAAGAGACCTGGGTGTTCTTGTGCACCAGTCGCTGAAGGTAAGCATGCAGGTGCAGCAGGCGGTTAAGAAGGCAAATGGTATCTTGGCCTTCGTAGCAAGAGGGTTCGAGTACAGGAACAAGGATGTCTTGCTGCAGCTGTACAGGGCCTTGGTGAGACCGCACCTTGAGTATTGTGTGCAGTTTTGGTCGCCTTATCTGAGGGAGGATGTTCTTGCCATGGAAGGAGTGCAGCGAAGATTTACCAGGCTGATACCTGGGTTGGCAGGAATGGTGTATGAGGAGAGATTGTGTCGATTGGGCTTATACTCACTGGAGTTTAGAAGATTGAGAGGGGATCTCATCGAAACCTATCAAATTCTGTCAGGCCTGGATAGACTAGATGCAGGAAGGATGTTCCCGATGGCTGGGGAGTCCAGAACCAGGGGCCATAGTCTAACGATAAGGGGTAAGCCATTTAGGACTGAGATGAGGAGGAATTTCTTCACCCAGAGAGTGGTGAACCTGTGGAATTCTCTGCCACAGAGGGTGGTGGAGGCCAGTTCATTAAATATATTCAAGAAGGAGTTGGATATATTCCTTAAGGCTAAGGGGATGAAGGGATATGGGGAGAAGGCAGGGACAGGGTACTGAATTTGGATGATCAGCCATGATCTCATTGAATGGCGGAGCAGGCTCGAGGGGCCGAATGGCCTACTCCTGCTCCTATCTTCTATGTTTCTATGTTTCTATGTTAAGTCAATCTGTATAAGCATCAGATGTCATATCAGTCACTCATGCAATGTAAATGAGAGAGATGCAAATCTATTCTGTCACCAGCTTTCTCTACTGCGCCCGTCTGACCGTCCCCCACTTCCAGATCCTCATCACCTCCAATTATTTCGAGGGCAGCCTCCTCAGCGTTGGTCAAATGGGCAATTGAAGGTGGCCTTCCTCCTGTCCTTGCCTTCTCCCTCTTATTGTGGGCTCTCTTTTCCTGCAATGAGGGACACAAGTGGAGTTTGAGTGAGAATGATGGAGTGAGTATAGAGAAGCCATAGCGTAGATGCTTAGAAGGAGACAAAGATGGAGTGAGGTGCCAATTCCAAGGGCCCCCCCTGTGCGTTGTTAGTTGTTGTCATGGCATAACAGTGATAGCGAGTGTGAGGGCAGCATAGTCGGATAGTGAAGTGATTGTGTACATAGAGAGAGAGAGGGATGGTTAAGGGTGCAAGGAATGCAGAGTGCTGGTGATGAGAGGAGATGGGGAGCAGATTGAGGGTAATGGTGATGTTATATTCACTTTTCCTAAGCTGACCAGGTCATTGAACCTTTTCCTGCACTGCACCCAGGTTGGAGTGCACATGGATCTGGAGCTCACCTCCTGAGCAATTTGCAGCCAGACTGCTTTTGTTTGCTGTGGTGGCTTCTTCCGTCCAGAGGATGGGAAGAGTACCTCCCTGCGCCTTCTGGCTCCCTCCACAAGAGCCTGGAGGGAGTCATCATCAAATTGTGGTGAGGCCTTGGCCCTTGTGGTTGCCATGTCAGCAGTAGTCAGCAGAGTAGACAATCCAGCAGCAAATAATGAGAGAATGAACCAAGGCTGCGTGGGCCCCTTAAAAGCAGCCGGCTCACAGACGTCAACAGAAGTGAGTTCCAGACCCAAAACACTAATTGGCCAGGGGAGCACACACGCAGGGACTCCACTCCCCAGTTAGGGCAAAATCGCAATTTTTTACTGGCTGAAAGCGGAGGCGGGATCGGATCCCACCGACCACCTGACCCGCGCCCAACCCGCCACCAATGATAAAATCACGGCCAATGTCTCAGCAGAGTTATGGCTGACAAAAAAGTTTCCCCATGATGGCACCTTTAAATAGAGCGCGCGGAGCTGACTCCCGACTGCAACTCGGCAGTTGATGTTTTCGTTGTTAGCGGCAGGCGGTAAGTGACGGGGCGTGGCCGAATTTTGCATCCGAGGCGCTACGCACGGCGATGACATCATCATCGCTGGGCGGGGCGGTACCTACCGGAGCGGGCCTCTGCAAAAACCCGACCCAATTTAGCGCGGGGCGCTAATATCACCTCGCCCGGGCGAAAACCCATTTGCACCCCGTGGCGCCGCTAATGGCAGGCGCAAAGCAGCCGAATTTTGCACCCAGTGTCTTCCAGAAAGGCGGGGAGAAAAGAGAAGCAAATCGGGAAGAAATGGTAAAGATGAAACATTTCCACACACTAGACAGATTAACACACCCTGGCATTTTAGGGTTGGGAAAACACTGATTAATGGCTTGCGGTTCTCTGTAGCTGCTTATGATCTCATATTAACCTCATTGTATGCTAAGTATCACATGATTCATTATATGCATTTCATTATAAAAAGTTACACTTTAGAGTTAAACCCAGAGAATGGTTAGAATGTGCAACTCGTTACTATGGAGTGGTTGAGATGAATAGCATAGATGCATTTAAGGGGACGCTGGATAAACACATGAGGGAGAAAGGAATAGAAGGATATGTTGCTAGGATTGGATTAAGGGTGGGAGGAGGCTGGTGTGGTGCATAAACACCAGCATGGGCCTGTTGGGCTGAATGGCCTGTTTCTGTGCTGTAATATTCTAATGCACACATTATATTGTGAGAATAACTAATATTTATCTTGTAAATATGGAATTATATACTGCTGGTATACCAGGGATGAGGGACTTCAGTTACAGGAAACTTTCTGGTATCCGGCACTGAAGGGACCGAGCTGGTGCCGTTAGATCTAAACTGCCGTATAAACCAGCGGCAATGTTTAAACATACAGAGCTTTTCAGGTCCGTGTGAATCAACAAACCCTGTTGCTTAGCAACAGCTTCAAAACAGTCGGCTGCAGCTGCAAGCGTCTCTAGCTGAAGCTGTTGCTTAGCTACAGACCTTGCAGAGCCTGACTGGGGAAAAAAAAGCAACGAGAAGTAAAAAAACTTATAGAAAACGGCCCCTGAATTTTGCCGGTAGATAGAGCTTTCCGGACTTTTAACCTCCGGTTAAATGAAAGTTTCCTGTATTTGGAGAGACTAGAGAAGCTCAGATTGTTCCCCTTAGAGCAGAGAAGGTTAAGGGGCGATTCAATAGAGGTGTTCAAAATTATGAATAGTTTTGATACAGTAAACAAGGACAAACTATTTCCACTAGTAACCAGAGGACACAAAATTAAGATAATTGGCAAAAGAACCAAAGGGGAGATGAGGTGAAATTTATTTACTCAGCGCGTTGTTATGATCTGAAATGCACTGTCTGAAAAGGATGAAGGAAGCAGATTCAATACAGGGGGTAGTAACTTTCAAAAGGGAATTGGATATATATGGGAAAAGGAACAATTTGCAGGGCTATGGGGAAAGAGCGGGGGGGAGCGGGACTAATTGAATCGCTCTTTCAAAGAGCCAGCACAGGCACGGTGGGCCGAATGACCTCCTTCTGTGCTGTGATTCTATGGCTGTATTTCAGTATGCGATGTGCTAGATTATCTAGTATATCATTTTACAGATGCTTACATGTACACCCTAACGGTGCCTCCTATTGTGTGCTCTATGCTCTCCAATCGCAGTGAATGTTCCTTCGCAAGCTGGCATCCCAGGGCCAGTGCATTCTTCGAACAAAACGCTTGTTAAAATTAAGAATAGAATTACTTTCAGGGGTAAATGCTTAGCTGGCCCATCACGCCCTCTTTTTCTGTGTTGATTGATTAGGGTTCGAGAGGGTTGCCTCCACCGCAGCTGCAATCAAACGCGATAAGCTGCCCGTTCAAAATATGGATTTTTTTGGTTGATTTTTTTGTGTAAGAGAAAAATAGTTGATTTGAAAAATGAACATATAATGAGTAGGTTGGTGAATCCAAGAGGCAGAAGGAGCCAGCACCCTACTGTTTGAATCGGTAATGCGGAGACTTTTGGGCAATTTACCACAAGCAGACTTTATTAGCCGAGGCATAGAATATAAGAGCAGGGAGGTTATGCTTGAACTGTATAACACAAGCTAGACCACAACTAGAGTACTGTATACAGTTCTGGTCACCACATTACAGGAAAGATGTGGTTGCACTAGAGAGGGTACAGAGGAGATTTACGAGGATGTTGCCAGGACTGGGGAATTTTAACTATGAGGAAAGATTGGCTAGGCTGGGGTTGTTTTCTTTGGAACAGAGGAGGCTGAGGGGGAGATTTAATTGAGGCGTACAAAATTATGAGGGGCCTAGATAGAGTGGATAGGAAGGACCTATTTCACTTAGCAGAGAGGTCAATAACCAGGGGGCATAGATTTAAAGTAACTGGTAGAAGGATTGGAGGGGAGTTGAGGAGAACTTTTTTCACCCAGAGGGTGGTGGGGGTCTGGAACTCACTGCCTGAAAGGGTGGTAGAGGCAGAAACCCTCATCACATTTAAAAAGTACTTGGATTTTTTTTTTTAAATGGGATGTGGGTGTCGCTGGCAGGGCCAGCATTTATTGCCCATCCCTAGTTGCCTTGAGAAGGTGGTGGTGAGTCGCCTTCTTGAACCACTGCAGTCCATGTGGTGAAGGTACTCCCGCAGTGCTTTTAGTATTTTGTTTTGTAGTGGTTTGCTGGGCCATTTCAGAGGGCAATTAAGAGTCAACCACATTGCTGTGTCTGGAGTCACATATAGGTCAGCAGATTTCCTTCCCTAAAGGACATTAGTGAGCCAGATGGGTTTTTATGACAATCTGGTAGCTTCATGGTTACCATTACAGATACTAGTAATTATTCCAGATTTATTTAATTAACTGAATTTAAATTCCCCAGCTGCCCGTGGTGGGATTTGAACTCACGGATTACTAGCCCAGTAACATTACCACTATGCTACCGTCCCCTAAGCACTTTAAGTGCTGAAACCTACAGGGCTACGGACCAAGAGCTGGAAAGTGGGATTAGGCTGGGTTGCTCTTTTTCAGCCGGCACAGACATGGTGGGCTGAATAGCCTCCTTCTATGCCGTAACCTTCTGTGATTCTATGATTCAGACCTTACTTCAGCCCTGTTGAAAGAATGGGTTAATAATGATAAATTGGTAGCTAAAAGTTGGCACGGGGACAAAAAGTAAACTGAAAACAGGCTTGAACATGGAGGAAACAGGCCAGGGCTGGCTGAATGTCAAGGGTAACAATATGTTTATGACCCCCACATAACACTGCAGGGTAGAAGGTATACAGGGTAACCGCACCCCCCGCCCCCCTAGAGAAATCACCCACATGCATGCTCCCCTCTGGCATGCCCCTGAATTAATTTCATTTGACCTGCATGGCATTTACTTGCTTGTCCTTCGTGTTCAACTGGAGCGATAGTTTGTCCTGCGTCTGTCTTTCAAGTTCCGTATGCTGCTGGTATTTACAGACAGACATTTTTTTTTTGCATCGAATTGCACAGAATTTTACAGCACAGAAACAGGCCATCCGGCCCAACTGGTCCGTGCCGGTGCTTGTGCTCCACCTGAGCCACCTCCCACCCCGCTTCATCTCACCCTATCGCCATAACCTATTCATTCGCCAATGACATGCCCATTCTGCAAGTTTATTAATGCCTTCTTGTATGTTGTCGCAGTGCTCCTCAGTATTAACTATATCTCCCCCCCAAATTGACTTAATGGAGATCTTTCAGAGCTGGCTTTTTCCAATATGCTGTGTACTTTTATCGGTGACTGTGAAGGGATAATTACTAGTCCTAGCCCTTTTCGGGCTACCCCAGATCAGGCGTATTCCCCAGACATTCAGCTTCAACTAAAGTTAGAGGTAGCCGAATTCTATAAGACGCTTAATTGGGTCTAAAGGCCCAGGCTATCTCTCTCTAAAGGAAAGGAACGACTTGAAGATGTTACCGTCTTCCAGATAGCACTTTTAATAAGTTTAACTAGACTGTAACCTTCCGGATATTATGAGGGTCCGGAAAACCCTTGAAGAATTCTGCAACTCCTCACAAAAGAGTGTACAGAGATTGAGTTTGCGAGTTTGATACAGAAATACTATTTGAGACAATTCTAAAAATATATAGATTTATTAAAGAACCGATATGCAGTTAACAGTTGGTGAGTCAATCGCAACTTTAACAGTTCAAAATACAAATAGCTTACATTTCTTATTCTCAGAGATCCTTATTCTCAAATCTTAACTTCGTTACATTTTTACATTTCTTATTATTCTTAATCCAGGATATCCACCAAAATCAAATAAGAGTACCTCTTGATCCCCGAGTCTCAAAGAGTTAAAAACTTACAGAGCCTGCCTCTGAAGTTGAGAATCGCTTGCCCCTTCCAGCGATTTCTGACTTTCTATCTGAAAGTTCCATATTTTATACCCTTTTTTCAGTGGTAAACCCTTTGAAGTTTTCTACTGATGTAAGCTAATTATCGCTAGTCATCTTCTGTTGAATTCTTTTCTTTATTCTTACTGTCAATTCAGCTGTTAACTTTCAGAATCCTGTCTGCTGTATAGGTGTTCAAAAACTTATCATAAAAAATGGTTATTACAGATTTATCTCTCTGATGCCATTCTTATGAAGGACTTCAATTCAATTCTTAATATCACCTTAACTGGTTATAAGCAGACATTGTGTCTCCTAACTGTTCCATTTTCAATACAAAAACCATGTGATTACTTGGTTCATCTATTGATGTAATATTTACAAAGTCTTCTGTAGCTATCTTTTACAACATGTAAATTAAAAACACTTCAGCTAGGGTGTTCTAAGCATTTCTTATTTACATCAGTTGGTTGTACATATAATCGTGTTTCCTGTTTCATTTGATGCCATATTTATCAAAGTGTGGAGATGCCGGAGTTGGACTGGGGTGGACAAATGTAAGAAGTCACACGACACCAGGTTATAGTCCAACAGCTTTATTTGAAATCGCAAGCTTTCAGAGCGCTGCTCCTTCTTCAGGTGAAGTGGAGAAATGCATAAAGACGCAGCTTATATAGTCAGAGAATCATGTCAGATGTTTACAGGTAACCTTTCCAACTGCCATTTATCGCACCTCGGCAGAGAGATAATCACAGCAGTCAAAGGTGTGAATGGTGTCCAAACAGGTCAGTCAGGGAAACATTACATCAAAGAACAATGAGGTGGGGTCACAAGGGGTCAAATATTGCAGATGCTGGGGTCTGTATGAAAAACAAAAAAACACAGATGCGGCCGGACCTGCTGTGATTTCCAGCCAAAAAAAATGTTTTTTGTCTGTTTTTTTGTTTTTCATACAGACCCAATCACAGACCTTCCCTTTTATTCTTTCCTCCCCGCCCCCCTCTCCCTGCCCCTACACTTGCTTAAACACCTGTTCCATCTCCAACTTTTTCCAGTTCTGACGAAAGGTCATTGACCTGAAACGTTAACTCTGTTTCTCTCTCCACAGCTGCTGCCCTGACCTGCTGAGTATTTCCAGCATTTTCTGTTTTTATTTCAGATTTCCAGCATCCGCAGTATTTTGATTTTATATTGCTGCCATAAATCGAAGACAGTCACTAATAAATCCAATCGTGAATTCAGGAGAAGCATCTGTTCGCAGACAGTGATTAGAATGTGGAACTCGCTACCACAGGGAGTGGTTGAGGTGAATAGCACAGATGCATTTAAGGGGAAGCAGGATAAACATGAGGGAGAAAGGAATAGAAGGATACGCTGATAGGGTTCGAGGAAGAGGGGTGAGAGGAGGCTCGTGTAGAGATAAACACCGGCATGGACCAGTTGGGCCGAATGGCCTGTTTCTGTGCTGTGAAATTCGATCTAATCCCATGTAATTTAGGCGGGGGCCTCGGCCGCCCATGAATGTTCCAGAAGCAATATGGCGGCATGCGGGAATTGGGGCAGTGAGTCGACCATATCGGAGGGAGTTAAACAAACTTTTTTTCTTCTCGGGGAACTGCGACCGTGGTTCTGCTATTTTCATTTATGATGACCTGGCAAAGCATCTGAGCTCCAGTCAGGAACACTTGGTGCAGATAAAGCGGTCCCAGATTATCATTTCAAAGTGAGCCAGGAAAGTAGGAACCAAAGGATATAAATAAAAAATTAGCAACGAGTAAATTCAAAACAGATATCGTGGGATACAGCTCTTTGTTTCAAAGTGATAAATGTTCCGAGTGATCCAATGTAATAGCAGCAACAAATGTTGCCACCAAGAGCCAAAGACCTTTCTTGCATCAGCAACATCCACTTGCATTTATATAGCGTCTTTAACATAGTAAAATGTCCCAAGGCGCTTCACAGGAGCGTTACCAAACAACATTTAACCTGATGTTCTTCATAATCTCAAAGTAAAACTATTAAGAAAGAAAGACTCGCATTTCTATAGCGCCTTGCACCACCTCAGCACGTCTCAAAGCGTTTCAGAGCGAAAGAAGCACTTTTGGAGCGTAGTCACTGTTGTAATGTAGGAAACGCAGCAGCCAATTTTCACACAGCAAGTTCCCACAAACAGCAATGTGATAATGATCAGACCATCTGTTTGAGTGATGTCATTTAAGGGATAAATATTGGCTTAGATACCCCTGCTCTTCTTTGAAATAATGTTAAACTGAGGCCCTGTCTTACCTCTCAGTTGGATGGAATCTTTTAAAGGGGCCTCATTTTAATGTCTTATCTGAAAGACGGCATCTCGGGCAGTGCAGCACTCCGTCAGCACTGCACTGGGAGTGTCGGCTTAGATTTTTGAGCTCAAGTCCATGGAGTG
Organism: Somniosus microcephalus; assembly: GCF_052327205.1. NCBI lineage: Eukaryota > Metazoa > Chordata > Chondrichthyes > Squaliformes > Somniosidae > Somniosus > Somniosus microcephalus. The sequence continues at coordinate 261,832,718 of NC_140993.1, forward strand.
GGACTTGAACCCACAACCGTCTGACTCAGAGAGGAGAGTGCTACCCACTGCGCCACTGCTGACATCACAATGCAACAAAGGATGGGAAAAGGATAAGTTTAAAGATATACTTTTATGTTTGACAAGCTTGAATTGGCCTTCGAGTTCGATAAGGCCAGAAGTGCCTGATGCCAACAGCAGCAGATGAACACTTAGGGCTGGATTTTCATTCAGGAGTCGGGTTGGAGGCGGGACTACAACTTTCGGGGTTGTAGTCCCGCCTCCATCGAGATGTGGCCAATCCACGCGATTTTAACTTGATTGACCTTGTTGAGCCCGCCCAGGGCCACACGGCAACAGGTGACATCACAGACTGAAATTTCATCTGTCAAGAGGTTTTGACAGATGAAATATCAGCGTTTCACAGCTGTTTGAAGCTGTCAAACACTGACAGTCTTACTTCTAACCTGAGTCCTTCTCCACAGACTCAGTTAGAAATCTCTCCTGCACAGAAAGCTGAAGGCTGTCACTTTTGACAGTTCGCAGCCATTCTGCTTTCTGTGCCGGTGAGATGAGGGACTCCCGGGACCTAAAGGAAGGAAGGCTGAAAAGGTAAGAAAACTTCTTTAATCACTTTAGACACACCAAACATACTTACCTTTGCACTCATGCACACATCACTCACCTGAACACCAACATCCCGACCCCCTCCAAGTCCTTCAACCCGACGGTCCGGCTCCTCTAACTTGGCGTGGTTTGGAGCCGTCGGGAATTTCACACTTCAACATTAAAAATAAGGATTAGGTTAATAACTGCCTGTTAACTACCTGTTAACAGGCAGTTAACTGGCACTAATCCCCTTCCCGCCTTGGGTAGGCGGGTCCCAGTGCGGGGCAGGTACCCGCCTCCTTTGAAATTGGCATGGAGGCGGGTTGGGGGCGGGATGGTGTCGGGACCCCCGATTTCTGCATTTTAATCCCCACACGCCTCCAATCCTGCCTCCACGTCCCAATGAAAATCCTGCCATTAATAGAGCAGATTTCCACTTTCAGTTTCAGCAGTAAACTTGGAGATGTGGAACTGCCTCCCGTTATACACCCACTGTTATACACCTGCTGTTGCACACCCGCCCGTAATACACCCCGCCCGTTAAATACCCGCCCGTTATACACCCCGCCCGTTAAATACCCGCCCGTTATACACCCCGCCCGTTATACACACCGCCCGTTATATAGCCGCCCGTTATACACCCCGCCCATTATATACCCGCCAGTTACACACTCCGCCCGTTATACACCCCGCCCATTATACACCCGCCCGTTATACACCCACCTGTTATACACCCGCCGTTATACACCCGCCTGTTGTACACCGCACCCATTATACACCCGCCCGTTATACACCCGCCGTTATACACCTGCTGTTACACACCGGCCCGTTATACACCCGCCCGTTATAAAGCCCGCCCGTTATACACCCCGCCCGTTATAAAGCCCGCCCGTTATACACCCGACCGTTATACACCCTGCCGTTATACACCCCGCCCGTTATATATCCACCCGTTATACACCCGCCCGTTATATACCCGCCCGTTATACACCCGCCCGTTATATACCCGCCCATTATACACCCGCCCGTTATATATCCACCCGTTATACACCCGCCCGTTATACACCCGCCCGTTATACACCCCGCCCGTTATACACCCAGCCCGTTATACACCCCACCCGTTATACACCCGCCCGTTATACACCCACCCGTTATACACCCCACCCGCTATACACTCGCCCGTGATACACCCGCCCGTTATACACTGCGCCCGTTATACACAAGTCCGTTATATACACGCCCATTACACACCCACCCGTTCTACACCATGCCCATTATACATCCCGCCCGTTATACACCCAGCCCGTTATAGACCCGCCCGTTATACACCCCGCCCGTTATACACCCGCCCGTTATACACCCGCCCGTTATACACCCGCCCGTTATACACCCCGCCCGTTATACACCCGCCCGTTACACACCCGCCCGTTACACACCCCGCCCGATATACACCCGCCCATTATACACCCCACCCGTTATACACCCGCCCGTTATACACCCCGCCCGTTATACAACCGCCCGTTATACACCCGCCCGTTATACACCCCACCCGTTATACACCCTGCCCGTTATACAACCGCCCGTTATACACCCCGCCCGTTATACACCCGCCTGTTATACACCCGCCCGTTATACACCCTGCCTGTTATACACCCCGCCCGTTATACACCCACCCGTTATACACCCCGCCCGTTATACACCCGCCCGTTATACACCCGCCCGTTATACACCCCGCCTGTTATACACCCCGCCCGTTATACACCCGCCTGTTATACACCCGCCCGTTATACACCCGCCCGTTATACACCCCGCCTGTTATACACCCCGCCCGTTATACACCCGCCTGTTATACACCCGCCCGTTATACACCCTGCCCGTTATACACCCGCCCGTTATACACCCTGCCCGTTATACACGGGCCTGTTCTACAGCCCGCCTGTTATACACCCGCCCGTTATAGACCCCGCCCGTTATACACCCGCCCGTTATACACCCGCCCGTTATACACCCAGCCTGTTATAATCTGGCCCGTTATACACCCGCCCGTTATACACCCGCCCGTTATAGACCCCGCCCGTTATAGACCCCGCCCGTTATACACCCGCCCGTTATACACCCGCCCATTTAACACCCCGCCCGTTATAATCTGGCCCGTTATACACCCACCCGTTATACACTCCGCCCGTTATACAGACGCCCGTTATACAGCCGCCCATTATACATCATTCGGTTATACACCCCACCCGTTATACACCCGCCCGCTATACACTCGCCCGTTATACAATCGCCCGTTATAAACCGCGCCCGTTATACACAAGTCTGTTATACACCCCGCCCGTCATACACCCGCCCGTTATACAATCGCCCGTTATAAACCGCGCCCGTTATACACCCCGCCCGTTATACACCCGCCCGTTATACACCCGCCCGTTATACACCCCGCCTGTTATACACCCCGCCCGTTATACACCCGCCCGTTATACACCCGCCCGTTATACACCCCGCCCGTTATACACCCGCCCATTATACACCCGTCCGTTATACACCCCGCCCGTTATACACCTGCCCGTTATACACCCGCCCGTTATACACCCACCCGTTATACACCCCGCCCGTTATACACCCGCCCGTTATACACCCGCCCACTATACACCCCGCCCGTTATGCACCCGCCGTTATACACCCGCCCGTTATACACCCGCCCGTTATACACCCCACCCGATATACACCTGCCTGTTATACACCCGCCCGTTATACACCCGCCCGTTATACACCCGCCCGTTATACACCCCGCCCGTTATACGGACGCCCATTATACAGCCGCCCGTTATACATCACTTGGTTATAAACCCACCCGTTATTCACCCGCCAGTTATACACCCGCCCGTTATACACACCGCCCGTTATACATTCGCCCGTTATACACCCGCCCGTTATACACCCCGTCCGTTATACACCCGCACGTTATACACCCCGCCCGTTATACACCCGCCCGTTATACACCCCGCCCGTTATACACCCGCCCGTTATACACCCCGTCCGTTGTACACCCGCACGTTATACACCCCGCCCGTTATACACCCGCCCGTTATACACCCCGCCCGTTATACACCCGCCCGTTATACACCCGCCCGTTATACACCCCGCCCGTTATACACCCGCCCGTTATACACCCCGCCCGTTATACACCCGCCCGTTATACACCCGCCCGTTATACACCCCGCCCGTTATACACCCGCCCGTTATACACCCGCCCGTTATACACCCCGCCCGTTATACACCCCGCCCGTTATACACCCGCCCGTTATACACCCCACCCGTTATACACCCCGCCCGTAATACACCCGCCCGTTATACACCCCGCCCGTTATACACCCGTCCGTTATACACCCCGCCCGTTATACACCCGTCCGTTATACACCCCGCCCGTTATACACCCCGCCCGTTATACACCTGCCCGTTATACACCCGCCCGTTATACACCCCGCCCGTTATACACCCGCCCGTTATACACCCGCCTGTTATACATCCCTCCCGTTATACACCCCTCCCGTTATACACCCGCCCGTTATACACCCCGCCCGTTATACACCCGCCCGTTCTACACCCGTCCGTTATACAGCCTGCCCGTTATACACCCGCCCGTTATACACCCGCCCGTTATACAGCCCGCCCGTTATACACCCGCCCGTTATACACCCATCCGTTATACAGCCCGCCCGTTATACCCCCACGCGTTATACACTCTGCCCGTTAAACAGCCCGCACGTTATACACCCAGCCGTTATTCACCTGCCCGTTATACACTAGCCCATTATACCCCCGCGCGTCATACACCCTGTCCGTTATACACCCGCCCGTTATACACCGTGCTCGTTATACACCTGCTCTTTATACACCCCGCCAGTTATACACCCTGCCCGTTATACACCCGCCCGTTATACACCCCGCCCATTATACACCCGCCTGTTATACACCCGCCCGTTATACACCCCGCCCGTTATACACCCCGCCCGTTATACACCCGCCCGTTATACACCTGCCCATTATACTCCCGCACATTATACACCCCGCCCGCTATACAGCCGCACATTATACACCCCGCCCGTTATACACCCGCCCGTTATACACCCGCCCGTTATACACCCCGCCCGTTATACACCCGCCCGTTATACACCCGCCCGTTACACACCCCGCTCGTTACACACCCCGCCCGATATACACCCGCCCATTATACACCCCGCCCGTTCAACACCCGCCCGTTATACACCCCGCCCGTTATACAACCACCCGTTATACACCCCGCCCGTTATACACCCCGCCCGTTATACACCCTGCCCGTTATACACCCGCCCGTTATACACCCCGCCCGTTATACACCCGCCTGTTATACACCCGCCCGTTATACACCCCGCCTATTATACACCCCACCCGTTATACACCCACCCGTTATACACCCCGCCCGTTATACACCCACCCGTTATACACCCACCCGTTATACACCCCGCCTGTTATACACCCCGCCCGTTATACACCCGCCTGTTATACACCCGCCCGTTATACACCCGCCCGTTATACAGCCCGCCCGTTATACACCCCGCCCGTTATACACCCGCCTGTTATACACCCGCCCGTTATACACCCGCCCGTTATACACACGCCCGTTACACACCCCGCTCGTTACACACCCCGCCCGATATACACCCGCCCATTATACACCCCGCCCGTTATACACCCGCCCGTTATACACCCCGCCCGTTATACAACCGCCCGTTATACACCCGCCCGTTATACACCCTGCCCGTTATACACGGGCCTGTTATACAGCCCGCCTGTTATACACCCGCCCGTTATAGACCCCGCCCGTTATAGACCCCGCCCGTTATACACCCCGCCCGTTATACACCCCGCCCGTTATACACCCGCCCGTTATACACCCGCCCGTTATACACACGCCCGTTACACACCCCGCTCGTTACACACCCCGCCCGATATACACCCGCCCATTATACACCCCGCCCGTTATACACCCGCCCGTTATACACCCCGCCCGTTATACAACCGCCCGTTATACACCCGCCCGTTATACACCCCGCCCGTTATACACCCTGCCCGTTATACACCCGCCCGTTATACACCCCGCCCGTTATACACCCGCCTGTTATACACCCGCCCGTTATACACCCCGCCTGTTATACACCCCGCCCGTTATACACCCACCCGTTATACACCCCGCCCGTTATACACCCGCCCGTTATACACCCACCCGTTATACACCCCGCCTGTTATACACCCCGCCCGTTATACACCCGCCTGTTATACACCCGCCCGTTATACACCCCGCCTGTTATACACCCCGCCCGTTATACACCCGCCTGTTATACACCCGCCCGTTATACACCCTGCCCTTTATACACCCGCCCGTTATACACCCTGCCCGTTATACACGGGCCTGTTATACAGCCCGCCTGTTATACACCCGCCCGTTATAGACCCCGCCCGTTATACACCTGCCCGTTATACACCCGCCCGTTATACACCCAGCCCGTTATAATCTGGCCCGTTATACACCCGCCCGTTATACACCCGCCCGTTATAGACCCCGCCCGTTATACACCCGCCCGTTATACACCCCGCCCGTTATAATCTGGCCCGTTATACACCCGCCCGTTATACACCCCGCCCGTTATACAGACGCCCGTTAAACAGCCGCCCATTATACATCATTCGGTTATACACCCCACCCGTTATACACCCGCCCGCTATACACTCGCCCGTTATACAATCGCCCGTTATAAACCGCGCCCGTTATACACAAGTCTGTTATACACCCCGCCCGTCATACACCCGCCCGTTATATAATCGCCCGTTATAAACCGCGCCCGTTATACACCCCGCCCGTTATACACCCCGCCCATTACACACCCGCCCGTTATACACCCGCCCGTTATACACCCGCCCGTTATACACCCGCCCGTTATACACCCCGCCCGTTATACACCCCGCCCGTTAAACACCCACCCGTTATACACCCGCCCGTTATACACCCCGCCCGTTATACACCTGCCCGTTATACACCCGCCCGTTATACACCCCGCCCGTTATACACCCGCCCGTTATACACCCCGCCCGTTATACACCCGCCCGTTATACACCCGCCCGCTATACACCCCGCCCGTTATACACCCGCCGTTATACACCCGCCCGTTATACACCCGCCCGTTATACACCCCACCCGATATACACCCGCCTGTTATACACCCGCCCGTTATACACCCGCCCGTTATACACCCGCCCGTTATACACCCCGCCCGTTATACGGCCGCCCATTATACAGCCGCCCGTTATACATCACTTGGTTATAAACCCACCCGTTATACACCCGCCAGTTATACACCCGCCCGTTATACACCCCGCCCATTATAAATCCGCCCATTATACACCCGCCCGTTATACACCCCGTCCGTTATACACCCGCACGTTATACACCCCGCCCGTTATACACCCGCCCGTTATACACCCGCCCGTTATACACCCCGCCCGTTATACACCCCGCCCGTTATACACCCGCCCGTTATACACCCGCCCGTTATACACCCCGCCCGTTATACACCCGCCCGTTATACACCCCGCCCGTTATACACCCGTCCGTTATACACCCCGCCCGTTATACACCCCGCCCGTTATACACCCGTCCGTTATACACCCGTCCGTTATACACCCCGCCCGTTATACACCCCGCCCGTTATACACCTGCCCGTTATACACCCGCCCGTTATACACCCGCCCGTTATACACCCCGCCCGTTATACACCCGCCCGTTATACACCCGCCCGTTATACACCCGCCCGTTATACACTCCGCCCGTTATACACCCGCCCGTTATAAACCCATCCGTTATACAGCCCGCCCGTTATACACCCGCCCGTTATACACCCCGCCCGTTATACACCCGCCCGTTATACACCCATCCTTTATACAGCCCGCCCGTTATACCCCCACGCGTTATACACTCTGCCCGTTAAACAGCCCGCACGTTATACACCCAGCCGTTATTCACCTGCCCGTTATACACTAGCCCATTATACCCCCGCGCGTCATACACCCTGTCCGTTATACACCCGCCCGTTATACACCGTGCTCGTTATACACCCGCTCTTTATACACCCCGCCAGTTATACACCCTGCCCGTTATACACCCGCCCGTTATACACCCCGCCCGTTATACACCCGCCTGTTATACACCCGCCCGTTATACACCCCACCCGTTATACACCCCGCCCGTTATACACCCGCCCGTTATACACCTGCCCATTATACACCCGCCCATTATACACCCCGCCCGTTAGACAGCCGCACATTATACACCCCGCCCGTTATACACCCGCCCGTTATACACCCGCCCGTTATACGCCCCGCCCGTTATACACCCGCCCGTTATACACCCGCCCGTTACACACCCGCCCGTTACACACCCCGCTCGTTACACACCCCGCCCGATATACACCCGTCCATTATACACCCCGCCCGTTATACAACCGCCCGTTATACACCCGCCCGTTATACACCCCGCCCGTTATACACCCTGCCCGTTATACACCCGCCCGTTATACACCCCGCCCGTTATACACCCGCCTGTTATACACCCGCCCGTTATACACCCCGCCTGTTATACACCCCGCCCGTTATACACCCACCCGTTATACACCCCGCCCGTTATACACCCGCCCGTTATACACCCACCCGTTATACACCCCGCCTGTTATACACCCCGCCCGTTATACACCCGCCTGTTATACACCCGCCCGTTATACACCCGCCCGTTATACACCCCGCCTGTTATACACCCCGCCCGTTATACACCCGCCTGTTATACACCCGCCCGTTATACACCCTGCCCGTTATACACCCGCCCGTTATACACCCTGCCCGTTATACACGGGCCTGTTATACAGCCCGCCTGTTATACACCCGCCCGTTATAGACCCCGCCCGTTATACACCTGCCCGTTATACACCCGCCCGTTATACACCCAGCCCGTTATAATCTGGCCCGTTATACACCCGCCCATCATACACCCGCCCGTTATAGGCCCCGCCCGTTATACACCCGCCCGTTATACACCCGCCCATTATACACCCCGCCCGTCATAATCTGGCCCATTATACACCCGCCCGTTATACACCCCGCCCGTTATACAGACGCCTGTTATACAGCCGCCCATTATACATCATTCGGTTATACACCCCACCCGTTATACACCCGCCCGCTATACACTCGCCCGCTATACAATCGCCCGTTATAAACCGCGCCCGTTATACACAAGTCTGTTATACACCCCGCCCGTCATACACCCGCCCGTTATATAATCGCCCGTTATAAACCGCGCCCGTTATACACCCCGCCCGTTATACACCCCGCCCATTACACACCCACCCGTTATACACCCGCCCGTTATACACCCGCCCGTTATACACCCCGCCCGTTATACACCCCGCCCGTTATACACCCCGCCCGTTATACACCCCGCCCGTTATACACCCCGCCCGTTAAACACCCACCCGTTATACACCCGCCCGTTATACACCCCGCCCGTTATACACCTGCCCGTTATACACCCGCCCGTTATACACCCCGCCCGTTATACACCCGCCCGTTATACACCCCGCCCGTTATACACCCGCCCGCTATACACCCCGCCCGTTATACACCCGCCTTTATACACCCGCCCGTTATACACCCCACCCGATATACACCTGCCTGTTATACACCCGCCCGTTATACACCCGCCCGTTATACACCCGCCCGTTATACACCCCGCCCGTTATACGGACGCCCATTATACAGCCGCCCATTATACATCACTTGGTTATAAACCCACCCGTTATACACCCGCTCGTTATACACCCCGCCCGTTATACACCCGCCCGTTATACACCCGCCCGTTATACACCCCGCCCGTTATACACCCGCCCGTTATACACCCCGCCCGTTATACACCCCGCCCGTTATACACCCGCCCGTTATACACCCCGCCCGTTATACACCCCGCCCGTTATACACCCTGCCCGCTATACACACCGCCCGTTATACACCCCGCCCGTTATACACCCCGCCCGTTATACACCCCGTCCGTTATACACACCGCCTGTTATACACCCCGCCCGTTATACACCCGCCCGTTATACACCCGCCCGTTATACACCCCGCCCGTTATACACCCGCCCGTTATACACCCGCCCGTTATACACCCGCCCGTTATACACCCGCCCGTTATACAACCCGCCCGTTATACTCCGGCCCGTTATACACCCTCCCGTTATACACCCCGCCCGTTATACACCCGTCCGTTATACACCCCGCCCGTTATACACCCCGCCCATTATACACCCGTCCGTTATACACCCCGCCCGTTATACACCCGCCCGTTATACACCCCACCCGTTATACACCCCGCCCATTATACACCCGTCCGTTATACACCCCGCCCGTTATACACCCCGCCCGTTATACACCCGCCCGTTATACTCCCGCCCGTTATACACCCGCCCGTTATACACCCCGCCCGTTATACACCCGCCCGTTATACACCCGCCCGTTATACACCCCGCCCGTTATACACCCGCCCGTTATACACCCATCCGTTATACAGCCCGCCCGTTATACACCCGCCCGTTATACACCCCGCCCGTTATACACCCGCCCGTTATACACCCATCCGTTATACAGCCCGCCCGTTATACCCCCACGCGTTATACACTCTGCCCGTTAAACAGCCCGCACGTTATACACCGAGCCGTTATTCACCTGCCCGTTATACACTAGCCCATTATACCCCCGCGCGTCATACACCCTGTCCGTTATACACCCGCCCGTTATACACCATGCTCGTTATACACCCGCTCTTTATACACCCCGCCAGTTATACACCCTGCCCGTTATACACCCGCCCGTTATACACCCCGCCCGTCATACACCCGCCTGTTATACACCCGCCTGTTATACACCCCGCCCGTTATACACCCCGCCCGTTATACACCCGCCCGTTATACACCTGCCCATTATACACCCGCCCATTATACACCCCGCCCGTTATACAGCCGCACATTATACACCCCGCCCGTTATACACCCCGCCCGTTATACACCCGCCCGTTATACACCCGCCCGTTATACACCCGCCCGCTATACACCCGCCAGTTATACACCCACTCATTATACACCCGCCCATTATACACCCGCCCGTTATACACCCGCCCGTTATACACCCGCCCGTTATACACCCCGCCCGTTATACACCCCGCCCGTTATACACCCGCCCGTTATACACCCGCCCGTTATACCCCCCCCCGTTATACACCCGCCCGTTATACATCCGCCCGTTATAAACCGCGCCCGTTATACACAAATCCGTTATACACACGCCCATTACACACCCACCAGTGATACACCCCGCCCGTTATACATCTGCCCGTTATACACCCCGCCCGTTATATACCCGCCGTTATACATTCCTCCTGTTATATACCCGCCCGTTATACACCCGCCCGTTATACACCCGCCCGTTATACACCCCGCCCGTTATACACCCCGTCCGTTATACACCCGCCCGTTATACACCCCGTCCGTTATACAGACGCCCGTTATACACCCCGCCCGTTATACACCCCGTCCGTTATACAGACGCCCTTTATACACCCTGCCCGTTATACACCCCGTCCGTTATACAGCCGCCCGTTATACACCCTGCCCGTTATACACCCCGCCCATTATACACCCCGCCCGTTATACACCCCGCCCGTTATACACCCCGCCCATTATACGCCGCCCGTTATACACCCGCCCGTTATACACCCCGCCCGTTATACACCCGCCCGTAATACACCCGCCCGTTATACACCCGCCCGTTATACACCCCGCCCATTATACCCCGCCCGTTATACACACGCCCGTTATACACTCGCCCGTTATACACCCGCCCGTTAACAGCTGCCCTTATACACCCCGCCCCTTATATACTCCGCCCATTATACACCCGGCCCATTAAACACCAGCCCATTATACCCCCGCGCGTTATACACCCGCCCGTTATACAGCCCGCCCGTTATACACCCACCGTTATACACCCGCCCGTTATACACCCGCCCGTTATACACCCGCCCGTTATACACCCCGCCCGTTATACACCCACCCGTTATACACCCCGCCCGTTACACAGCCGCCTGTTATACACCCGCCCGTTATACACCCGCCCGTTATACACCCCGCCCGTTATACACCCGCCCGTTATACACCCGCCCATTATATACCCCGCACGTTTTACACCCACCCGTTACACACCGTGCTCGTTATACACCCGCTCTTTATACACCCGCCCGTTATACACTCCGCCTGTTATACACCCGCCCGTTATACACCCCGCCCATTATATACCCCGCCCGTTTTACACCCACCCGTTACACACCGTGCTCTTTCTACACCCGCCCTTTATACACCCAGCCCGTTATACACCCACCCCTTATACACCCGCCTGTTATACACCCGCCCGTTATACACCCGCCCGTTATACACCCGCCCATTATACACCCGCCCGTTATACACCCGCCCGTTATACACACCACCTCTTATACAGCTGCCCGTTATATACTCCGCCCATTATAATCCCGCCCGCTATACACCCCGCCCGTTATACATCCGCCCGTTATACACCTGCCAGTGATACACCCTGCCCGTTATACACGCGCCCGTTATACACCCGGCCCGTTATACACCCCGCCCGTTATACACCTGCCCGTTATACACCCGCCCGTGATACACCCGCCCGTTATACACCCCGCCCGTTATACACCCCGCCCGTTATACATTCCGTCCGTTATACACCCACCCGTTATACACCCCGCCCGTTATACACCCCGCCCGTTATACACCCCGCCCGTTATACACCCGCCCGTTATACACCCCGCCCGTTATAGACCCCGCCCGTTATACACCCGCCCGTTTTACACCCCGCCCGTTATACACCCGCCCGTTATACACCCCGCCCGTTATACACCCGCCCGTTATACACCCGCCCGTTATACACCTTGCCTGTTATACACCCACCATTATACACCGTGCACTTTATACAGCCCGACTGTTATACACCCGCCCGTTATACACCCGCCCATTATACACCCTGCCCGTTGTACACCCGCGCATTTTTCACCCGCCCTTTTTACACCCCGCCCTTTATACACCCGTCCGTTATACACCCCACCCATTATACACTCACCGTTATTCACCCCGCTCGTTATTATCCCGCCCGTTATACACCGGCCCGTTATACACCGGCCCGTTATACACCCGCCCGTTATACACCCACCAGTTATACACCGGCCCGTTATACACCGGCCCGTTATACACCCGCCCGTTATACACCCGCCAGCTATACACCCGCCCATTATACACCCGCCCGTTATACACCCGCCCATTATACACCCGCCCATTATACATCCACCCGTTATACACCCGTCCGTTATACACCCACCCATTATACACCCGCCCATTATACACCCCGCCCATTATACCCCTGCACGTTATACACTCTGCCCGTTAAACACCCCGCCCGTTATACACCCAGCCATTATTCACCTGCCCGTTATACACCCACCCATTATACCCCCGCGCGTTATAAACCCTTGCCTGTTATACAGCCCGCCCGTTATGCACCCCGCCCGTTATACACCCCGCGCGTAATACACCCTGGCCTTGAAATTGGGTATAGCCTCGCTTGAGGCGTTAGAACTGGCGAAGCGCTAAGTTTATAGCCAGACGAAAGTTATCGCTGCCTGGCGAGATATTGGGTTGCATCGCCCCCAAAGGGTCTTGAGGCACTAATTCAGCCGTTGCACGGTGCTCTTAAGGCGCAAAAGTTCAGGCGCTACTCAATATCGACGCGGACGGGCGCAGCGCAGGTGATCTCAATTACGGGAAACCACGAGACCTCCAGGCGCCGGCCGGCTCTTAAAGGGGTGGGTCAGTCAGCCTGATCTTCAACACCCAACGCCCTGTAGGCCTCAGATTCGGCGCTCGCCCTTGTCTGGCGGTACAAAGTTGTTCATCATGGAGAAGGTTAGACAGAGAGCAGAGCGCTTCAGCACTGAGGCTCTGGGCCACTTGGTGGCTGCAGTTGAGCGCCGTCGAGAGGTCCTGTATCCGGATAATGGCAAGAGGCCGAATCAGAAGGCTTACCGACGATCTTGGAGGGAGGTTGCTGTGAGGGTCAGCTCCAGCAGCATGGCGACCAGGACCCCTGTTCAGTGCAGGAAGAAATTCAACGACCTCACACGGATCGTTAGGGTGAGTGATGGTTTAGCAATCTTCTGATTCCCTCCATCTGCAGCTGACTTCGGGCACCCTGCTGCAATGATGCCCCAATGGCCATCTGTCAGCATGCACCCATGGCCCTTTCTGGGCACACACATGGACAGATGTCTCAAGGCCTCATGTAAGGGCTCTTGCACCATGGGGGGCATGCGATGATGTCTCAAGGCCTCATGTAAGGGCTCTTGCACCATGGGGGGCATGCGATGATGTCTCAAGGCCTCATGTAAGGGCTCTTGCACCATGGGGGGCATGCGATGATCTCTCAAGGCCTCATGTAAGGGCTCTTGCACCATGGGGGGCATGCGATGATGTCTCAAGGCCTCATGTAAGGGCTCTTGCACCATGGGGGGCATGCGATGATCTCTCAAGGCCTCATGTTACAGACCTTCCCCTTCTTTCCCCTGCAGTCCAAAACTGGCCATGATCCGAAAGGAGCAGCGTCGAACCGGTGGCGGACCTGCACAAGTGGTCACTCTGACGGATCTGGAGGAGAGAGTGCACCAGATACTTGGAGACGTCTGTCTGGTCCTGTGACCGCTGCATCTGCCGACCCCATTACCGACAGCGAGGGTAAGACTCTCACCTTTTTCACCTGTTGCCTTCCACTTGGTCCCCCTGCCAGCATGCATCCTCAGTGTGCAGCCATGTCAGAGCCTTGCCGCAATCTGGCATGCCTTTCAGCAAAGCTGTCCTTTTGCTAAAGCCACTCTTCCACCTCCCACTTTCAGATGAAGCAGCACCAACTCGGGATCAATGCGCTGAAGCTGCCAGTGCCAGTGCCACCGGAGGCGAGGACCAGGAGGAATCCGGACCAGCCGTTGCAGAATCCGGGGAGCGGACACATCTACAGACTGGGGATAGTAGTCCCCTGGAGGGGAGGGGGTGGGGCTCTGAGGATGAACCAGTTGCCGGACCAAGTGGCATGCAGCAACGCACGGGGGATAGGCAAGTCCGGCCACCATCTCCCTGGAGGGCAAGGCAGGTCATGATGACTGCTGCACAGAGTGCAGATGAGGTCCGTCGCCTGGCTGAGATGAGCAAACAGGCCCGGGTCAGACACACGGAGCTGATGGCTGCAGTGGAGAAGATGCCTGAGTCAATAGATTCATTGTCTAAGAGTATGTTGGACTTCGGGGCAACAATGGAGAGGACTCTCCAGGGCTTTGGGGCAACAATGGACAGGACTCTGCAGGTGTTCGGGGCAACAATAGACAGGTCTATCCAGGGCTTCGGGGCAACAATGGACAGGACTATCCAGAGCTTCGGCCCAACAATGGAGAGGACTGTCCACGGCTTTGAGTCGGCTATGGAAAGGACTGTTCAGGGCTTCGGACAATCCCTGGAAAGGTCTGTGCAGGGCTTGTCCGAGGCAGTGGAGCGGTCGGCACCTGGCTTGTCCGAAGCAATGGGAAGAACTGTCCAGGCCTTCTCCAAAGCACTGGCACCTGGCACACAGGTCCTCACTGTTGCCACGCAGTCACTTGCTGGGCTCCTCCACAGCCAGATTGATGCAACGCGATCTCTCACTGTAGCCACCCTCTCTGCATCAGTTAGGATCACCCCGGGCCCTTCCAGTCCCATACAAGGCCAGCAATCAGTGGAGCATGCGATTGTGGCAGTAGAGCCGAGCCGCTCCCCTCAGATAGCCAGTGTGTTGTCCGACCATGGTGCAGGTGTCCTCTCTCGGCAGGAGACCATTGCACATGCCAGCGCTGAGACGCCTGCATTGCAGCTGCCACCACCTGCAGGCCACACTGCTTCCAGCCATGGTCACAGCAAGCATCCTGCGTCCGCACCCTCCAAGCCCAGAGGTCGGCCAGGCCGTCCCTCAGGGGCTTCTGCGCTTCCAGACAGTCAGCAGGCGTCCCCCAACCTTGAGGCCGCCACTGGGGTCCAATTACGTCGGAGCAGCAGGGAGGGAAGGGGCCGGGCGCGAAAGAGAAGTCGTTCTCCCTCAAGGGGCCAGTTGTAGAGTGAGGTGCTGAGACGTTTGTTTGTCCAAATGCAAGGACACCCTCACCTGTTGTGATATTTGCAGAAGGTTTTTTGAGTTTTGCGGCTTTGCCGAACAGTTCACAGTTATTTTGAAAGTTATGGTTTCTGTTGACATTACGTTGTTTAGCTGTAATGAAAGACTTTTCTGCCAATAAACAGAAGTTTCAATGTGGCATGGTGCATGTGACTAGTTTCAGTGATGCTGGCATTCAGAGGCCCTCAAACATCCAAAGTGCGCATGAGTTAAGACTCTCATCATTCCGCCACAGGGGTCTCGACACGAGTGCAGATGAGCCTCTGACGTATGGCCCTTCCACTTTCACCAGCCCTTCCATCTTCCTCCTCCTCTTCCTCCTCCTCCGCCTGCTCTTCCTCCTCCTCCTCCTCCTCCGCCTCCTCCTCCTCCGCCTGCTCTTCCTCCTCCTCCTCCTCCTCCACCTGCTCTTCCTCCTCCTCCTCCTCCTCCGCCTGCTCTTCCTCCTCCTCCTCCTCCTCCGCCTCCTCCTCCTCCACCTGCTCTTCCTCCTCCTCCTCCTCCTCCGCCTGCTCTTCCTCCTCCTCCTCCTCCTCCGCCTGCTCTTCCTCCTCCTCCTCTTCCTCCTCCTCCGCCTCCTCCTCCACCTGCTCTTCCTCCTCCTCCTCCTCCTCCTCATCCTCATACTCCTACTCCTCAGCCTGCTCTGCTGGTCGTTGAGGGACAGCTGGAATTGGCTGTGTGCGTCGAATCGCCAAGTTGTGGAGCATGCAGCAGACGACGACGATGTGTCCCACTTGCTGTGGCGAGTACTGCAGGGATCCCCCCCGAATCTTCCAGACATTGGAGACGCTTTTTGACAACACCAATAGTGTGCTGTTTACTGTGCCTGGTCGCCTGATGGCCGCTGCTGATCAGCTCTTCTGCTGGGGTGTCGGCCACACGGGGTGTTGTGATCAGCCATGGCCAGAGAGGATAGCCCTTGTCCCCAGTAAGCCAGCCTCGTCTTCGAGGCAGCCCCTCAAAAAGGTTACAAACTGAGGTCAGCCGCAGGATAAAGGCATCGTGGCTGCACCCTGGGAAATGCGCGGTGACTGCCATGATGATTTGGCGGTGGTCACAGACCAGCTGCATGTTGAGGGGGTGCAACCCCTTGCGGTTGCGGAAGTCCTAAGGATGATGGCATGGCGCCCTCAAAGCCAAGTGTGTGCTGTCACTCGCCCCCTGCACCATGGGGAAGTCCGCAATAGAAGCAACACCCTGCGCGCCCTCCGCCTGCTTGTGCAGGGTCCGAGGGAAGGTAATGATTTGACGCCTTCGCCTATAAAGGGCTTCTGTAACTTGCCGGATGCAACAGTGGACTGCAACCTGAGCGACAGTCGCAATGTCCCCAATGGCTGACTGAAAGGATCCGTTGGCATAAAAATGGAGGCCATCAGTCAGTTTAGCCATCACGGACAGAGAGGTTCTGCAGCGTTCATGCGGCTGCAGCTCCTGACCAAACAGGTGGCACAGATCAGTAACAATGTCCCTCCACAATCGGAGCCTTCCCAAACACTGCTCCTCCGACATGTCAAGGCTTGTCACCTGCTGCCTAAAGACCCTCGCAGCTTCCCGTCGGATTGGCCGACCTCCATTGGCCCTCCTCCTTCTGGCCAATCCCGGCCCTCTCTCCCGCCTTCTTTCTGCCCCTTCACAGTGTTGGGCGATGAGGCCGTTGCCCTCCAAACAAGCTCTCATTCCGATGCCAGTTGGTCAAAAGGCTTTTAGGTGTATTGCTGCAAATGCTTCGGACAGGTTTGAAGGACCCAAGTGCTGTAAAGCTACATTCCCAGAACTCCGCTCCACATTAGCTCGCCAACTCTCTCTGGCAACGATCACAATGAGCAGGCCAAGTGGCAGAAGAATCTGCACTAAAGCTGTCCCCTTTAAATAGCGCCCCCCTACTCCGAGAAGGGCCTGTTAGCCCTCCTTCGAACTGTCAATAATAGCGCTGGGCGCTAAGGCTCCGGGCGCCTCCCAATATGTGCTCAGGCGCTCCTAGAAGGCGTTGCACACTGAAATGACATCGTGAACTGTTTGCGCGCGCAGGCGCGTGCAAACACTTAGCGCAGGCGCTACATGTATAGTCAATATCTGAGTTGTCGCTATCTTCATAGCGCCCGCCCCAACATAGGGCATCGCCCCAATTCTAGGTCTCTTTAGGCGCTCAGCGCCGGTGCTACCAACTCAATTTCTAGGCCCCTGTCCGTTATACACCCGCCCGTTATACACCTGCAGTTATACACCCTGCCGGGTATACACCCGCCCGTTATACACACGCCCGTTATACACTCCACCCTTATACACCCTCCCTTTATACACCCAGACTGTTATACACCCGCCCGTTATACACCGTGCTCGTTATACACCCGCCCTTTATACACCCCGCCCGTTATACACCCGCCCGTTATACACCCGTCCGTTATACACTCCATCCTTATACACCCGTCCGTTATACACCCCGCCCGTTATACACCCCGCCTGTTTTACACCCACCCGTTGTACACCGTGCTCGTTATACACCCGCCCTTTATACACCCTGCCCGTTATACACCCGCCCGTTATACACCCGCCCGTTATATACCCGCCCGTTATACACCGGCCAGTTATACACCCCGCCCGTTATACAGCCTGCCGTTTATACACCCGCCCTTTATACACCCAGCCCGTTGTACACCCGCCCGTTATACACCCACCCGTTATATACCCTGCCCATTATACACACGCCCGTTATACACCCCGCTCATTATACACCACGCCCTTTATACACCCGCCCGCTATACACCCATCCGTTATACATCCGCCCGTTATACACCCGCCATTATACACCCGCCCGTTATACACCCGGCCCATTATACACCCTGTCCGTTATACACCCGCCCGTTACACACACGCCGTTATACACCCGCCCATTATACACCTGCTCGTTACACAGCCGCCCGTTATACACCCCGCCCGTTATACACCCGCCGTTATACACCCGCCCGTTATACACCTGCCCATGATACACCTGCCCATTATACCCCGCCCGTTATACACCCCGCCCGTTATACACCCGCCCATTATTCAACCGCCTATTATACACCCCGCCCATTATACACACCACCTGTTATACACCCCGTCTGTTATACACCTGCCCGTTATACACCCACCCATTATACCCCGGTGCGTTATACACCCTGCCTGTTATACAGCCCACCCGTTATACCCCCGACCGTTATACACTCGACCGTTATACACCCCGCCCGTTATACACCCCGCGCATAATACACCCTGTCCGTTTACACCCGCCCGTTATAATCCCGCCCTTTATACACCCCGCCCGTTATACACCCCGCCTGTAATACACCCGGCCCATTATACACACACTGTTTTACACCTGCCCATTATACACACGCCCGTTATACATCCGCCTGTTATACACCCGCCCGTTATACACCCGCCCATTATACACACGCCCGTTATACACCCGCCTGTTATACACCCGCCCGTTATACACCCGCCTGTTATACACCCGCGCATTATACACCCGCCTATTATACACCCCGCCCATTATACATCCCGCTCGTTATACACCCGCCCGTTATACACCCACCCATTATACACCCGCCCATTATGCACCGTGCCCGTTATACACCTGCCCGTTATACACCCGCCCGTTATACATCCGGCTCATTATACACCCGCCCGTTATACACCCACTCGTTATACACCCGCCTGTTATACACCCACTCGTTATACACCCGCCTGTTATACACCCAGCCCGTTATACATCCGCCCGTTATACACCCCGCACGTTATACACCCGCCCGTTATACGCCCCGCCCGTTATACACAATTCCGTTATACACCCCGCCCGTTATACACACTGCCCGTTATACACCCGTCCGTTGTACACCCGCCCGTTATACGTCCGCCCGTTATACTCCCGCCGTTATACACCCTGACTGTTATACACCCTGCCCATTATACACCCCGTCCATTATGCACCCCGCCTGTAATACACCCGCCCATTATACACCTGCCCGTTATACACCCGCCCGTTATACACCCGCCCGTTATACATCCCGCCCATTATAATCCCGCCCATTATACACCCGCCCGTTATACACGCCGTCCATTTTACACCCACCGTTATACACCCACCCGTTATAATCCCGCCGTTATACACCCCGCCTGTTATACACCCGCCTGTTATATACCCGTCCTTTGTAAAGCCGCCCATTATACACCCGCCCATTATACACCCGCCCGTTATACACCCGCCCGTTATACACCCCGCCCGTTATACACCCCACCCGTTATACACCCGCCTGTTATACACCCGCCCGTTATACACCCCGCCCGTTATAAACCCCGCCCGTTATACACCCGCCCGTTATACACCCTGCCCGTTATACACCCGCCCGTTATACACTTGCCCGTTATACACCCGCCCTTTATACACCCTGCCCGTTATACACCCGTCCGTTATACACTTGCCCGTTATACACCCGCCCTTTATACACCCCGCCCGTTATACACCCGGCCCATTATACACCCCGCCCGTTATACACCCGCCCGTTATACACCCGCCCGTTATACACCCGCCCGTTACACACCCGCCCGTTATACACCCGTCCGTTATACACTTGCCCGTTATACACCCGCCCTTTATACACCCCGCCCGTTATACACCCGGCCCATTATACACCCCGTCCGTTATACACTTGCCCGTTATACACCCGCCCGTTATACACCCTGCCCGTTATACACCCGGCCCATTATACACCCCGCCCGTTATACACCCGGCCCATTTTTTCCGTATAAAGTGCGGCGTTTTATAATGGGTGTGTTGTATAACAAGCGGGTGTATAACGGGCGGGTGTATAACGAGCGGGTCTATAACGGGCGGGGTGTATAGCGGGCGGGTGTATAACGGACAGGTGTATAACGGGCGGGGTGTATAACGTGCGGGTGTATAACGGGCGGGTGTATAACGGGCGGGTGTATAACGGGCGGGGTGTATAACGGGCGGTGTGTATAACGGGCGGGGTGTATAACGGGCGGGTGTATAACGGGCGGGTGTATAACGGGCGGTGTGTATAACGGGCGGGTGTATAACGGGCGGGGTGTATAACGGGCGGGGTGTATAACGGGCGGGTGTATAACGTGCGGGTGTATAACGGGCGGGGTGTATAACGGGCGGGGTGTATAACGGGTGGGTCTATAACGGGCGGGTGTATAACGGGCGGGGTGTATAACGTGCGGGTGTATAACTGCGGGTGTATAACGGGCGGGGTGTATAACGGGCGGGTGTATAACGGGCGGGGTGTATAACGGGCGGGTGTATAACGGGCAGGGTGTATAACGTGCGGGTGTATAACTGCGGGTGTATAACGTGCGGGTGTATAACGGGCGGGTGTATAACGGGCGGGGTGTATAACGGGCGGGGTGTATACCAGGCGGTGTGTATAACAGGCGGGTGTATAACGGGCGTGTTTATAACGGGCGGGTGTATAACAGGCGGGTGTATAACGGGCGTGTGTATAACGGGCGGGTGTATAACGGGCGGGTGTATAACGGGCGATTGTATAACAGGCGGGTGTATAACGGGCGGGTGTATAACAGGCGGGGTGTATAACGGGCGGCTATATAACGGGCGGGGTGTATAACGGGCGGGTGTATAACGGGCGGGTGTATAACGGCGGGTGTATAACGGGCGGGTGTATAACGGGCGGGGTGTATAACAGGCGGGGTGTATAACGGGCGGTGTGTATAACGGGCGGGGGTGTATAACGGGCGGGGTGTATAACGGGCGGGTGTATAACGGGCGGGTGTATAACGGGCGGGTGTATAACGGGTGGGGCTCTATAATGGGTGTGGTGTATAACCTGTCCGTTATACACCCGCCCGTTATACACCCCGCCTGTTATACACCCCGCCGGTTATACACACGCATGTTATACAACCACACGTTATACAGCCCCGCCCGTTATACACCCTCCCGTTATACACCGCCCGTTATACACCCGCACTTTATACACCCCGCCCGTTATACACCCGCACGTTATACACCCCGCCCGTTATACACCCGCACGTTATACACCCAGCCCGTTATACACCCGCACGTTAAACACCCCGCCCGTTATACACCCGCACGTTATACACCCCGCCCGTTATACACCCGCACGTTATACACCCGCCCGTTATACACCTGCACGTTATACACCCTCCCGTTATACACCGCCCGTTATACACCCTCACGTTATACACCCCGCCCGTTATACACCCGCACGTTATACACCCCGCCTGTTATACACCCGCACATTATACACCCCGCCCGTTATACACCCGCACGTTATACACCCGCACGTTATACACCCTCCCGTTATACACCGTCCGTTATACACCGCCCGTTATACACCTGCCCGTTATACACCCGCACGTTATACACCCGCACGTTATACACCCCGCCCGTTATACACCCGCACGTTATACACCCGCACGTTATACACCCCGCCCGTTATACACCCCGCCCGTTATACACCCGCCCGTTATACACCCGCACGTTATACACCTGCACGTTATACACCCTCCCGTTATACACCGCCTGTTATACACCCGCACATTATACACCTGCACGTTATACACCCTCCCTTTATACGCCGCCTGTTATACACCCGCCCGCAATATACCCGCCCATTATACACCCCACCCGTTATAAACCCACCCGTTATACACCCGCCCGTTATACATCCCGCCCATTATACACCCGCCCATTATACACCCCGCCCATTATTCACCCGCCTGTTGTACACCCCGCCCGTTATATACCCTGCCCATTCTACAGCCCCGCCCGTTATACACCCGCCTGTTAGACACCCCGCCCATTATACACCCACCCATTATGCACCCGCCCATTATACACCCGCCCGTTATACACCCGCCCGTTATACACCCACCCGCTATTCATCCCGCCCGCTATACACTCGGCCGTTATACACACGCCCATTATACACCCGCCCGTTATACACCCCGCCCGTTATACACCCGCCCGTTATACACCCGCCCGTTATACACCCGCACGTTATACACCCGCCCGTTATACACCTGCACGTTATACACCTGCACGTTATACACCTGCACGTTATACACCGCCCGTTATACACCTGCACGTTATACACCCGCACGTTATACCCCCGCCCGTTATACACCTGCACGTTATACACCTGCACGTTATACACCTGCACGTTATACACCCGCCCGTTATACACCCGCACGTTATACACCTGCACGTTATACACGTTATACACCCGCACGTTATACACCCGCCCGTTATACACCCGCCCGTTATACACCCCGCCCGTTATACACCCGCCCGTTATACACCCCGCCCGTTATACACCCCGCCCGTTATACACCCGCCCGTTATTCACCTGCCCGTTATACACCCGCCCGTTATACACTCGCCCGTTATACACCCGCCCGTTATACACCCGCCCGTTATACACCCCGCCCGTTATAGACCCACCTGTTATACACCCACCCGTTATACACACCGCCCGTTATACAACCCGCCCGTTATACACCCGCCCGTTATACACCCCGCCCGTTATACACGCCGCCCGTTATAGACCCGCACGTTATACACCCGCCCGTTATACACCCCGTCCGTTATACACCCACCCGTTATACACCCGCCAATTATACACCCCGCCCGTTATACACCTGCCTGTTATACACCCGCCCGTTATACACCCGCCCGTTATAGACCCACTCATTATACACCCCATCCGTTATACACCCACCCGCAATATACCCGCCCGTTATACAACCGCCCATTATTCAGCCGCATGTTATACACCCCGCGAGTTATACACTGCCCATTATACACCCGCACTTTATACACCCTCCCGTTATACACCCGTCCGCTATACACCCGTCCGCTATACACCCGCCCGTTATACACCCGTCCGCTATACACCCACCCATTATACACCCACTCGTTATACACCCCACCCGCTATGCACCCGCCGGCAATATACCCGCCCGTTAAACACCTACCCGTTATAAACCCACCCGTTATACACCCGCCGTTATACACCCACCCGTTATACATCCCGCCCGTTATACACCCACCCGTTATACACCCCCGCCCGTTATACACCAGCGCCTGTTTTACACCCGCCTGTTGTACACCCCGCCCATTATATACCCCGCCCGTTATACAGCCCCGCCCGTTATACACCCGCCTGTTAGACACCCCGCCCGTTATACACCCACCCATTATACACCCGCCCGTTATACACCCACCCATTATGCACCCGCCCATTATACACCCGCCCGTTATACACCCGCCCGTTATACACCCACCCGTTATTCATCCCGCCCGTTATACACTCGGCCGCTATACACACGCCCATTATACACCCGCCCGTTATACACCCCGCCCGTTATACACCCGCCCGTTATACACCCGCCTGTTATACACCCGCCCATTATACACCCGCCCGGTTTACACCCTCCCATTATACACCCGCCCGTTATACACCCGCCCGTTATACACCCCGTCCGTTATACACCCCGCCCGTTATACACCCGCACGTTATACACCCGCACGTTATACACCTGCACGTTATACACCGCCCGTTATACACCCGCACGTTATACACCCTCCTGTTATACACCCGCCCGTTATACACCCCGCCCGTTATACACCCGCCCGTTATACACCCGCCCGTTATACACCCGCCCATTATACACCCCGCCCGTTATACACCCGCCCGTTATACACCCGCCCGTTATACACCCGCCCGTTATACACTCGCCCGTTATACACCCGCCCGTTATACACCCGCCCGTTATACACCCGCCCGTTATACACACCGCCCGTTATACACCCGCCCGTTATACACCCCGCCCGTTATACACCCGCCCGTTATACACCCGCCCGTTATAGAACCGCCCGTTATACACCCCGCCCGTTATAGACCCGCACGTTATACACCCGCCCGTTATACACGCCGCCCGTTATAGACCCGCACGTTATACACCCGCCTGTTATACACGCCGCCCGTTATAGACCCGCACGTTATACACCCGCCCGTTATACACCCTGTCCGCTATACACCCACCCGTTATACACCCGCCAATTATACACCCCGCCCGTTATACACCTGCCTGTTATACACCCGCCCGTTATACACCCGCCCGTTATAGACCCACTCATTATACACCCCATCCGTTATACACCCACCCGCAATATACCCGCCCGTTATACACCCGCCCATTATTCAGCCGCATGTTATACACCCCGCGAGTTATACACTGCCCATTATACACCCGCACTTTATACACCCTCCCGTTATACACCCGTCCGCTATACACCTGTCCGCTATACACCCGCCCGTTATACACCCGTCCGCTATACACCCACCCGTTATACACCCACTCGTTATACACCCCACCCGCTATGCACCCGCCGGCAATATACCCGCCCGTTAAACACCTACCCGTTATAAACCCACCCGTTATACACCCGCCGTTATACACCCACCCGTTATACATCCCGCCCGTTATACACCCACCCGTTATACACCCCCGCTCGTTATACACCAGCGCCTGTTTTACACCCGCCTGTTGTACACCCCGCCCATTATATACCCCGCCCGTTATACAGCCCCGCCCGTTATACACCCGCCTGTTAGACACCCCGCCCGTTATACACCCTCCCATTATACACCCGCACGTTATACACCCCGCCCGTTATACACCCGCACGTTATACACCCGCCCGTTATACACCTGCACGTTATACACCCTCCCGTTATACACCGCCCGTTATACACCCTCACGTTATACACCCCGCCCGTTATACACCCGCACGTTATACACCCCGCCTGTTATACACCCGCACATTATACACCCCGCCCGTTATACACCCGCACGTTATACACCCGCACGTTATACACCCTCCCGTTATACACCGTCCGTTATACACCGCCCGTTATACACCTGCCCGTTATACACCCGCACGTTATACACCCGCACGTTATACACCCCGCCCGTTATACACCCGCACGTTATACACCCGCACGTTATACACCCACACGTTATACACCCCGCCCGTTATACACCCCGCCCGTTATATACCCCGCCCGTTATACACCCGCACGTTATACACCCGCACGTTATACACCTGCACGTTATACACCCTCCCGTTATACACCGCCTGTTATACACCCGCACATTATACACCTGCACGTTATACACCCTCCCGTTATACGCCGCCTGTTATACACCCGCCCGCAATATACCCGCCCATTATACACCCCACCCGTTATAAACCCACCCGTTATACACCCGCCCGTTATACATCCCGCCCATTATACACCCACCCATTATACACCCCGCCCATTATTCACCCGCCTGTTGTACACCCCGCCCGTTATATACCCTGCCCATTCTACAGCCCCGCCCGTTATACACCCGCCTGTTAGACACCCCGCCCATTATACACCCACCCATTATGCACCCGCCCATTATACACCCGCCCGTTATACACCCGCCCGTTATACACCCACCCGCTATTCATCCCGCCCGCTATACACTCGGCCGTTATACACACGCCCATTATACACCCGCCCGTTATACACCCGCCCGTTATACACCCGCACGTTATACACCTGCACGTTATACACCTGCACGTTATACACCGCCCGTTATACACCCGCACGTTATACACCTGCACGTTATACACCCGCACGTTATACACCCGCCCGTTATACACCTGCACGTTATACACCTGCACGTTATGCACCTGCACGTTATACACCCGCCCGTTATACACCCGCACGTTATACACCGCCCGTTATACACCCGCACGTTATACACCCGCCCGTTATACACCCGCCCGTTATACACCCCATCCGTTATACACCCACCCGCAATATACCCGCCCGTTATACACCCGCCCATTATTCAGCCGCATGTTATACACCCCGCGAGTTATACACTGACCATTATACACCCGCACTTTATACACCCTCCCGTTATACACCCGTCCGCTATACACCTGTCCGCTATACACCCGCCCGTTATACACCCGTCCGCTATACACCCACCCGTTATACACCCACTCGTTATACACCCCACCCGCTATGCACCCGCCGGCAATATACCCGCCCGTTAAACACCTACCCGTTATACACCCTCCCGTTATACACCGCCCGTTATACACCGCCTGTTATACACCCGCCCGCAATATACCCGCCCATTATACACCCCACCCGTTATAAACCCACCCGTTATACACCCGCCCATTATACACCCACCCATTATACACCCCGCCCATTATTCACCCGCCTGTTGTACACCCCGCCCGTTATATACCCTGCCCATTCTACAGCCCCGCCCGTTATACACCTGCACGTTATACACCGCCCGTTATACACCCGCACGTTATACACCCGCCCG
This sequence comes from Somniosus microcephalus, assembly GCF_052327205.1. Lineage (NCBI taxonomy): Eukaryota > Metazoa > Chordata > Chondrichthyes > Squaliformes > Somniosidae > Somniosus > Somniosus microcephalus. The sequence goes on from NC_140993.1 coordinate 261,860,137, forward strand.
TTATACACCCGCCCGTTATACACCCTCCCATTATACACCCGCCCGTTATACACCCCGCCCGTTATAGACCCGCACGTTATACACCCCGCCCATTATAGACCCACCCATTATACACCCCGCCCGTTATAGACCCGCACGTTATACACCCTCCCGTTATACACCCCGCCCATTATACACCCGCCCGTTATACACCCCGCCGTTATACACCCGCCCGTTATACACCCGCCTGTTATACACCCGCCCATTATACACCCGCACGTTATACACACCGCCCGTTATACATTCGCCCGTTATACACTCGCTCGTTATACACCCGCCCATTATACACCCGCCCGTTATACACCCCGCACATTATACACCCCGCCCGTTATACAGCCCCGCCCGTTATACACCCGCTTGTTATACAACACACCCGTTATACACCCCGCCTGTTATACACCCCACTGGTTATACACCCGCATGTTATACACCCGCACGTTATACACCCCGCCCGTTATACACCCGCACGTTATACACCCGCACGTTATACACCGCCCCTTATACACCCGCCCGTTATACACCTGCCTGTTATACACCCGCCCGTTATACACCCGCACGTTATACACCCTCCCGTTATACACCCGTCCGCTATACACCCGCCCGTTATACACCCGTCCGCTATACACCTGCCCGTTATACACCCGCCCATTATACACCACACCCGTTATACACCCACCCGTTATACACCCACCCGTTATACACCCACTCGTTATACACCCCACCCGCTATACACCCGCCGGCAATATACCCGCCCGTTAAACACCTACCCGTTATAAACACACCCATTATACACCCACCGTTATACACCCGCCCGTTATACATCCCGCCCGTTATACACCAGCGCCTGTTTTACACCCGCCTGTTGTACACCCCGCCCATTATATACCCCGCCCGTTATACAGCCCCGCCCGTTATACACCCGCCTGTTAGACACCCCGCCCGTTATACACCCACCCATTATACACCCGCCCGTTATACACCCGCCCGCTATACACCCCGCCCGTTATACACCCGCCCGTTTTACACCCTCCCATTATACACCCGCCCGTTTTACACCCTCCCATTATACACCCGCCCGTTATACACCCTCCCGTTATACACCCCGCCCGTTATAGACCCGCACGTTATACACCCTCCCGTTACACACCCACCCGTTAGTCACCCACTCGTTATACACCCGTCGTTATACACCCGCCCGTTATACATCCCGCCCATTATACACCCACCCATTATACACCCCCGCCCGTTATACACCCCCGCCCGTTATACACCCGCCCGTTACACACCCTGCCCGTTATACAACCGCGCCCATTGTACAATCCCGCCCTTTATACACCCACCCGTTATACATCCGGCCGTTATACACCAGCCCGTTATACACCTCGCCGTTATAGACCCGCCCTTTATACACCCGCCTGTTATACACCCACCCGTTATACACCGCCCATTATACACCCTGCCCGTTATACACCCGCCCGTTATACACCCGCCCATTATACACCCCACCCGTTATACACCCGCCCGTTATACACCCGACCGTTATACACCCGCCCGTTATACACCCCGCCCGTTATACACCCCGCCCACTTTTTCCGTATAACGGGCAGCGTTGTATAATGGGTCGTGTGTATAACGGGCGAGGCTGTATAACGGGCGGGGTGTATAATGGGCGGGTGTATAACGGGTGGGGCTGTATAACAAGCGGGTGTATAATGGGCGGGACTGTATAATGGGCAGGTGTATAATGGGCGGGGTGTATAACGGGCGGGTGTATAACGTGCGGGTGTATAACGTGCGGGCGTATAATGTGCGGGCGTATAACGGGCGGTGTGTATAATGGGCGGGTGTATAACGGGCGGGTGTATAACGGGCGGGTGTATAACGGGCAGGGTGTATAACGGGCGGGTGTATAACGGGCGGGGTGTATAACGGGAGGGTGTATAACGGGCGGGTGTATAACGGGCGGGTGTATAACAGGCGGGTGTATAACGGGCGGGGTGTATAACGTGCGGGTGTATAACGGGCGGGTGTATAACGGGCGGGGTGTATAACGGGCGGGTGTATAACGGGCAGGGTGTATAACGGGCGGGTGTATAATGGGCGGGTGTATAACGGGCGGGCGTATAACGGGCGGGGTGTATAACGGGCGGGTGTATAATGTGCGGGTGTATAACGGGCGGTTGTATAACGGGCAGGTGTATAACGGGCGGGCGTATAACGGGCGGGATGTATAACGGCGGATGTATAACGGGCGGGGTGTATAACGGGCGGGGTGTATAACAGGCAGGTGTATAACGGGCGGGTTGTATCACGGGCGGGTGTATAATGGGCAGGTGTATAATGGGCGGGTCTATAACGGACGGGTGTATAACGGGTGGGTTGTATCACGGGCGGGTGTATAATGGGCAGGTGTATAACGGACGGGTGTATAACGGGCGGGTATATAACGGGCGGGTGTATAACGGGAGGGTGTATAACGGGCGGGTGTGTAACGGTAGCCAGTCCACTACCGTCAGTTTCTCACCCTCCCTCACCTCCAATGTGTTCACATAACATTTTTCTCTCTGCTATTTTAACAGTGACTTTGATCTTTTTCGTTTAAATGGATTAGAACCTCCATTAAAATGGATGTAAGAAAATCATCCGAAATGGCTAAGTGTTGGTCAGTTATTATTGCTGACTGTAGTTTCTACCCTACCATAGTATATCACTGATGTGCTTCACACAATGGTTATGCAGTAAATTTTCCAAAGGCATTGCATAGGAGCGTTACCAAACAACATATGGCAACGTAAGGTGATATTGAGACAGGTGACCAAAAGCTCGGTCAAAGAGGTCGGTTTTAAGGAGCGTCTTAAAGGAGGAGGGAGAGGTAGAGAGGTGGAGAGGTTTAGGGAGGGAATTCCAGAGCTTAGGGGCCTCGGCAGCTGAAGGCATGGCCGCCACTGGTGGGGCGATGGAAATCGTGGAGGCGCAAGAGGCCAGAATTGGAGGAGCGCAGAGATCTCGGAGGGTTGTAGGGCTGGAGGAGGCTGCAGAGATAGGGAGGGGGGTGAGGTCATGGAGAGATTTGAACACAGGGATGAGAATTTCAAATTAGAGGCGTTGCTGTACCAGGGAAACAACAAATAATGGTTTCATAGAAACTTAAATGTCAGTGTCAGTGAAACTTAGGACTGATTCCAATAAAGTAGGCGGTGATATGAACCTCCCTGCATTACCATGGATGACAGATGCGTGACCCTCCCATAATAGGCTTCCAGGCAATACGGGAATGACCCTGTTAGACAACGAACAGAATGCTCATTATCAGACAGTTAGGAAAAATAGACACATCCTCACCATGACACGAATAGGAAGTAGACCCAGCCCTCCACTAAACCACCAGTCATGGAAGTTTTAAACATGACACCATTTTTTATTATTAGCAAAAATAATTCAGAAATTGTTGGAACTGTAATCACAGACTTTTTGTTGCGATATGGGACGTTGCATCATGCAAGCATAGAAGGCCTTTTACTTGTTAAAGTAGCAGGAACAAAAAGTAATGAAAATTGAGACAACATGAAGCTGTTAAATTAACTTGAAACGACCCAGTTCTGATGACTCCCGATTCTCCATTCAGTTAAGCGTTTATTCCTAATGAGCTGGAATGCGCTGCCTGAAAGGGCGGTGGAAGAAGCTTCAATAGTAACTTTCAAAGGGGAATTGGATAAATACTTGAAAAGGATAAATTTGCTGTGCTATGGGAAAAGAGCGGGGGAGTGGGACTAATTGGATCGCTCTTTCAAAGAGCTGGCACAGGCAGGATGGGCCGAATGGCCTCCTTCTGTGCTGTATCATTCTAAGAGCATCATGTGTATAGAATAGGAATGATTCTGTTGTTCTTTGTTGTCAGTTTTTATTGATAATCACAGATGACTTCCCAGATTTTTATATTGATTGTATTCAGTTTTTTATTAATGATTTTCATCCGAAGCTTCACAGACAGACCTGCCAATGAATTGGACTTCTCAAACTCTTCTGATTAGTTGGAGTCTCAGGGAATTCAACTCTGCCTCCACAGAGTTAACACTTTACACGGTGTGTGACATTGCTATTTGTCTCCTCTCTAGCATAGAAACATAGAAGATAGGAGCAGGAGTAGGCCATTCGGCCCCTCAAGCCTGCTCCACCATTTAATAAGATCATGGCTGATCATCCAAATTCAGTACCCTGTCCCTGCTTTCTCCCCAGTATTCCTTGATCCCTTTAGCCTTAAGAAATATATCCAACTCCTTCTTGAATATATTTAATGAATTGGCCTCCACTGCCTTCTGTGGTAGAGAATTCCACAGGTTCACCACTCTCTGGGTGAAGAAATTCCTCCTCATCTCTGTCCTAAATGGCTTACCCCTTATCCTTAGACTGTGACCCCTGGTTCTGGACTCCCCGGCCATCGGGAACATCATTCCTGCATCCAGTCTGTCCAGTCCTGTTAGAATTTTATAAGTTTCAATGCGATCCCCTCTCATTCTTCTAAACTCCAGCGAGTATAAGCCCAATCAACCCAATCTCTCCTCATACGTCATTCCTGTCATCCCAGGTATCAGTCTGGTGAATCTTCGCTGCACTCCCTCCATGGCAAGAACATCCTTCGTCAGATAAGGCGACCAAAACTGCACACAATACTCTGGGTGTGGTCTCACCAAGGCCCTGTACAACTGCAGCAAGTCATCCTTGCTCTTGTACTCGAACCCTCTTGCTATGAAGGCCAACATACCATTTGCCTTCTTAACCGCCTGCTGCACCTGCATGCTTACCTTCAGCGACTGGTGCACAAGGACACCCAGGTCTTGTTGCACTTCCCCTTCTCCCAATCTATTGCCGTTCAGATAATAATCTGCCTTCCTGTTTTTGCCACCAAAGTGGATAACCTCGCATTTATCCACATTATACTGCATCTGCCATGCTTCTGCCCAATCGCCCAACCTGTCCAAATCATACTGGAGTTTCTCGGCATCCTCCTCACAGCACACACGCCCACCCAGCTTTGTGTCGTCTGCAAACTTGGAGATATTACATCTAGTTCCCTTGTCTAGATCATTTATATATATTGTGAATAGCTGGGGTCCTAGGACCGATCCCTGCGGTACCCCACTAGTCACTGCCTGCCACTCGGAAAAAGAGCCATTTATTCCAACTCTTTGCTTCCTGTCTGCCAACCAGTTCTTTATCCAAGTCAGTACCTTGCCCCCAATCCCATGTGCCTTAACTTTACATGCTAATCTCTTATATAGGGAGCTTATCGAAAGCCTTCTGAAAGTCCAAATACACCACATCCACCGGTTCTCCCTTATCTATTTTACCAGTTACATCCTCAAAAAATTCCAGTAGATTAGTCAAGCACGATTTACCTTTTGTAAATCCATGTTGACTTTGTCCGATCCTGTCACTGTTTTCCAAGTGCTCTGCTATTACATCTTTTATAATGGACTCTAGCATTTTCCCCACTCCCGATGTCAGGCTTACCGGTCTATAATTCCCCGTTTTCTCTCTACCACCTTTTTTGAATAGTGGGGTTACATTAGCTACCCTCCAATTCATGGGAACTGTTCCAGAGTCTGTTGAATTTTAGAAGATGACCAGCAATGCATCTACTATTTCTAGGGCCACTTCCTTAAGTACCCTGGGATGTAGATTATCAGGCCCTGGGGATTTATCGGCCTTCAGTCCCATCAATTTCCCTAACATCATTTCCCTACAAATACTAATTTCTTTCAGTTCCTCCCTCTCATTAGACCCTATGTTCCCCAACATCTCTGGGAGGTTATTTGTGTCCTCCTTTGTGAAGACAGAACCAAAGTATGTATTTAATTGGTCTGCCATTTCTTTGGTCCCCATTAAAAATTCCCCTGATTCTGACTGCAAGGGACCTATGCTTGACTTCACCAATCTTTTTCTCTTCACATATTTATAAAAGCTTTTACAGTTAGTTTTTATGTCCATCGCAAGCTTACTCTCATACTCTATTTTCCCCCTCTTAATTAATCCCTTTGTCCTCCTTTGCTGAATCCTAAACTGCTCCCAGTCTTCAGGTTTACTGCTTTTTCTGGCCAATTTATATGTCTTCTCCTTGGATCTTATGCTATCCCTAATTTCCCTTGTTAGCCACGGTTGAGTCACCTTTTTTGTTTTATTTTTATGCCAAACAGGGATGAACAAATTCTGTAGTTCATCCATGCGATCTTTGAATGTTTGCCATTGCCTATCCACCGTCAACCCTTTGAGTAACATTCCCCAATCAATCTTACCCAACTCGCGCCTCATACCATCGTAGTTTCCTTTATTTAAATTCAGGACCCTCTGAGTATCATTAAAAAAATTGGTCTGAAATAAAATTTGAAAAAGAAAGACTTGCATTTATATAGCGCCTTTCACAACCTCAGGATGTCCCAAAGTGCTTTACAGCCAATGAATTACTTTTGAAGTGGTGTCACTGTTGTAATGTAGGAAACGCAGCAGCCAAATTACACACAGCAAGCTCCCACAAACAGCAAACGTGATAATGGCCAAATGTTTTTCAGGTGTTGACTTAGGGATAAATATTGGCTAGGACTCCAGGGAGAACTCCCCTGCTCTTCTTCAAAATAGTGCCATGGGATCTTTTAGGTTCACCTGAGAGCGCAGACGGGGCCTCGGTTTAATATCTCATCTGAAAGACAGCACCCCAGACAGTGCGGCACTCCCTCAGTACTACACTGGGAGTGCCAGCCTATATTTTTGTGCTCAAGTCTCTGGAGTGGGACTTGAACCCACGACCCTTCATGACTCAGCTATGAGAGTGCTACACACGGGGAGCCACAGCTGACACAGCTGCAGGAAGCAATTAAAGACAACTCAAACGAAAGCTAAAAAGAAAAGCGAGTGACAGCGCAAAAATCCTTTGCTGATTTGATTATAGCACTCAATCCCCTTTCACCTCTAATTTTCACGGGATGGAAAGTACATGTGAGGAAAGGAAGATAGGAACAGGAGGAGGCCATTCAGCCCCTCGGGCCTGTTCTGCCATTCATTAGATCATGGCTGATCTGTATCTTAACTCCATCTACCCGCCTTGGTTCCGTAACCCTAGGACTCCTGGGAACCATAGACTACTGATGAGCCAGGACCTTCAAGAAAAGAAAGAACTTGCATTTCTATAGCGTCTTTCTATAGTGCCTCCTCTTGTTCCTATGTATTGTATCTCACCCAATTGATCAAACTTCATGGGTGAGTTTAGACAGCAAGTCTTAGCAATTTATTCTACCATGGAGAGGATCAGGGCAAATCCTTGGTCTTTTCCTCACGTGTTCTTTCCAAAACGTTTTACAGCCAATGAAGTACTTTTTGAAGTGTAGTCACTGTTGTAATGTAGGAAATGCGGCAGCCAATTTGTGCACAGCAAGCTCCCACAAACAGCAATGCGAGAATGACCAGATCATCTGCTGGTTGAGGGATGAATATTGGGCCAGGACACAAAGCAGAAAATTGGGGAGGGAGTGATTTACTATTGGTTTGAATTATTTTCTGGATTTGTTCTACAGCAAAGCCTCCAGGCTGTGCAGCCGGCATATTATACAGCAAGGGATCCTTTCATATTGTTTCACATTATTCATTATTTTTTCAATCAGCGTTCCATTTAAGTCCAGCCGATGAATCACTGCCAAACCTTCTTATAACAATCTTTGCATTGATAGAACATTAGCGCTGACTACTCAACCATTCAGTCAGTTGTGCTGTTGATAACTGTGTGCTTTCTTAAAGTGGTAAGTGTGGTAAACCACTGTCGTTCACTGTGTTCACTATTGTTGTTGTTGTTGTCGTTCACTCTTGTTTCACTGTTATACCTGACTATGCCTCAGCTGACTCCGCCCTTGGCTACCTGGTATAAGGACGGCTGCACGGCAGCTCTCTGCCATTCGGTCGTCCACTAGAGGCATAGTCCTGATCTGTTTGTAGTTGCATTCAGTAGTTAATAAAAGCCTGTTGTTCTGAACTCTACTCGGCCTTTTATTAGAATCGATAGTGCATCAATTTTATTAACTACTGACAAAAATAAAAAAATAACGATGCTGCAGATACTTAAGATCAAGTGCCTGGAACTCGACCCGCAAGAACCGGACTCGCCTGCTAAGTTCTCACACTGGTTGAACTGTTTTGAGTCTTTTCTGGCTGCATCCGGTGAGACCGTCGCCACCGACGCCGACAAGCTCAGGGTGCTGAATTCGAAAGTAAACCACCGAGCTTTTGCCCTTATCCGGGACGCTACGAGCTACCAGGGGGCTATCGACATTTTAAAGGAACAATATGCACGCCCGGTCAACTATGTTTACGCAAGACATCTCCTGGGGTCCCGCAAACAACAGCCCGGGGAACCCACAGAAGCATACATACGGGCGCTGAAGGAACTCGGCCGAGCCTGCGAATGCAAGCAAGTATCAGCCACGGAACATACGGAGGAGCTCATCCGGGACGCCCTCGTTGCGGGCCTCAGGTCCACTCACACACGGCAGCGACTGCTGGAAAGTAGCGAGCTCGACCTGAAGAAGGCGATTTCACTCACCCTTTCGTTGGACGTAGCCCATCGGAACATGGAGGCCTACTCCCCGGACCGCGCGGCCGCCTCGTGGATGTCGCAGCCGCCACCATCTTGGGACGTGGCGCCGCCCCGGGCCCCGGCCCCAACTGCTGCAGCGATGTCCCGCCCGAGCCAGAAATGTTATTTCTGTGGCCAAACCAAACACCCCAGGGCGTGCTGCCCAGCGAAAAACGCTGTCTGCTCTGCCTGCGGTAAGAAGGGACACTACGCTGGCGTCTGCAGAAGTCAGAAGACCCCTACCTTCAGCAGCGCCGCTTGCGATTCGTGGGAGCGGCCATCTTGCCTTCCTCCAGCCTCGTGGGGATCGGGATCGTCATGGGCGCCGCCATTCTGTCCTTCTTCTCCGACGCCGCCATTTTGTCCGCCATTTTGCCAACGGGCCCCCGACTCACCCACCGCCTCACCGGGGTTTTACAGCGACGCTCCCGACTCCACAGCGGCCTCCATTACGCTGGATCAATCCAGACCCCATCAGCTAGCCAGGTCCACGATGGACATCCAGGTAAATGGCCGCGCCACAACTTGCCTTTTTGATTCCGGGAGCACGGAGAGCTTCATACACCCTGATACGGTACGGCATTATTCCCTCTCGGTCCTGCCAGCGCGCCATCGGATCTCCATGGCCTCAAAATCTCACTCAGCAGACGTCGGCGGCTACTGCGTAGTGACCCTTTCGGTGAGGGGCTCCGTTTATAAAAATGTAAAGCTCTTCGTCCTGCCAGATCTCTGCGCTGCCGTTCTGCTGGGGTTGGACTTTCATTGTCACTTTAAGAGTGTCACCTTGACATACGGTGGACCTTTTCCCCCACTCACTGTCTGCAACCAGCAGTTTTTAAATTGCCCACCGCGCCCCACCTGTAGTCTCTCCACCCTCAAAATCACACCCCCCCCCCGTTCGCTAACCTCACCCGTGACTGCAAGCCTATCGCCACAAAGAGCAGGCGATACAGCACCGGGGACAGATCCTTTATAAGATCTGAGGTGACGCGGCTCCTGAAGGAGGGGATTATTGAGGGTAGTACCAGCCCCTGGCGAGCTCAGGTGGTAGTCGTTAAGACCGGCAACAAGCAGCGCCTGGTCATCGACTACAGCCAGACAATCAACAAGTACACCCAGTTGGACGCATACCCTCTCCCCCACATAGCCGACATGGTTAATAAGATAGCGCAATATCGCGTTTTCTCGACCATTGACCTCAAGGCAGCATACCACCAAATCCCTATCCGCCCTGAGGACCGCCAGTACACAGCTTTCGAGGCAAACAGCCGTCTTTTTCACTTCCTCAGGGTTCCTTTCGGCGTCACCAATGGTGTCTCCGTCTTCCAGAGGGAGATGGACCGGATGGTCGACGAGAATGCGTTACAGGCCACCTTTCCCTACCTGGACAACGTGACCATCTGCGGCCATGACCTGCAGGACCACGACGCCAACCTTGATAAGTTCCTTCGCACGGCCCAACTCCTAAACCTCACGTACAACAAGGAAAAGTGCATATTCCGCACAACCCGCCTCGCTATCCTTGGCTGCGTGGTGGAACACGGAGTCATCGGTCCTGACCCTGACCGGATGCGCCCCCTGGTGGAACTTCCCCTGCCCCACTGTCTCAAGGCCCTCAAAAGGTGCCTGGGCTTCTTTTCCTATTACGCCCAGTGGGTCCCTCATTATGCGGACAAAGCCCGTCCACTTATCAAGTCCACTTCCTTTCCCCTGACGGCGGAGGCCCGCTCAGCCTTTCACCGTATAAAAGATGACATTGCCAAGGCCACCATGCACTCGGTGGACGAGTCCATCCCCTTCCAGGTGGAGAGCGATGCATCCGACTTTGCCCTGGCCGCTACCCTTAACCAGGCGGGAAGACCCGTGGCCTTCTTTTCACAAACCCTCCAGGGCTCCGAACTCAGACACTCCTCTGTGGAAAAGGAGGCCCAGGCCATTGTGGAGGCGGTGCGCCACTGGCGGCACTACCTGGCTGGAAAACGATTTACCCTGCTTACTGACCAGCGTTCAGTTGCTTTTATGTTCAATAATAAGCAGAGGGGCAAAATCAAAAATGACAAGATTTTGAGGTGGAGAATTGAACTTTCCACCTACAATTACGACATCTTGTACCGGCCGAGGAAACTCAACGAACCCTCAGATGCTCTATCGCGAGGCACATGCGCCAACGTGCAGATCGATAGACTACGGGGCCTCCACAACGACCTCTGCCACCCGGGGGTCACCAGGTTCTTCCAATTCATCAAGGCCCGCAACCTGCCTTACTCCATCGAGGAGGTCAGGACCATGACCAGGAGCTGCCCAGTCTGTGCAGAGTGCAAGTCGCGCTTCTATATGCCTGACAGAGCAAACCTGATCAAGGCCACCCGCCCCTTTGAGCGCCTGAGTGTCGACTTTAAAGGGCCCCTCCCCTCCTCTGACCGTAATGTGTACTTCCTCAACATAGTTGATGAGTACTCCCGTTTCCCTTTCGCCATCCCCTGCCCGGACATGACCACCGCTACGGTCATTAAATGCCTGCACAACCTCTTTGCTTTGTTCGGTTTTCCCAGCTATATTCATAGCGACCGGGGCTCGTCCTTCATGAGCGACGAACTCCGTCAGTACCTGCTCATGAGAGGTAGGGGCCTTCCGACCTCCCGTTGGCAGGATGTCCTACCTGATGCGCTCCACTCCATCTGGTCACTGCTGTGTACTGCCACCAACGCCACCCCCCATGAGCGAATGTTCGTTTTTCCCCGGAGGTCCACATCCGGTACCTCACTACCACACTGGCTGACGTCCCCAGGGCCCGTCCTGCTGAGGAAGCATGTAAGGTCCCACAAAACGGCTCCCCTGGTAGAGAAGGTTCACCTCCTCCATGCCAACCCCCAGTACGCCTACGTGGCATATTCGGACAGGCGGGAGGATACAGTCTCCATTAGAGATCTGGCACCCTCGGGGTCCACTGACCCGTCACCATTGCCCTCCACCACGACCCCCTTCGACACGGCCCAAAATTCAGTAGACCAAATTCTCACCCCTGTCCATTCCACCCCAGTAGACGGCATGCCGCGACCCCAGGACCCGCCGGAGTCCACTCGCCCACCCAACACCAAAGGGGACGATACGCCAGTGCTCGATCCCGTTCAAGATGCGTCGTTGGAAGCTGTACCATCTCAACCGTCGCCACGAAGATCTCGACGGCAAACGAGGCCGCCCGACAGACTCACCTACTCGAACTTTTGATACACTTCACCCCGCCGGACTTAATTTTAAACGAGGGGTGAATGTGGTAAACCACTGTCGTTCACTGTGTTCACTATTGTTGTTGTTGTTGTCGTTCACTCTTGTTTCACTGTTATACCTGACTATGCCTCAGCTGACTCCGCCCTTGGCTACCTGGTATAAGGACGGCTGCACGGCAGCTCTCTGCCATTCGGTCGTCCACTAGAGGCATAGTCCTGATCTGTTTGTAGTTGCATTCAGTAGTTAATAAAAGCCTGTTGTTCTGAACTCTACTCGGCCTTTTATTAGAATCGATAGCGCATCAGTAAGGGCCACAGAATCAATGGGAAAACGCTTTTAAAACCATGACCAGAATGATACTAAATACTAAAAGGGTTAAATTAGGAGGATGGCTTGCACGGACCAGGCTTAAGTAGAGAAGATTCAGGGGTGATCTAATTGAGGTGTTTAAGATGATTAAAGGATTTGACAGGGTAGATAGAGAGAAATTATTTCCTCTGTTGGGCGGAGTCCAGGTCTAGGGGGCATCACCTTAAAATTAGAGCTAGGCCGTTCAGGGGTGATGTCGTCTTCACACAAAGGGCAGTGGAAATCTGGAACTCTGTTGAGGCCGGGGGTCAACTGAAAGCGTCAAAACTGAGATTGATAGATTTTTGCTAGGCAAAGGTATTAAGTGATATGGAGCCAAGACGTAGGTGGAGTTAAGATCCAGATCAGCCATGATCTAATTGAATGGTGGAACAGGCGCGAGGGGCTGAATGGCCTCCTCCTGTTCATTTGAGAAGATCACTTAGGGTGAGAAATAGCTCAGATCAGTGAAGAAGCGCTGTTCGTTCAAATGAGCTGTACTCCATTGAGGCTTTAGAGAGGGAACGGAGGAGGGCCACTAGATTAACTCCCAATTTGAAGCATCTTAGTTATCAAGATCGGCTAAAAGAGCTGGGACTCTACGCTTTAGAGAAGCGTAGGATATGGGGTGATTCAATCGAGGTTTAGAAGATGATGAAGGGAATAGATTGTGTTCGAGTTGACAGTTTGTTCCAATTCAATAGGTTAGGGAGGATCAGGGGTCACAAATTTAAGTTGAATAAGGCCAGATCTAGGTTAGATGTCAGGAGAGAATAGTGGACCTCTTGAACAGGCTGCCGTCTCATGCGGTGGATGCCGATTCACTGAATTCCTTTGAGTGAGAGCTGGACCTGTTTCTGGCTGGGTCGGACATCACCTTGTACAAGGGGTAGGTACTGCATCGAATGACCAGGGCCAGTGTGATCTCCTGGACTAGTTTCAATCGCCTAGCGGGGTCAGAGAGGAATTTCCTAGTTTTTTTTTCATAATTGGCCTAGGGTTGTTATCTGGTTTTTCATCTCTCCCAAGAGATCACATGGCTTTGGGTGGGGTGGGGAGTGTATATATTGTGATATACAAGGTATCACAATTGTGTGGGACAGGTTGATTGGACCAGAGGGTCTTTTTCTGTCCGTCATTCTTCGTATCCTAACTCGCACCAAGTCCTGTTCACCCATCACTCCCTGTGCTCGCTGGCCTACACTGGCTTCCAGTCCGGCAACACCTCGATTTTAAAATTCTCATCCTTGTGTTCAACTCCCTCCATGGCCTCATCCATCCCAATCTCTGTAACCTCCTCTAGCCCTACAACCCTCCGTGATCTCTGCACTCCTCCAATTCTGAACTCGGTTTAACGTCTCATCTGAAAGACGGCACCTCCAACACTGCAGCACTCCCCCAATATTCAGCCTAGACTTTGTGCTCAAGTCTCCGGAGTGGGACTGCGAACCCACGCCCTTCTGAGTCAGAGGCGAGAGAGTGCTTCCCACTGGGCCTCGAATAGAAAGAATTACTTTACCTGTACACCGCAAGTTTCTGATAACAAGGTACCAGAGGGCTGCCAATATCTCAGTATGAAATGATTCAGTCACATCAGCAGGCTAATTGGATGAATAAATGATTGTTTTTTTTTAATCCGTTGCTCAATTTGTCAATCCTTTTTGTTTGATCTCACTATTTGCAATTTTATTCAACATATTGTACGCCGGGATGGATTATTCGGTAATAATCCAATAAAACTGGCAAATAAAAGCACAGCATGTGACCCAGCATGACGGACATCTGGAAAGTATTGAGCTTTATTCCAGTTGACCAGAAAAAAAACCTCCACTGCAGTTATATGGGGCATTGGCTGAAGCCGGTGACATTAACCCTTCGCCTGATGCATTTCTTTTATTTAATGAATGAGTCTAATTCATTTTCAGTTTTAATAACATTCCCCAGGATATCTGGTTCGCGGCAGGCCTGTGTGACTCTGCCTTGCAAGCCCTAGGCGAAGACAGGGCCATGCTGGGTCCTGAGCCATCAACCCAGGCTCACCCCGTGCTGGTGTACCACTTGAGGTCTTGGCTTTCATTTGTGTTTAATTTGGATTGGAGCGACAGTACATTTGTTTTTTTTCCCTCCATCCATTATGGTTTTTAAATGTTTCGTAAACTCTGATGTGCCCCAAGTGATTGTTATCTTCGCTCTGTGTACATTTCTTTCCTCCTTTGCATGGCATAAGAGTAATATGAAAATGGATCTGGGTGTCACTTTACGCTTAACTGCCCTGGATCTGGGGCGAGAGTTATTTTGTTCGGTGATACTTTTCTTTTATTCATTCTTGGGATGTGGGCGTTGCTTTCAAGGCCGGCATTTATTGCCCATCCCTAGTTGCCCCTTGAGAAGGTGGTGGTGAGCCTTCTTCTTGAAGGGCTGCAGTCCGTGTGGTGAAGGTGCTCCCACAGTGCTGCTCGGTAGGGATTTTGACCCAGTGACAATACTGCGGTCTGAAATCCCACTGCTGTTTGACAATGCAGTTTGATGTAATATTGAAAATATATTTTTATTTTCTAATTTCCCAATTTCCTACCCCCACCCCTTTCCCAAAGAGGCTGACTCATAGTGGTGACTGCTCCCTCAGGGGGACATAAAAGATCCCATGGCACTATTTCGAAGAAGAGCAGGGGAGTTCTTCCTGGTGTCCTGGACAATATTTATCCCTCAACCAACATCACTAAAAATCTAATTATCTGGCTGTTATCACATTGCGCAAATTGGCTGCTGCGTTTCCTATATGACTACATTTCAAAAGTGTTTTATTGGCTGTAAAGCGCTTTGGGATGTCCTGAGGTCGTGGAAGGCGCTATAGAAATGCAAGTTCTTTCTTTTATAGTTTTGCAGGTGCTGGTAGAACTCTGGTATTTGGCCCAAGAGTGACTGTTACATTTTGTCCCTCAGTGAGTGTTTGCTAGTGATGTGGGAGGGAGGGAAACCCACGCCCAAGCTCAATCCTGTCCTCGTGGAACATTCACTTTCCAGCATTGGTTAGCGGGTAGCGATCAGGTGAGGCAACTTTGACCTTTTTTGTATCCCCTCCCTAGCCCAGGGTTCGCTGAGACCAAGTGCCGCCGTCCACTGCCATCCCAGCTAACTCTGCACAGACCAGGGATTGATCCTGGGACCTTCCATACTCAATTCCATTCTAGGCAGTGCATTTACTAACTGGCCAGGTAGGTTACATAAGAACATAAGAAGTAAGAGCAGGAGTAGGCCATACGGCCCCTCGAGCCTGCTCCGCCATTCAATAAGACCATGGCTGATCATCGACCTCAACTCCACTTTCCCGTCCGATCTCCATATCCCTTGATTCCCCTAGAGTCCAAAAGTCTATCTGTCTCAGCCTTGAATATACTCAATGACTCAGCATTCAAAGCCCTGTGAAGGTTATTCAGAGCCCTGTGAAGGTTATTCAGAGTCCTGTGAAGGTTATTCAGAGCCCTGTGAAGGTTATTCCCTTCTGTTGGTTCCTTCACCACCTGATGCAGACCAGGTCTAGCAGACGTGTCCTTCAGGACTTGGCCAGCACAGTCAGTGGTGGTACTACTGAACCACTCTTAGTAGTGGACATTGAAGTCCCCCACCCTGAGTACACGTTGTGTTCTTGCTTCTCTCAGTACTTCTTCCAAATAGTGTTTCGATTTATGAATAGGGGTCATAAATATAAGACAGTCACTAATAAATCCAATAGGGAATTCAGGAGAAACCCCTTCACCCGGAGAGCTGCCACAGGGAGTGGTTGAGGCAAATAGCAGAGATGCATTTAAGGGGAAGCTAGATAAACACATGAGGGAGAAAGGAATAGAAGGAGATGAAGAGGGGTGGGAGGAAGCTCATGTGGAGCATAAACACTGGCATGGACCAGTTGGACTGAATGGCCAGTTTCTATGCTGTAAATTCGATGTAATTCTATGATTTGTCAGCTGAGAGTGGAGGGTAATCAGTAGGAGTTTTCTTTGAAGTTATTGGAATAGAAAATTGGACAAGGTGTGAAGCAGGTGGCCGATTCACTACTGAACGTTTGGTGCTACCATCGAAGACCAATTTCACCAACCCACACACACCCCCGCCGCCCCCACCCCCCGCCCCGCCCTTAGCATATGCTTTAGATTTACTACCTGGAGAAAAGTGAACCCTGAGATGAGTTATGAAAGCTTTTCAATCCTTGTTAGGTTCAGGTCAAAGGCAGAATAATGGATATTGGGAATAAAAACAGAAAATGCTGGAAATACTCAGCAGGCCAGGCAGCATCTGTGGAGAGAGAAACAGAGTGAATGTTTCAGATCGATGACCCTTCGTCAGAACTGGAAAAAGTTTGAGATGTAACAGGTTTTTAAGCAAGTGTAGGGGCAGGGAGAGGGGGGGAAAGAACAAAAGGGAAGGCCTGTGACAGGCCTCTCCAACATGAGCACCACCATGTCGCAGGCGATGGCGGCGATGTGCTGTTCCATGGAAAAGATGGCCACCTTCATGGAGCAGCTAATGCGCCACTCACATGAACACATGCTAGCTGTGGACAATAGATGGCAGAGCTCATAGACCTCCTCTGTAGGAGGGATCTACATGTAGAGATGGGTCCTCATAGCCCCACTGCTGTGCAACAAGGTGCTCTCCTGCTCCTTGCTAGCAGGGAAGTGTGGGTGGCCCATGAGAGGGATGATGTTGAGGGGACATGGAAATGGGGGCTCCTCTCCCCCGTTGCCTCCCCCTCAGTCAGAGCCCCAGATGCTTTCTCGGAGCAGGATGGCCGAGTCTGCCCCTGCACAGTTGCAGGAGGAGCAGTCTTTGGCGGGGCCCTCACAGGCTCCAAAACCCAGGGGACGTCCACCAAAAGTTTCTACGCTGAAGCCACAGGGGTAGCACCTCGTAGAAGCACGCAGAAAAGAAAAAAGCCACAATCCTAATTGCACAAGGGAATACACATGGGTGTTTAAAGAATTGTTATTGTTAAGGTCGCGTTACTGTTATCACACATATAAAAGTATTTATTTACACCACTTCCTGGTCATGCCCATTTCTGTCTGCCACCTTGGAAGTAGCTTTGTGAGTTGAAGTGAATGGGGGGCACGGTGGCATAGTGGTTAGCACTGTTGCCTCACAGCGCCAGGGACCCGGGTTCAAATCCGGCCTCGGGCGACTGTCTGTGTGGAGTTTGCACATTCTCCCTGTGTCTGCATGGGTTTCCTCCGGGTGCTCCGGTTTCCTCCCACAGTCCAAAGATGTGCGGGTTAGGTTGATTTGGCTATAATAAATTGACCCTTAGTGTTAGGGGATTAAATACGTGGGGTTACGGGGATAGGGTGGGATATGTGTCGGTGCAGGCTCGATGGGCCGAAATGGCCTCTATCTGCACTGTGGGGATTCTGTGATTCTGTGTGATTCTGTGAGACGTTACTTAGCCTCCAGAAATGGGGGTCAGTGTGAAAGGAATGGCTTGGTCATTGTAGGGATGCTTTATGGTGTTGTTGGTGGCGGCGGGTGGCGGCAGCGGCGGGGGGGTGGGTGGCGGCGGCGGGGGGGGTGGCGGTGGCGGGGGGAAACCTGGCAAAGCATATGGCAGCTATATGGGTGCATTGCAGGAAGTTAAGTAAATCTGGCCATGATGAGGCCGTCCCTGGCCTCCCAGGCAGCAATGTGCTCCGCTGCTGGTGCCATCTGGACCTTAGGTTCCTCCTGCTCCTCCTCGCCTTCTAGACGTTGCTCCTCCTCCTCTGGGATGTGCGCCTTGCTCCTCATGCAGCTCCAATCCTCGCTGCTGCGCTATGTTGTGTAGCGCGCAGCATATGATGATGATTCTGGAGACCCTGGCTGGTGTGCACTGAAGGGCTACTCTAGATCTGTCAAGGCATCTGAAGCGCATCTTGAGCATGCCTATTGTTTGCTCTAAGACACATCTGGTGGACATGTGGGATTCATTATAATGCTCCTCAGCCTCATTGCTTGGCTTCCTCAATGGTGTCATGAGCCACATCTTTAGTGGATAGCCCTTGTCTCCAAGAAGCCAGCCGGTAAGTGTGTTTGATGATTGCGAAGAGCTGAGGGAGGATGGACTGGCACAGCATGACAGAGTCATGACTGGCGCACACTTGCATGATAATCTTCCTATGGTTGCAGATGAGCTGAACATTGAGGGAATGGAAGCCCTTGCGGTTCACAAACACTCCTGGGTGATGTGGGGGTGCCCTGATGGCCACATATGTGCAGTCGATGACGCCCTGCACCCGTGGGAAGCCAACCAGAGTGGCAAAGCCCAGCGCCCGCTCAGTAACACTGGCTTCATCAGTGGCAAAGTTCACATAATTGGCTGCCTTGTCAAACATGGCATCAGTTACCTGTGTGATGCATCTGTGGGTGGCCGACCGCGAGATGCTGCAAATGTCTGCTGCAGATCCATGGAAGGAACGTGAGGTGAAGAAGTTTGACAGCCACTGGTAAGGAGTGTCCACCCGGTCCCCTGGGCTGCAGGTCTCACTCCAGTAAGCTGCAAATGTCTGTGACGACCTGGCACGATACCCTGAGCCTCCTTTGGCACTGCTGCTCAGTCATGTTGAGGAACCCTGTATACCCTGTGTTGGGGGTATCGCCTCCGACGTGGTGCAGCCCTGCGCTGATGTCCTCTCTCTTGCGAAGCATCAGGTCATTGAGGAGAAGGTTGGTGGTGTTGTTGTTGTTGCTGGTGTGGCTGGAGTTGTTGGTGGTGGGGCGGATCTTGCTCCGATTCTGAGGACCAAGGTGAGACAGTATAAACAGCACACGTGCTGATGTAATAGATGGCAGGTCAAGTAGAGTTCAGAGGACAAACCTGTCGATGTTGTGATAGTTACTAGCAATGGGGTGAGAGTGGCTTCCGAGGTTGCAGAAAAGACTTGCAAACTGTGGACACCTAAATCTGTGCTCAAAA